>NW_028251299.1:0-325902 GCF_964263255.1 Lissotriton vulgaris
GTGTTTGTCCCCCAGAGGCTTCCAATTCTGATGACGGGATTCGTTGAGATCTCACAGACGCAAAACGCTGATGGTGAGGTACGAGAGGAAAGCAGCACACAGGTACCATCTAATTCGAACATTCCTAATGCGACCAACGCTGACGGCGATGCTTCACATCTATGTGCAATTAATCTTCTTAACGAGATAATTCAACTTTCACCTACAATGGTAGGCAGATTCTTTACAGACTTAGAAGATTTGATGTTTTCTCCAACCAATAACACTGACTTTTGTTTTGGCACTCAGTATTCTCAGAGACTCTGAATTCGACCTTCATTTTTCAAAACCAAGTTTCCAACTTTGGAACTCTATTTTTTCTATGATCAAGCTTTTGTTTTTCCAAATTTACATTTTTTCATTCTTTGGCACAACGTAATCTGCTTAAAAGTAGAACTATTCATAGAGAACTAGCAATTCTTTGACAAAACTTCTGAGAGACAATATTTGACCGTGTCCACAATCAAACAGTTATATTATGCCATCAAATGGTATGTACTTTTTCTTCTGTATTTAAGAGCCATTTCATAAATGTATTTTCGTGATTCATTCGGATAGCATTTTCAAATGTCATCTATATGCTTTGAATGAAACATTGCTTTACATGCGTACCGCACATATGCTTTTTGTGTACAACCAGTACCAATGCATTTTTATGTATTTTGGGTGGGTTTTTAACACATCATGTTTAGATATGTTTTTATGTGTTTAGAACTTAGTAATGTCATACATAGGAAAGTGGAGTGGGTGTTGTGTGGCGTTTTTAAGCTTTGAGTGAATTTTCCCGATTCATGCCCTTATATACGTACAATTCACATTGCCCTTATATAGGCATAGAAATCAAGCCCTTATTTAGGCATAGCCCATGCTACCCAAATACAGGCATGGCTACTTCCAACCGTACCAAACGTCACAACGATTTCTTGGAAAACCAGCTCAAGCAGTCAGGGACTTCCCCTTGCTTGAATATTGATTTGTCCAAGAGCTCAGTTACTTTACAAAGAACAACTACTCCCTAGGGGTTCTTTCCTGACGTTCATATGCCCGACTTTACGTCAAACTATGGCATTCCTAAACACCTTCAAGGTATAAATATACCTTCACTTGCTATGGAAAGCTACGGTGGTTTGGAGCAGTTCGAAGGCCTACTTGCCCGGCGCAGCTCGCTACAGCAAGTGCAGGAGGAAGTCGACTCTCCAGCTAATGCACTGATCAGGAAGCTGCCTTTCTCCTGCCGAGAATCAAGCTCCAGTGTTTCCGGCTCCCCTTGCGGGTGTTGGGAAATCGAGTCCCAAAAAAAGAGATACCAGACCTCCTTCATTCTAAACCAAGGTATGGAGCTGCTTAGAACCTAGAGAAACCTTTGGTAGATTCTTGGCAAAAGAACTAAAAACCTATCCTACACAATACTTACTTCTTCCCTCGTACTAGACTTAGGTTAGGTACATTGGGGTAGGCGTATTTTAGAAGCACCAGTTAAGTATTTTAGTCTATGTTATTTATGTATGTATTTTTATATGGCTTAGAAACCATACAATGCTCTTATGTTATTATTTCATATTACTGTTTACGCTGTACGCATTATACTTTGCAGTCTGCATAACGATTGTAGCAGTTCACCTCTCTTGCATGAGAAAGAAGACTGTTCAATAAACCCTTTTTATTGAAAACACTGTCTCACTATTTCTCTGCACCTCTGTAGAAACAAAGCATGCACGATTGACTGAGTGAAATACTTATCTATTGTTTCCGTGACTCTGAGAGAGATATTCTTATTCTTGGGAAACAAAGTTGTCATGTTTATGCGGTTGTCAGAAACTAATCCCTTCTTGTGTATTCGAGAAAGTTTCTAGTGACCTCTGAGTTAGCTGGCACACACACAATTAAGTTTAGTATATTGGATAGAGACCTAGTTGACCTCAGTCCTATGTCAAATCTATAGGATATATTATTCCAATGCGCAGAGCCTATTTGGGAATACACTACAGACGGGGCTAGTGAAGAAAAGATGAGAGTCTTAGGAAAAGAAATAGAAGAAAGAAGGATCTCATGATGAATTGAAAAATAAAACAATTTTGCAGTGGAAACAAATATTTCCATGTCTACTCATCTTGCTGAGATGACATACGGAGCAAATTAATATTGCAAAGGTCAAACGTCCAGTGAGTCATGTCTGGCCAACATTCCTAGAACATCTGCTTTGTTAGCAGATGATTCTTTCACAATGTACAGTAAAGTATACATTGCAATATCTGCTCTGAAGGAAACCTCAGCAGAGAAAATAACATCTCAAATATGGGCAGTAAAAGACAAATAATGGCAGGCAGAAAAAATAAACACAAAAGATCATGGGGTAATGTCAACTGGCAGCCAGCAGCGAAAGACACATTATCTTTTGAACACAACAAAGTTTCTTTTGCACTGGCCGGATGGTCAGACAATAAAATATTGACTTCCAATACAATGGCAGTATAGATCGATGATTCACTTGAAGTAGGCCTTATTCAGCATACAGTGCTGTGAGCAGTGTCAGTGAATTGTTTGGCAGCAGATGAGGTAAGACGTTTGGTGATTTAAAACTTAAGGAGCTTTTGGGCAGCCACGAAAAGAAATTTAATGGAAGCAAATGGCATGTGAGATCAAAGCAAGGCCTGTCATCAGGTTACCGGTGGATCTGGTGTCTTTTTTACGCTATGTACCTAGCAAGATTCTTACAGTTGCTACTACGAACTTTTATTTTCCACACCCCACTACTAGGATCACCAGTGAGTAGGCGTGGGCGGAAAATCCGTTCCGCTCGCGGATTTTGCGGATTTTCGGGAAATCCGCAATCCGCGAGATTTGCGAATTTCCTGCAAAATCCGCAAATCCGCGAGCAGCGGATTTTGCTCGCACTGCTCGCACTGTTCGCGTGAGTTCGCGCCCCGCGAATAAGTGCGAAATTGCAGAAATACGATCTAAGCAAAACTGAAAGTAACTACTTACCAGGTTCAAAAGTTCAGGCACATCATTAGTAGCCATTTCCTGTAGTGCTTCCTGAGGGGCCCCTCCAGAGTTCAGTTGCCAGTTGAAACTATTATGTGACCCTGCTCTGAACCTCAGAATAGTTACACATATGCCACAAAGGTCCTGAATTACAGCTAAGGGAGACAAGCAGGAGCCAGGCTGGAAGTTAAAATCCATTAATCAGCCCCTAATTCATTATAGTCAGTTGGGGAAGGGCAGGTGTTGTAACTAATTTTGCAACAATGAAAGCACTTAGCAAGTGCAAAAGATCACTAATCAGGGCGCACTAAGGAAGCAGGTGCCAGCTAAAAAAATATTCTGTGACACATTAATCAGCCCCAAATTAATTCAGGTCACTTGAGGCAGGGAAGGTGTGCTTTGCTTTGCCGAAAATAATGTACACTGGACAACCAGAGGGTGTGGTGATGAAACAGAGGGTGGCATGGGTGGGCCAGAGGGTGGCATGAGTAGTCAGAGAGTGGCAGTGGTGACAGAGAGTGGCAGTGATGAAGAAGAGTGTCCCAAACAGGTTGGACACGTAGAAACAACAAGTTCGCAAAACTTGCGACCCGACAGGTAAGTTCGCAAATTGCGAAATTGTAAAAACCCTCGCGAACTGGCAGAAACACGGGCGAACACAAAAAAAAAAAAATCCGCAAATTCGCGGGAATTCGCGGATTTTGCGGATTGCGAGTTCGCAAATCCGCAAATTCGCGGATTGCCAATCCGCAAAATCCGCTCATGCCTACCAGTGAGCAGACGTGCCATAAAGTTGGCTGGGGTTGTGTGATGGAACCACATTTGCGTTTTTCATGCATGCCGGTTCCACGCAGTTTGAACAACGCAAGTTTTAACCAAAAATATGCCTTTACCATGCATTGCTTTACAACAATGTATGCGTTATCAAAGCATGTATAGTAAAACCATTTCAGTGGTTAAGACTTGATCTCCCCACCGCCGCCTTGAGTCCTAAAACAACCCCCCCTCCCTCCTGTAAACCAACCCCTTCCCGCTCGAGCCCTAATAACTTCCCTGCCTCCAGTCCTAAATACTACCCCACCTCCCCAAGCCCTAAACATTTACACAACCTCCCCCTGACCCTAAAAACGACCCGCCCTCCACTAATCACTAAAAACTACTGACCATGAGCCTTAAAAACTACCCCTGAAAACTACCCCAAACCCACCCTAAAAACTACCCCAAACCCACCTTAAAAACTACCCCAAATCCCCACTCCTGAAAACTACCATGAACCCCTCACCCCTGAAAACTACCACGAACCCCCTCACCCCTGAAAACTAACCAAACCCCGCACCACCCCTCAAAACTACCCCTAACCTCCACCACACCTGAAAACTACCACAAACCCCCACCCCTGAAAACTATCGCAAACTCCCACCACCCCTTAAAACTACCCCGAACCCTCCCCACCCCATTAAACTACCATGGACCCCACCCCTAAAAACTACCCCAAATCCCCACCACCACTGAAAACTACCCCAAACCCCTACCACCCCTGAAAACTACCAAGAACCTCCCTCCCAGACCCTGCCCCAGCCCCACTTACCTGTCTGTGTCTGCTTCCCGACGCTCCTCTTTCAAGTCCCCACCCATTTCGAACACTGGAGTTCATTTGGCTTCACCACGTATATGCGTGGTGAAGGCAAATTCGTTGTTCGGGCAAGCATGGTTACACTTGCGGGCTTCCGGAACTCATGGCTCTGGCCGCCTAGTTCTGGATGTTTCCTGTTGGCTGGTCATCAAGTGTATCAGAGTGAACAAGTGTTCGCAGGACAACAGGTATCTTGACAAGTGTGCGAAGTACTGACTACATATCCGTCAATGACCATATATGTGCTTTCAGTCTGGCACCTATACTCGAGCATGCAAGGAAGAAAGGAAGATCTTTAATTGACAGGTTAGAATTTACATGCCTAAGAATGAAAAAGCTCTGCATTAGTATGCCAACTACTTTGATTAAACTGATCTTGTGACTGACGGGACTTAAAATGTATCCTTACCATATGAAGTTGTGCATACTGCCAAGGCTAGAACACAATATCTGACATGATCACCAAAACTGGGTCTATGTGGCCCGGGTTATAAACGTAATGGTAACACATTTTTTATAACACTGCAGCAGTCCTTAAGTGCTATCCAAAGGTTAAAATAGATTTGTAGAGCGCACAGCTACTCTGTAGAGTATCCCGGCGCTGAGACAGAAAAAAGCAGATGCAGGGGGGAGATAAAACAAAACCCAAGGGTGAACTTTTATATTGCCTGTTGGAACAACCAGGTTTTCAATTGTTTCGTGAACGCAAGTAGGTTTGCGGCTTTCCTAAGCGGAATAGGCAGCTTGTTCCAGAGTCCAGCCACTTGCACTTGGAAAGAGCGACCGCCTCTGCGGGCTCTGAGATACTTTGGGGTGACCATAAGATGTTGATGTGCAGATCTAAGAGATCTGCCAGGTACATAAAAGGAGACTCTTCTGCGGATGTACTTCGCTCCCATACCGTGCAGAGCCTTGAAAGCCAGGACCAGAGCTTTGAAGCGTATTCTGCTAGGGAAGGTCACTGCTCTCAAAACATCTGATTCAGCAGCTGGAGAACTTTTCCAGTGTATTACTGATCCTAACCTTGTTAGCAACGTGTGATTGAACATCTGATCACTATCATGGTTTATAGCACTAAATACAGGTCTTCAGTGGTCCCAGGGTGAGCAACTGTGCTTTATCCACTAGTGCTGTCTTCAATCAAAGGTTGATGTTACAAGAACAGGTTTAAAAGTTGGCTTTTTTCAGCTGTTACTTGCTGAGGCTAAGGTAGATAACATTACAGGAGTCTGAGAGAGAATTAGTCCCAAATGTAATGACAGACCCACACATTTTTGACATGTAGATGTGTGTTTAGGTCTAGGGAGGCAATGATGCCTTCTTCTGTGTTTGTTACTGTAGGCCCCTCCATTTGCAGATGGTATAACACCTATTCTTAAAGCCTCGTGAGAACCAGAAAGGCTCCTAATTGAAACACAGGTACCATTAATGTTGGAATTTCAAGGATTTGTTTTTCTAGGGGGGCCTGGAAGTATTTGAGGACACCGCTCTTTGATTTTTGTGTTGCCTCTTTTCTCTGTATTTGAAGATCCACAATATCACTCATCAGAGCAACAGACAATACTGCCATTTTCGAGGCATCAGCCTATCAGTAATTCCCTAGTTGTCCACCAGACAAGCTCTGTCATACATCCTCAAATTAAAAGAACCAGCATCCGTTTCAGAGCTATAACGTTGTCTAGTTTCAAGAGTTAGATGTTCCGACTCCCTTGGCAATTGTATTTAGCTTACATTGTTGAACTTACAGTTTTATGTTTCTAGTTTTTAAAGCGATACTAATGAATATTAGACTATTTCACAGGATTAAGTCCTTTGCAGAATCGATTCCCTCCTTGCAACCTATATATTCTTCTCCAAAGTACAATCCTCCTACCTACCTCATACTGATGGGCCACCACCCTCCTGCCTTGACTCTCTGACTTCTGTCTTAACCTGTTCAAGACAGTATTCTGACAGAAAACAGAAATTCCGCCACACCGCTTCTACATTCAAAGTCCCTCACAGGCCTCCTTAGAGCATGCATCAAATGAATGTTGTTGCATAATTTACAAAGCTTTCCATAAATACAAACCTGGCCACCTAGCAGAAGCATTGGCAAAACCAATAGGTCTGAGTTTAAAATGCTAAAGTAGGAAATATTAGCACACCACAGAAGAAGCCAGCACGAGTGGACAGACAGGCATTTAGTTCAAAATTAGTCCCTCATGTGGATCAAAGGAAGCACCTGAATGGTAGTTTAAATAGTCACGCACATGCATTAGATGAGGGAAGAATACTTTCTGGGCTGAGCCAAGACATGATTAAAACATTTTCCAACCAATGAATGAAAATGACTGGTCGAAAGAGGGAATCACAAAGACTGCTCTAAATATATTGGTTGCAACAAATCTATTTGATAGATGCTCTGTTGTCATGTAATATGCAGCACAAACGTGATAGTTTTAAAGAGCGTTGAACCTCCTCTACATTATACCACCTGCCTCTCTTCCCAAGAACAACCTCCCCTTCAGTTAAGGCTAGCAACATCTAGTCTAGCTTTCAGAAAATAATTCAAGTTTCTTTGCCCCCATTGAATTACTAGCCCTGCCTACAAGAATGTGGTCTTCACTTGGACAACCCCCTCAGACACCGTCTTTATTTTGCTATGATATTGCCCACCAGCACATCTGCAATGTAATGTGCCAAGAAATATAACTGGCTTATCACAGCCTACTTGTTGGACATGGCCTGTTATACAGGGTCACCCACCAAAAGTTTGCCTTCTTCCTCCTGCTTTTTGCTGGATTCGTATTTGTTTAGCCTTAGGACACTGTGCACTTTACCACTGCTAACCAGTGCTAAAGTTCTTGTGCTCTCTCTTCTTAAAACATGATAATATTGCCTCATACCCAGGTGCCATATTTAATTTACTTATAAGTCCCCAGTACAGCGCACTACAAGTACCCAGAGCCTGTAAATTGAATGCTACCAGTGGCCCTGCAGCACTGGCTGTGCCCCATCCCCCATTTAAGTAGCCCTTTGAGCATGGTTAAATACTGCCAGTGCTGAGGCTGTGTGTGCAATTTTAAAATACCATTTCAACCTGGCAAAATAAATCTTTTGACTGGCCCAACCCTTCCTTTTTAGGTCTCGCAGATCTACGTAGCAGCGCGCATGCGCTGTTCGTTCTGCAAGGCTTCTTGTAATCGTGCAGCTTTCAGAAAGGTGCTTTAAGCCCTGCCCCTTCTTCCCATTGGCTTGCGTCATAGTTAATGCTAAAAACTGGCTTTCTATTGTGAACAAGGCTTTTTAGTCCGCCCTGTCTCCTTTTAGCCCCGCCCACCCGGACTTGATCGTTTGCTTGCGGCGTTATCCAGTGCCCTTTAAGTACTGGGTAGGCACTTTTTTTGCTTGTTTTAAAGTGAACGTTTTTGAAAGGAAGCTACAGTCTGCAGATGCTGGTAGGTTGATAGGTATGCGCTCAATCTTTTTAGGCTTTAATGAGAAAAGATTGTGCCAGGGAATGACCCACTCCTGGTGATGGTGGATTGATAGATATGTAGCAATGCCGGGAGACAGTCCAGAAGGAGGAACATTCAATTTGTAGACAAAATCACCTCGCCCCTTCTCGCTTGTAGTATCACAGGGTGAACAGACTATTACGAGGTTCGTCGCCACAGCAGGTAATATGTAGTAGTTCACACTGGTTTTTAATCAGAATCACTGTGATTTGGTTCTGGTCTTATCGAGGCACTTTTGAATTTCTTTGGACGATCCAAACTTTGTGCTCTTTCTAAATTCACTACCCAATCACCGCAGAAGAGTCTTCAGTCTGAAATCTGTGACGTTAGTTTGACAGACATCAGGTCTCTCCAATGAAAGTTGTAAAGGCGGGGCATGAGCTGTGACGTCAGATAGTCACACCTGAACAGAAAAAGCTGCACCCCAGAAGTGACGTTCCCAGAATAATCACGGTCGGAATTATGGACAGCAGGTAAAATGGGACTGTTAAAGAGGTCTCAAGAAGGAGGGGCGAATAGCAACACCAGTGTCAGGGTTCGAAGTGAGGGGGCGGAGGCTAGGGGCTTTTGTATAGGATTTCCCATACAATAGGTGGTGTGAGATTAGGAGAATAAAGAGGGAGGGCGGGCATAATGCTATGCTACAGTAAGTACTTCAGACCTGGATAGCCCGGAAAAGTCTAGGTCTCTTCGGGAACACAATATTGGTTTTTTTCGTCCTTGATTTCGCTTCATGCATTGTAGGAATTGTTCTTTTCACACCAATTATGGCTCTAACATAACAAATTGTAAACGCGCATCCTGGAAACTTGTCTAGGTTACACCGATGATCTAATGACTATATGAGAGATCAGCTGTCGTTAGATTATTTGGGGGAACTCCTGTAAATTTGGTGTGTATAAATATGTGTTCTCCTCCCCCACGTGTGCATTTTAATGTAATGTCGTTTTCGTGCAAAACCAGAAGAGAGTCGCTTTTATTAATACATTCCATATTCCTGTGTGACTTATGCATTAGTGTTTTCGGTTGTGTGTTAGTGCGCGTAATTGCTCACGTCCTACTGATGTGTTTGTTAGATGTCTTACTGACCGTGGTTTCAGTGATGTGAGCAGTTTTTCTCCTCTGGGTAAAAGCTCCCTGGTATAACTACCTCACCATGTTGCTTCGGTATAGGCAGGACGACTGTGCTTCTGCGGCAGCAACGTTTTTGCATTTATAGAGTTACCATTTTTTTTTTCATAAATTTTAATTGAAATCATTGCAGAGTCAAAATGTAAGTACAATCGACATGGTCAAGCAAAGTCAAGGTACATTTACAACATAAAGAATCATTGCACAATTCGGTCCAGTAGTCTAGTGAGTTACCATTTTTTTTACCATATTTGCCACATAATCCACCAACTGCTTAATAATTTGTAGATACCAAACTAAATGATGTTTGTAGCTTAAACGGATCAAGTGACTTTCAAAAGCGCCAAGCCTTGTTCCGTGCAGTGACGGACACCTGTAAGGGTTAACGCACCACCTTTAAGTTGCTTATTGCTATATTCAGGCACTCCACCTTCCAGTCGCTTATTGCTATATTCAGGCATCAATGAGGTGAAGCCTCTACACAGACAGTAATCATATGTTAAAATGGCGAAATAATACTACCTCAGAATGTGCCTCATTAGGCCATGAAGTCTGCCTTCTCTTGCTGCATAATTTAACAAACCCTTAGTATAGGCGGATAAATGTCTGTACATCCTACTGAAGTGAAGAAGTGCGTCGGCTGGTAGAAGAATGTTAAGATCTGAAAAAAGGGCCATGTGGTAGAGTTAAGAAACCTCTGCGTTTACTGCGGATCTTTTCCCTATCAAAGTGGCAACTGTTCTCAGAAAATGGATGTAGACAATCTTGCTTTGAATTGATATAAAAGCTTGATCTGTACTGGCAAAGCCTGTCAGTGATGTGATTCACACTGCCAGAACAGTGTTTACACTTCTAACATGTTTAAGGCCTTTCTATCCACTAAATATTCTGTCATAGAAGTGGTGAGCAATATTTGATTAAACAATGGACGTCAGTTTTGTTATTTATGAGAACAGAAGGGTTGGGAAAACATCAACTTCTTAGATCGTCTATATTGAAAAAATCCTGGTTACTAATTTGTGTTTATTGACAAACTTGTGAGGTTTCTTAGCTCTACCTTGGCAGCATAAAAGCCCACGGGGTTACAGGGTTGGATTGGGATTAGAAATCGGCCAGGGCACGCAAAAAAACAGTAGCCCATATTTGCATATTTCCTTTCCGCAAAAACACTGCTTCTGCGAAGTTTTATATACACCTAAAAACAAGTGAGGCCACTTCTGCTCAGGCCTCCTGCCCCCGCTCAGTATGCACACATTAATTGGCAGGCCCAGCGAGAGAAAGGGACCAACACATTGATAAAGGTTTGTCATTTACAATGCCAGTAGATCAAAGTCTTGCAAATGCGAGACTTATTGCACTGCAAATGCTTGTTAGAGCATATAAGTGACCAATAGGAGAGGCCCTGGACAGCCACTGCAAGCCCTATCTCTTCCATAGGATAACATTGGAGTTGCCTTATCATATTTTTATTAGTGTAATTTCCAAATGGGAAGAGATAATTGGTTCATATTTAGTGTCCCTGGAATCCCAATTTAAAATCCTAACTAATGGTGAAGTCATATTTTAAATTACAAGTCTAAAAAATGTCACTTTTAGAAAGTTGCAAAGAGGTTATGTGGGTGGATGCACAGCTACTTTTATTCAATGTTCGTTGTTTTTAGGTTCTCCGCAGGTGGCGTTGTAGCCCCTAGAAACGCCCTATGAAAACAAATGAAAGTGGTACCAGTGGGTCACTGGGACCATCCCTGAGGGAACTCCGTTTTTCCTCTTAGTGAAATAAGAGGATTCCACAAATTTTCTCCATAGTGTAAACACAAGTAGTTTATTCTTGTTGTTATTTTTCAACAAAGTTCATATTGTAATAATCAATACTGTTCAATTAATGAGGCATCATTGTTTTGTCATAATATCCAATGCATTTCGGGCCGTTATATGGCCCTTCATCAGGGAAAAACACTGTAAAGGAACAGAATAATAAATCATAAGTCATGATATCACTTATAGTGATCTAAATAGTGTGCTTATTATAGCGTATATTGGCTCACAACATAGTATTACTGTTTGACTAAGGTATGGTCAGCATTCAGTACAACATTAATAATAGACAGCCTTGACAGAGAAAAAACAGCCTAGACAGCGAGAAAACGCTCTACAGCATACAACTTACATATCTGCCTTTGATCGTGGCTGTCTGTATGCTGTGGGTAAAGATAGGGAAAATGTCAGTGGTGACCGTTCAGGTTTTAAGTTTTTGTATCGGTCAGGATTCGGTATTAAACTAACCTGTTTGCGGATGTTGGTGTTTCTCGCTTGCAGTATCAAACGTTCCTCATCGTGTGTGGATGCCGCTTGTTAAAGCGTTCGCCATTACTTGTACCCGATCGGTGTTGTTCGCGATCACGTGGTACGTAACCACTGTGAAAAGACTATGTTGTTGGCATTCGCGCAAATTTTGTTTAAACATTAGTATTCACTATGTGAATCGTTACAACTGGCTTATAGTTCTATTTGTATAGTGAATTTGGTGGAAAATGAAAAATAAATAATAAACAGTTTTGTATAATGTGTTAAAAAAAATGTTTATGGTGAAAAGGGTCAGCGAGAACTGCGTATTGGGAGTAATACGATAAACTCGGTGTGAGTGTCTGAGTGTGGTGAGCCAATGGGTCAGTGAGTGTTGAGATGACAATGTTAAATAAGTACAGAACATACGCTGAAATCATGCTAAAATCATCATAACTTTGAAATAATCACAGTCATACCAAGTTGCATCAAGAGAGCAAGTTCATAAGTAACAAGAAAGCTCAATTCTGTCATTGAGACCATTTGGTCTCTGGGTGCAAAGTTTATAAATCCAAAAGTTCTCTCTTTGAAGGAGATGTTTGGTGTTGTCTCTTCCCTCCATTTTATTCACATTTTCCAGAACCAGATATTTTAGTTGTGCAATGTTGTGTTTTTCTTCAGCGAAGTGTAATGCTAGCATGGATTTAGTATTTTTCAGTCGGATGTTAGACTTGTGTTCCGTTATTCTTACTTTGATACGGCGTTCCGTCTTTCCAATGTACAGTTTGCCACATGGGCATTTAACCCCATATATTACATGGGAAGTATCGCAGGTAGCATTTACTTTCAGTTTTATTTGGTTTCCTTGCATTGGATGATTGATGGTGTTGCCCTTAAGGACATTATTGCAGTGCCCACAGTTCAAGCATGGTCTAGTGCCTTTAAATGTTTCCATGATCTCAGTTCTCTGTTGAATAATTTCTCCTAAATTCCTGGTTCTCGTGTAGGCAAATAAGGGTGGATCCTTAAAACAATCATTGAACCAGACTTCAATGATTGTTTTAAGGATCCACCCTTATTTGCCTACACGAGAACCAGGAATTTAGGAGAAATTATTCAACAGAGAACTGAGATCATGGAAAGATTTAAAGGCACTAGACCATGCTTGAACTGTGGGCACTGTAATAATGTCCTTAAGGGCAACACCATCAATCATCCAATGCAAGGAAACCAAATAAAACTGAAAGTAAATGCTACCTGCAATACTTCCAATGTAATATATGGGGTTAAATGCCCATGTGGCAAACTGTACATTGGAAAGACGGAACGCCGTATCAAAGTAAGAATAACGGAACACAAGTCTAACATCCGACTAGAAAAATACTAAATCCATGCTAGCATTACACTTCGCTGAAGAAAAACACAACATTGCACAACTAAAATATCTGGTTCTGGAAAATGTGAATAAAATGGAGGGAAGAGACAACACCAAACATCTCCTTCAAAGAGAGAACTTTTGGATTTATAAACTTTGCACCCAGAGACCGAATGGTCTCAATGACAGAATTGAGCTTTCTTGTTACTTATGAACTTGCTCTCTTGATGCAACTTGGTATGACTGTGATTACTTCAAAGTTATGATGATTTTAGCATGATTTCAGCGTATGTTCTGTACTTATTTAACATTGTCATCTCAACACTCACTGACCCATTGGCTCACCACACTCAGACACTCACACCGAGTCTATCGTATTACTCCCAATACGCGGTTCGCGCTGACCCTTTTCACCATAAACATTTTTTTTAACACATTATACAAAACTGTTTATTATTTATTTTTTATTTTCCACCAAATACAAATAGAACTATAAGCCAGTTGTAACAATTCACATAGTGAATACTAACGTTTAAACTAAATTTGCGCGAATGCCGACAACATAGTCTTTTCACAGTGGTTACGTACCACGTGATCGCGAACAACACCGATCTGGTACAAGTAATGGCGAACGCTTTAACAAGCGGCGTCCACACACGATGAGGAACGTTTGATACTGCAAGCGAGAAACACCAACAGCCGCAAACAGGTTAGTTTAATACCAAATCCTGACCGATACAAAACTTAAAACCTGAACGGTCACCACTGACATTTTCCCTATCTTTACCCGCAGCATACAGACAACCACGATCAAAGGCAGATATGTAAGTTGTACGCTGTAGAGCGTTTTCTCGCTGTCTAGGCTGTTTTTTCTCTGTCAAGGCTGTCTATTATCAATGTTGTACTGAATGCTGACCATACCTTAGTCAAACAGTAATACTATGTTGTGAGCCAATATATGCTATGATAAGCACACTATTTAGATCACTATAAGTGATATCATGACTTATGATTTATTATTCTGTTCCTTTACAGTCTTTTTCCCTGATGAAGGGCCATATAACGGCCCGAAATGCATTGGATATTATGACAAAACAATGATGCCTCATTAATTGAACAGTATTGATTATTACAATATGAACTTTGTTGAGAAATAACAACAAGAATAAACTACTTGTGTTTACACTATGGAGAAAATTTGTGGAATCCTCTTATTTCACTAAGAGGAAAAACGGAGTTCCCTCAGGGATGGTCCCAGTGACCCACTGGTACCACTTTCATTTACTTTTAGAAAGTTGACATTTTCTTGCCATAGCCGTTTGGTGCCTGCAGCCTGTCTCTGGTCACATGACAAGGTGTAGTTGGCAGAAAGGGCTTTGTGTATTCCTCCTAGACTGCCATCCACAATGGGAGCTTAGATGAGACTGAGTGGGCCATAACTAGGAGGATGGGAAGGAGGAGTTGGGAGGAGCATCACTTACACCTCAATAGGTTGTGTCCTGTCCCCACACAAAGGGCTTCATAGCCCCTACAATTAGTGTGGAGCCAGGGCTGGCCAGGCAGGGCATCTGTGCACTACAAAGGTATGCCTCCAGTAGCTTCTCCGCACTTCAAAAGCACAACTGTGTATAAAAGAAGGATCTCAGATCCCCAAACTTCAGTATTCTGCCAGGAAGAAGGACTGATGTGCTACTGAAGGACTGCCACACTACTGGACTGCTACTCAGCTGGACTCCTGCTTTGCTGTGCTGACTTTCTGCCTGCTGCCCTCTTGCATGGTTGAGAAGGACTGGAACTGCATCTCTTGACCCCAGAACCCAGAGTTGCTCCAAGGGCCAGTTGGCTGGCGTCCTGATCTGAAGCCTCGGGAACATAACAGGCTTCAAGCACCCCTTGCACCAGGACTCTGCCATCTTTGAGTCTACCCTGCCAAGTAGTGCCACCCCAGTCCCGGACCCTTAGAAGTGGGCCTAAGGTGCTTGCCAGTGGAAACAACGTATCTTCTCTGCTGAGCGCCATACCCCCCAAGAAGAACCAAATCATTGCAGCTGTCGCCAGGATTGGACCCATCGTAAAAGACTAGTATTACAGCTACACCCCGCGTCTTAGAACCGACGCATCACCTTCAGAACCGCCAGTGCACAATGCTTTCCCCGGCGCAGCTCCTTGCATCTCTTGTCAACAGAAGCCTAGGCGATGACACCAAAACTCCACATCACAGCTTCCCAATTCACCCTAATTGGCGCATCGCCTCAGCTGCACAACCCCATCAACAGGATACTCGACGTTGACACAACAAGACCGTGCACTGCAGCTACGCCGTATCTCAGAAATTACACATCGCCTCGGCTGCGTGGCACATCTTCGATGCAGATCCACACAACACTCCGCAACCAGGATTTGTTGTGCTTTGTTTAGCGGGCCTAACTGGGTCCCTGTAGCCAACCCACGCTCCTTTACGGTCAGCCTGAACTTGTAACTTTGTCCTGGACTGGCGCAATTAGATAAACCCCAATAGTGCCCTGTGCTTTTTTATGCCACATTTCTCCATAAAATTAAAGATTCAATTACCTCGGTTCTACTGATTGGATTGTTGTTGTTTTATTTATTAAAACTTAATCTATTTTTCTAAACCCTTTGTGTGTGCTTTTTCTGGTGTGTTTTCACTGTTTTACTATTTGAATTGTTGCACAAATACCTTACACGTTGCCTGACTGCTCTGTGCCAAGCTACCAATGACGTGAGCACAGGTTGATTTGGGGTTTGCTTGTGCCTTACCCAGACAAGGTTTGTGGATGCTGCTTGATCAGGGTTTATACCCCAGCCAACCAACAATCCCATTTCTTACACTACTGAAAATATCCAGATGAATAACCTCGCCCTGTCCATTTATTTTTTGTATGCTGCCAAAAATTCCGGATGAAACAGGATTAATTGTGCATAAACTGCTAACATTTGAACAGCAACTGATGTAAAATCTATTTTAGCATGTGCATTCTTGACATATCCAACTCGCACAGCTACTCTCTGTGACCAGTTAATCAATATATAAATACATTCGACAAAACAAAGTGAAAATGATCGTCCGGGGCGCGCACCTCTTTCAAGAATCAAAGAAGGAGGAAGTCACCCTCCCTAGTTCAGCCATCCAAGCTGAGAGCTTCCGCTGCAGTCTCTCCGCAAACCTAGACGCGCAGTTATCTCCCTGTTGCTGGGGTGACTCACTCTAATGAGAGGGCACAGGCTGCCTTGAGGGATATTGTGATAACTCAACAACCTCATTAAGCACCCGGCTGGAGTCAGCTTTCTGTTATCGGCCTTGTCTCCGCGTGAGAGCAATGTGCTCCCACAGCCTTGTCATGTCTGCTCTCTCCATCAGGCACAGGCGCTTTCTATTCAGTATCGCGCCCTCCCTGTTAATCAGGTCAGCTCGCAGATTGGTCAGGTGTCGCTGCCTTTGTGCGTCATCTTGTCCCTGCTGATGCCCGGACAAAAGCCCGCCACTCTTCCCATCATCTCGGTCCTCGCTGGGCAGCATTCCTGCCGCGCAGGCGCCATTGTGCTGCTGCGGTAACAGACTCGTTCCACCTGCAATTAGTATGTCAGTGAGCCCACGGGGGATTGTTAAGGCAAAAAATAAATGGTTTAATGCAGCCAATCTGTCGCTCACTGGAGGAAAATGCACTTTCTATTCATGCACGGTCTACGCGTTTTGGCTTTTATAGCACACACCAACATGAACTGCCTGTCTGACGCTTACATTGGAGGTGTTCTAATTAAATTATGGCACAGAAAAAATCTTGTATTGGACGGCCTCCCGTGATTTTATAGTGAAAATCCCTGCATGCTCAAGAACACATGGTCTGGTCGGCTGTACAAAGACAAAAATCGAGGTGACCATTTTATGTTCTGTCACTTTGACACAACGTGTGATCTTTCATTTCAGTCAACTCATCTCACTCCTGGTCACTCACAAATTTGAGAGCGAGGGAGATTTCCACAATGAGAGTGGGCAAGGAACGTTGGCGTCTTAAGGGGCATAGTCAATCATAATTATTTCTTTCAAATACAGCGATATTGACGCATTAGCGACAAAATGCTCTTAGCCATGTTATCCACCTCCCATTAGATAACATGGCTAAGAACTGGTCTGAGCAGGTGTTAGTTTTTGGCGATAGCAGGAATATTTCCATAGCTACGCCCGCCTTGCTAATAGGCGATAGCGACGTTAGCGACTGCTTTCAGTCGCTAACAGGTTGGGTACGCTCACTTTGCATGTCATTAGCGATAAGTAGCGCTGACATGCAAAGCGGGCCCCAAACCGCTCGCTATCGCCTAAAAGCTGTCGCTAACATCAGTTAGCGACAGCTTGCTAATAGAGCAATAGAATTATCGCCGCTTAACCGGCGATAATTGCCTATCGCCCCCCCTTGGTAATATGCCCCTATGTTTTAAGAAGCTTAAGTTGTTAAGGCACCAGCTGTGTCTATGAATATCCAGAAAGGCTTAGGAAGTAATACTGATGAAACAGCTCAGGCAGTTACCACACTAACTAAAGCAATCACAGTCTCCACCCCACCACCCACAGATTGACGCCCTTTTGGGGAGAAAACTTGGTGTCCATAACCATGTCTACATTCCCTTTTCTTTCTGTCACCCCGGCCCGCCCCTGCATTACATCGCCAAACCTTAAGAACCTCAAAGTTCCCCTCATCCGCATTGCTTTCATTCGCCAACATCCTCTGATGCTCCGGAAGCTGAGGCTTCTTTGTTTTCTGGACCATAGAATATGTGTTTAAGCTGACCTATGACCATTTTTTAGTTCTCTGTCTAACTGTTGCTTTCAGCTTACAGCCTTATCTTGTTTCTCCTCTGGAAGACGTCTGTTTTCTCATTGTAGCGAATGCGGCATTTGCAGGCCTACTTTTTGGTATGTTCCTTTCTCCTCTGCCTCTGACACTTGAAGAATTCCTCCTGGCCTCTGTCAGAGAATTCACTTGAATGAGCTGATTGTGCATTTGAAGATCAAGTGGAAGAGGTGCCCTCATTTGTCGTACTCGTATATGCCTTGAGAACAGAGGGATTCAAACAATTGGCAGAAGCCCTCCTCTTCTTTAGCGGTGATCGCAAAAAGGCCCTAAGAGAACAGAATTGTGTGTTCCTCGATATTTTTCTTTCTTGCTCAATCCATTTTTTGCTCTTTCGGATAGGAAAAAAATGCATCTTTGTGAGAATTTCCAGTACAGGTGCTTTATACTGTTGGGGCATGGCTTATTTTCAGCCTACCCTCAAAGAATGACATCTCCCCAGTATGTGTCATTTGTGCCCATGCCCACTGATTCAAAATGTTTTGATCCCCATGCATGCTATTGCTGTGCCGCTGGCCATCGTGGGGCAGTTTGTACCCTCGGAACCTTGATTGGGTTCACCTAATCTTTCCTTTAAGAGTGCCCTGCCTGAGAAACCATATTTCCTCTATGTCAGTATTAGATGGGTAACCTCACGTGTATGCCGTTTCCATTGAGGATTGCTGTGCCTCTCTCACCAGCTGGCATCCTCTTCTACGAACCGCTGGAAGTCTCTAGGCTTTGATCAGAAAGAGCCTCCTTGTGGCTTCGCCTAGTCAGTCTTCACTGTTGCCTGCCTCGTCACACTTCCTCCCTGGATGCCCAGCGTGCAAGCTGCCCACCTCCAGGGTTGTGCGAATGTCAAAGCTGTACCATGCCACAGCTGCCTGGGATGTTGAGTGGCTGCCTCCTTCACTCGCCAGGTGTGAGTAATTCATATGCAGTTACCATATTGTTTTTTCAGCTTTTGCAATGTGGACACTGCTATCTTTAACTTGGGTTCTCTATCTGGCTCTAGAATGTTATTTCTTCCATCCACGGAGTCTTCCAAAAGAGATTCCTCATTCGGTATGGAGTTGGTGGTGGCTGTCATGGATGCTTAAACAAGCCAGGGCAGTAGGAGAGGATCCAAAACTTACCCATCTGCCAAACTTGGCCACGCCTCCCTCAGTAAATATTTCCAGATGTGTGATTGCTGATACATAGGCTATTAAGCTCTGATCTGCAATTGAAAATAGTTATCACTTGATGATCTAGCTTTCTGTTGCTTTTTCGGTCGAGGACCGGAAATGCTGGCTTGCCAGCTTCCGGGAGGAGATCGTATGTTACTTAGAAGGGATTTGGAACCCGCCTCCCTCGCCCGTCTCTCCTCCATTGGCTGGCTTCCTAAACGGAGGCCAGCCATTGGAGGAGAGATCCGTTACTCCGATGTAGCCCCGTCCTTTTCGGATTTGGGGGCGTCATTTTTGCTGTTCTTTAAACAGTGACGTCGCCCGTCACTCAGCACAGCAAAACACGCCCCCAAATCCGAAAATGGCCGTGCGTTTCTCCAAGGCATTTTCTCCTTGCCTCGGAGAAACGTGGTGCTGTTTTCGGAGCTGCTCGCCTCCCTAGGAGCTGCTCGGCTTCGCTCGCCTCCTCCCTTCCCTCTGCCCTCCTCGTCGCGCTCTCGCCTCCCTCCCCCCCCCCCCCCCTGCAGCTCTCCTCCGTCGTGCTAAAAATCACATCGGACCGCATTTGGTCCACTTCTTCACTCCTCCCTAGGAGCTGCTCGTCTCCGCTCGCCTCCTCCCTTCCCTCTGCCCTCCTCCGTCGCGCTCTCGCCTCCCCCTCCCTCTGCTGCAGCTCTCCTCCATCGTGCTAAAGATCACATCGGACCGCATTTGGTCCACTTCTTCACGGAGAGGCTAGGTTTGGGTCCAAGCCAGAAGACTTTCAGCAGGTCAGGGAACCCGCAGTCAACTCATCTGTCAGGCGCTGTGCCCCACTAGAGGTACGCCGGAGGCGCGCTGTCCAGCCATGCGGTATAGGAGCAGGTGTCCCATGCAATGTGTGCCCTGGACTCCTCCTGCCAGGTGCGCACAACTCTCAAACACAGCGCCCAGGAAAGTTCGGCTCAAAATGGTCCAGACAGGGCCACTCCGGTACCTGCATCCTCCGACCGTCGCGCTCTCGCCTCCCCCTCCCTCCCTCCCTCTGCTGCAGCTCTCCTCCATCGTGCTTTGCCGCTCCCCGGCCCCCACCCTCAAATCCAAAAGCAAACAAAAAAAATGGCCCACTTTAAGATAGGAGTTTTTTTCGGTCCCTGATAAAATGCAATTGAGGGATAGAAAGCGCTTGTTGAGACAGAAATGTGACTTTTGCGAGCAAAGGGTCATTCCCAGGTCAGGGTCGAGGACCCAATCGCAAACTGACCTTATGTTCAAGTTTCACAAATCCATGGCCCATCTGCTGAACTCAATTACATTGTTGTGTTCTGCAACTGAGTTCACATTTTCACTTATTCCAAGAGCGATTTCAGATAATTCGCCTTTACCGGACAAGGCATCAGTAAATGGTTGCAGCCAGGAGGCAAGAGGGCTAAAAAGCACACGCCACTCGGACAGAACGCAGACGTCCTCAGGAGCCTGGTAGCAAAAAGTAAGCTCGCCACTTCATTTATTTCCCAGAAAAAGTCAAATGTTCATTTGTTCAGATGGTTTGCATGCTCTCTCGGATTTTGTCAGATGCGAGAACCGAAGAGCAAGTCACTTGGCCAAGATCACAGAGTGTGTTGAAGGGGAAAGTATGCGCCGTTAGATTAGATAAAGTCGTTCTTGGTTCAGTGGCATCAATTTACCCAGAAGGCCGTCCCACTATGGGGCTTTTGAACTTAAGTAGATAGGTGGGTGGGATACGTGACAATATTATTGCGGTGTTATTTAAAGAAATTATGTGTTGCAGTCAGGTGTATTTATGGTAGAAATGTGTGCGCCTTAGAAGAAAATATACTGTCCTTTAACATTAAGGTTGTAGCCGCTGCTTACATAACCCAATTGTACTCTTTTCATCAAAAAGGATTGAAAAATAAGTATGTCCAATAAGTAAAATACCCGTCCTACAGTTTGTGATCAGATTGCCACACACGGGGCTTAACTCGCTGAGCTATGTTACTCCCTGCAGCAGGCGCGAATGCGAGATTGTTGCTGCCCGCCGCACCTACATGTTCGCAATTGCGAACTTACACCGCACGCCGCAAAATTGTATCACCATGAAAAAAAAATCCGCTGCGTGTGAATTTGCGGATTTTCGATATATTCGCAAGCGTTCGCGGATTGCGAATTTACCGAAAATCGCAAAATCCGCGAGCGGAACGGATTTTTCACCCATGCTTAGCTATGAGCTCTTCTCTCCTGGTGATGCACAGCCCACCATATTTAGAGATCCCCACATATAAGTTGGGCTTCTGAGATAGCTCAATTGAAGCCACTGAATTTAGCAGAGTGGTGGCCAAGTTTGATGCACTTGCTTGGCAAACCTTTATGTTCTCTAAAAACAAACTCCTAACGTGGATATATGTAAAAAACAAACACAAAAAAAACAGCAATAACAATGATGTAAGGGAGGTTTTCCCCTGCACATGGGGTCATTGTGCAATTTTATGTAAAAGGCAAGAAGCCATCATTGTATGTAAATCACTTTAACCCCTTATTCCCAGCAGCAATCAGAGGTCACAGAGAAGCGTTTGTTAGTGTATGTTACTGCAGTCCCATGTCCATTTCTCTTTTGATTGATCCTCCCTAAAAGAAACATACTCTACTGCCTTTGGCTTCATTTTGTTTCATATTTTCACTTTTTTTCTTAATATTATTTCTATGATTAATTCTTTACTCTTCCTTTTTATTTATAATGCAAACTTATTCAGCCTCCTTTCCTTCCTAACTCCTTCCATGTCTTTCACTTTCAGATGACTTAGCACTGCAATACTTGAATCATTATTTTCTCTCAAATACCTTATTATTTTGTTGTATCTTCATTTCATCACATGTTGTGTAAAATGGAACGTTTATCTTTGAATTCTGTCTCGTGCAGTCTTACCTGCCAGTTGGTCTTTGACTTGGGTTCTGGATGTTGTGCTGGAGAGCTAGAGCTGAAGGACGGGACAATGCTGGATGAGCTCTTCACTGGATATTGGGGCTTTGTGGGGGAGCGGCCAACCGGAGGGAGGCTTGCCGCCCCTGGTTGTTTTGGGGCCCCGGGAGGGAGGGGGGGAGCGGCCAAGGGACACAAGCGTAGGGTGTCTTGGGCGGTTTGGGTGGCATTGGGCTCCCCTTGGGCTGTCATTGGGCTTCTTGGGCTAGGGGGGGATATTTAACCGACCATGTTAGGTCATTGTCCACCATTTTGGAGACAGTGACACGGCAGCTGCAGGGTTAGGCAGGAGCGTTTTTTGTCTTGTAGCTGGGGCGTTTGTTGGGCGTCTTGTGAGGCAGCGGTTTGGGTTACGGGACAGGTGTGTTAGCGTTGGGGTTCCGGTGCTGGCTGAGTTCGTTTGGTGCCGGCAGAGAGCGAGGGTGGTGAGGCTTAGTTGCGAGGCTGGTTGGAGCGGCGGCGTAGCAGAGACATTGCGGGCGAAGCGCTGGAGGACCCACGTGTGCGGGAGGCCTTGCGCCTCCTGGGGGAAGCGGGCCGCATGGATCTAGTGCAGCAGGACATCCGGGTAAGGCCACTGCGGGGCGCTGCCAATGGCACCACGGCGGCAGTGCTAGTATGCTGCGAGCCACCGAGGTCACGCCCGAGGCGGGAGGCGGGTGTGGGGAGGCGGGCAGTAGAGCGGGAGGCAGTAGGCAGCGGGCAAGAGCGGCAGTAGTGACGGCAGGGGTAAGGCGAAGGCGGGGAATAAGCGCAGAGGAAAGAAACGGCCGGCGCTGGAGTTCGTAGGGGGGGCGTGGGTCCAGAGGGGTGCGACAGGTGTGGCAAGCGATGCGGATGCTGTGGGGGAGGTGGGAGGGGGAGAGGAGGAGGCGAATAGTGCGGGCGGCAGGGGGGGCTGAGGGGCTGGTGTCAGGGGTGCATCCAGGTGCCAATGCAGATATGGGGAGCGAGCAGGGGGGTCGGTGGGCACGAGGGGCACGGCCCAGCTGATGGGTTGGGGAGGGGGGCGCAGGCTGTGGATCGGGTAGGGGAGGGGGGAGGAAAGTAGGGGGCAGTTGGGAGGCGGGATCACCATTGTTGATTGAGGAGTCAGATTTAGAGGGGGGGGCGGACGCGGGGGGAGAGCGAGTTGGACTGGGGGTCATCGTCGGGAGGGGAGGGGGCATGGTTGGGCCGAGCACGCGCCCCGCCGTCCCCGCGGGGGGCGCGTGCAGACAGGGGGTGGGGACTGGGGGATGGCGGGGGTGGGGACTTGGGGATGGCGGGGGTGGGGACTTGGGGATGGCGGGGGGGACTGGGAGTGGGTTGGGCCGGCTGGGGAGGGGGGGCGTTCAGAAGCTGGGTTGGGGGTGAGGGGGTGTGGTGTGTGTGGGGGGAGGGGGCGGGCTCAGGGGGAGGGTGGGGAGGTGCTGTGGGAGACGGGGAGGAGCGGGGCATGAGGGGAGGATGGGGGAGCGGCCAGCAAGGCTGGGGGCATTCCACGGCTTGAGGGAGGGATGCGCAGAAGGTGTGGGGCGTGAGGGGGGCGAATTTTCCCCGGCATGCTGGACTTTCCCCCTTTTCTCTTGGCAGGAGCAGTTAGGTAGGTGCTCGGGTGAGCAGCATGCGGCTCCGATCCACCGAGGGGATGGGCCGGCTCAGCCTTGTACGGGCGGTCGCGCTTCACAGAGGGACCCCTCACTAGAGTGCGCCGGATGGCAGGGGGGTAAATCCCTGCCAGCCCCACCCAAAGGGTCGAGGCGGCCGCCGGGGGCCAGGGATGGAGTGTTGATGTACCTGATCAAGCAGAGTCACAGGAGGAGAGCGGGCGGAGAGAGAGTGTGGATTTGGGGGTTCTAATGAGGGCGTGTAGGGAGAAGGCTTAGCAGGATGACACCCGTAGGGGGCGGCCAGGACAGGCAGTGGGGGGCCGGTTTGGAGGGCAGGGACCTGGAGTCAGAGGAGGAGGGGGAGGTTCGGGAGGGGGAAGAGGAGAGGAGTAATGCTGTTGGAAGTGTCTTACAGGTACGCCCCCGGCAGGCAGCGCCAAGAGTGACGGCCCTCCCGATGCAACTGGTTAGGTGGCGGGATCCAGTGCGGATGCCAGCCTTGACACCAGGTAAGGATGGTGGTAGAGTGGGGAGTGGCTTGGGCACGCCTCATGTAAGACAGGTGTCGGTGGGTACAGATGCAGGGGGGAGGACTTGGTGAGGCTGGTGAAGGGTAGGTATGTGACAGAAGCCGGGGAGGGTACAGACAAGGAGGGGGCGGCGGTTGACGTGGTGTCGGCGAGTGCCGGGACGGGGGCCTGGAGATGCGGCGGCAGACGCGGCGAAGCCTGGGGTGGTTGCGGCAGGTGGCGCGGTGGCGAAGGAGAGTTGCGACGTGCCGGTGCGGAAGCTCCCGTACATGGGTGTGGGAAAGCCGCTGGGGGCACAATTGTCGTTGGTGACCAGGGAGAAGATTTGGAAGGGGGAGTATGTGGAAATCCTGAAACTGCTCCACAGGGATTTGATGGCTAATGAGGGTTCGAAGGAGGAGGAGTAGGAGCTGGCCAGGCGGCCCAAGGTGCCCCTGACCATTGAGAATTGGTCGGCGGCTTTCCTGATATACGCCAGCGTCTATTGTGAGAAGTATCCGGATCGGTCAGTCGCCTTATTCAAATATATGGATGGGTATGCGTGGTCTCATTATGATGAGGAGTTCCGGGCTCGCATGGCGTCGGATCTGGAGACAAAGTGGGGGGAGCTGGACGCGGATCTGTACCAGCAGACGATGAGTGGAGCGAAGTTTGGACGCACCATCTTTATGGCCAGTGGGCTTCTGCTTGCGCCGACACCCTTTTCGGCCCGGCCCACCCGTGGGGGGGTGGGGTCAGGGGATACCGCTGCTCAGAACACCGTCGGGCCTGTTGGGACTTTAACAAGGGCGCGTGCAGCAGGCAGGTGTGTCGGTTCCGGCACAAATGCTCCAAGTGTGGAAAGAGACACCCAGTGGTGCGTTGCTGGGGGGTCTGGGGAGGACCCGCACAGGGGCCGCAGCAGGCGGCGGTTCTCGCAGGGAGCAGGGGAGGTGGAAGAGGGAGGGCAGGAAACATGGGCAAAGGCTCATACACCGGTTAGGCTGGATCGGATCGAGCCTCTGTTGATGGCCTATCCGCGGGCGGAAGATGCAGCTGTGTTGCGCCCGGGTTTCAGGGAGGGTTTTCGGTTGGATTACGAGGGTCTGCGGATCGCTCGGTGGGCTGACAACCTAAAGTCCGTGAACGCACACAAAGGGGTCATACGGGAGAAGCTGTTCAACGAGGTCAAGGAGGGCCAGATGGTGGGCCCCTTTCTCGAGCCGCCCCTGCCCAATTTGATCATCTCCCCGATCGGGGTGGTCCCCAAGAAGGAATAGGGACAATTTCGGTTGATTCAGCACTTGTCGTGGCCGGAGGGCACGTCGGTGAATGACTATATCTCGGCAGAGCTGTCATCGGTGTCGTACTCGTCCGTGGACGTGGCGCGGAGGATGGTGACGGTGGCGGGACAGGGTGCCCTCATGGCGAAATACGACATCAAATCGGCGTTTCGGTTGCTGCCGGTACATCCGGCGGATCACCAGTTGTTCGGGTTCCAGTTCAACGGCCTCATCCTTTTGGACAAAGCGCTTCCTTGGGGTGCTTGGTTTCCTATGCATTGTTTGAGAGGTTCAGTTCCTTCCTGCAGTGGGCTTTTTTCTGGCGCACAGGCTCAGAGACGGTAACGCATTACCTGGATGACTTCTTCCTGGTGGGTCGGTCCAGTTCGACGGACTGTCAGAGACAGCTGGACAGTTTTACGGACCTTATGGGCTATCTGGGGGTTCCCCTGGCGCCGGAGAAGACACATGGTCCCAGCACAGTGCTGTCCTTTCTCGGTATAGAGCTCGACTCAGCGGCTATGGAAGCGCGCCTACCAGAAGACAAGCGGGCGGTAATGGTGGCATTGATTGGAGACATGCTGGCAAAGCAGAAGGTGACGGTGCGGGAAGTGCAGGTCTTGTTGGGCCACTTGAATTTTGTGTGTCGCGTGATGCGAGCGGGGCGAACGTTTTGCCATCGATTGGGTCTAGCATTGTCCGGTTTGACGCTGCCACACCATCACTTGCGCCTGTCGGCGGGGTCGAAGGAGGACTTGCGCATGTGGCTGGCTTTTTTGGGGCGCTTCAATGGGGTGCCCATGGTGCCTCCGGGGGACTGTGAATGGGATGTCACAATGTCATCGGATGCGGCGGGAGTCGGCGGCTTCGGCCTTTACTGGGCAGGGCGATGGTGCAAGGAGCAGGGGCCAGCTCACTGGCAGGCAGGCGGGCGGAGCATTGCCTTCCTCGAATTGTTCCCGTTGGTGGTGGCCGTTACGGTGTGGGTGCAGGATTTGGTGCGTTTTCGTATTGAGATGCTTGGAACATGACATTCTCTTTCAAGCAGGCACGTGCCGGGGGTGGACAATGACATTGCGGATGCTTTGTCTTGTTCACAGTGGCAGAGGTTCCATGTGCTAGCCACGGAGGCGGACGAGGTCAAGACACCGGTGCCAGCGGATCTTTGGTCGGTGGGAGACGGCGGGTCATTCAACTGGTGAAGGCGTCGGTGGCAGCGTCCACTTGGATGGCGTACGAGCAGGCCTGGCAGGAGTTTCAGCGCTTCGGAGCGGTAAGGCAGGGGGACAGGTGGCGGTGGGAAGAGCAAGTGGACAGTTCATGCTCGGTTTGATGGACAGGGGATTGTCGAGGGTGACGATTGCGGGGAAGCTGTCGGCGGTGGCGTTCATGGGTAAGCTGTGGTGGGGTTATTCACCGTCGGCGGGGGAGTTGGGGGCGCGTCTCCTGGAAGAATGGGAGAGGGAGAAGGGGGCGCGGGTGCGTCAGCAGCGGCCGATTACGGAGGGGATGCGGGAGGCGTTGGTGGGGACGTTACGCCGGTTTGCCGGGATCGGGGTGAAACGGTGCTGTTCTCCACGCTGATGTTGTGGATGTTTTTCGGAGCATTCAGGGTTTCGGAGCTGGTTTTGTTGAAAGGAGGGCCGGGGGTGCTGTGGGGGACGTGGACGTGCGGGACCAGGCAGTTGCGGTGCGCTTGCGGCGCTCGAAGACTGATCAGCGTGGAGAAGGTACTTGGGTGGTGTTGGGGCCTGGGGGTTCGGCAGTATTGTGCCCGGCAGTGTGGGGGAGGCATCTGGCGGAGTGGAGGACACAGGGGATGAGGAGGTTTTTGGACGGGGAGGAGCTGGCAGGGTGACTGCGGCTCAGGTGTTGTGGGTCCTGCGGCATGCCCTACGGTCTAAGGGTGAGGACCCAAAGGCGTTCGGGACGCATTCATTTTTCATCAGGGCAGCAACGGAGGCGGCACGGCAGGGTTGGGGTAAGGAGGAGATCAAACGGTTGGGGCGCTGGAAGTCGGACTGCTATAGGACTTATGTTAGGATGCGGGGTAGGCTTGGAGTGAGGATGGAACTGTGTTGCCCGCTTCTTACATGTGTATCTTTGCAGGTGCGGTGTCTGGGCCAGCTGTGGCGGCGCTGAGCATTTCATTGTGGGCCGTTCATTTGTTAAGAGAGCGGAGAGGGCCGAATGGGACAAGCACAGGAACCTCAATTTGGAACTAGATGACCAGTTGTTTCGTTGTCATTGGCGGGGAAAAGAGGGCATGCGCTGGCATGAGTTGGTGCCGGCATTGAACAATGTAGTGCAGTGGGGAGTCTGCCCGCATGTGATATTCATTCATTTAGGGGAAAATGATTTGGTGCAGTGTAAGGGATTAGCGCTGGTGAAGCAAATGAAAAGGGATTTGTTGGAGATACGGAAGCAATGGGCGGGGTGTCATGTGATCTGGTCGGAGTTTGTACCTAGACGTTGCTGGAGGGGGGCAGAAAGGCCGGCAGCCATTGACAGGACAAGGAGGAAGATTAACAGGGAGATGCGGGGGTTTTGTGACAAGGAGGGTTTAGGTAGGATGAAGCACCCGGAGTTAAGGTATGGCGCTGTGTACTTCTTTAGGGAGGATGGTGTACATTTGTCCCGGTACGGTTGGAGCTGTATATTATTCAGCTGAAGGAGGCAGTGGACCGGGCTATTGGGGTGTGTAGGTACTCGAGGGTGCAGGTGTCCTAGGGGGGGGGGGTCAAAAGCCGTAGTGGGGCTTTCGAGTGGCGCTTTTCCTAGTCTAGGGGGGGGCAGGGAAGGAGGACTGAGGTGTTTCTGGACAGAGGGGGTGGGAGTGTACATATGACATGTTATTTAACCAGTTAGTCAGGCATTGTGCAGTTGGAATTCATGTGTATGTTGTTCTTCGGGGGGGAACCATTTTAGGGGTGGGGGTGGAGGGTTGTTAGGGAGTTCATATTTAGTTAGGCCTAGGGTTTTGCATTTGTGAGGTGCACCTGCTTCCAATAAAGCAACCTTTTCCACACCTTATACTGTGTCTGCGGTTGGTCTGTCTCCCCCCCTCTCCCAATGGGACCTAAATTTGTTTCTTCAAATAAAGACCTTTCCATTTCAACCGTGAGGTCTCGATGACAACATTTTTACCCGGAAGCAATTCGCTACATGTTTTGGTGACAATTTGGTTTGGAAATCCACATTGTAAGCCTATCAGGTACCGTTCCGATTGTGTGGATTGTCCGTTACCTTTTGCAGCCGTCGTCATTCAGATTACTGGATGCTATTATTAAATCACTTTTAAGCTTGTGCGTTGTTAAACAGCCACCTTGCAGTTTATACGCACAGGTCACGCATAAAGTCTATAACATCAACATTGGTTGTCATGTGTCTACAATAAGCAACATGTCTTACTGTGTTCCTACGTCATTACGTACGTCGGGAACGATGTTTGTGACATTCACGTGGTGGTGTGATGTGTGTCTGCCATATTTGAGGAGTGCAGTCTATAACGGCTGTTAATAGTTGATTTCACAATCTTGCTTGCACGGCAAGCACTATTTGCACCATATACACGCATGCGATGTGTCATTGCTTCTATGTTACATTACTTTGCGGCATTCTCCTGTTTCGTAGAGGTGAGGTAAAACTTTCAAAAATCTGGAGCAAGGTGGATATCTGGATTCGGTGACTAGCATGGCAAGCGGTTGGCATATGCAGCAACCACCCTGTTTTTGCAAAATCCAGGAAAAGTGAAGCAGCAATGAAAATGGTTTCGGGTATTTAAAATTATTTGGTGGCGAGTGATGCTGCCAATTATTCTCCTCCCAGGAAGTTGGCACTTTTGTTTAATTATCTGGGTACAGAAGGACATGATTTTTGATCACTAACTAGCCTGTGGTACAACCTACTGACGAGGAGATGAAACTATTACAAAGATATTTGGAATGTTTATTTTGAAGCACAAAAGGCTCTCTAAACGTTTTTCTGATGAAGCAAGTGTAGTAGTTAGGAGGTTTAACTTCTATTTGCATAAGCAATGTATGTGTGAAAGTGTTGATCAGTATGTTGCATTGTTAAGAGTTTTAGCAACTTATTGTAAATTAAAAACCTGTGTGAATCAATACCCTAGAGATCAACTTGTATTGAGTTGTGCTTTGAAGAAAGTTCAAGTACACCTAATATGTTGTACTTAAACCATACATTGAGGAGACTATTAGAATTGCTAAAGGGATTGTACATTCTGCTGAACCTGTGAAAGTAATATTGGGTGACATGGGTGATATTGATTGAAAATTAGTGAATGTGGTTCACAAAATTGAGGTTGTATGACTTAAAAGTACAAAGTTAAATTTACAGAGCACAATTTGTTTTAGATATGGGTCTAGTTCTCACATAGACAATCATAGTTTTGCCCAGGTCAATAGAAAAGTGTAAGACAATTAGACACTTTATGGGGGTATGTAGGAATATGTATAGCAATTCTATTAAGGTTAACAGTATATGTAATTAAATGGAGCAGGACATTGTACAAAATAATGAGATGTAATTTTAAGTGTATAAGTTGATGAATTGAGATGCAATATTGCCAACATGAAGGGTCCCCTTTGCCAAGTATAAATTGGACGGGTAGATATGACCATTACGGTCAATTTGGGTCTCTAGTCACTATAGTAAATGATGCTACATTCAAAAAATGTTGGTTGGACAAAATGTTGAAGAAACCAGACATACAGGTTGTTGCATGGATGTTGCATATGGCTATAGTGAAATACAAACATTAGGATTTTTTTAGTGGACTTTAAGTTTTGATGTCTTTTTCACTAAAATTGATGTAGCCATTCAAGGAAGGGATATCATGAGTTGGGTAGATCAAGACAGACTTTGTATAACTTTTAAGCCTGGTACTAATCCAGTCATGTTAATCCAACCTCAAATAGGTGACGTGGCGAACATGTTGCAGAAATATAATGACGTATTCAGTAGTTAAACAGGCATTGTCAAAGGATTGGAGCACAGAATTATTTTGAAGGAAGGACCTATTCTGGTTGTTCATAAAGTTAGGGATGTTCCATTCAGTGTTAAGGAAGATCTTCAAAAACAGAAATGGAATCATTCAACCTATAAATTCTTCTGAAGAGGTCATTGCTATCATTATTACAACAAAAAAAGAAATATGGGTAAATGTGTCTTTGTGCAGATCTGTGTCTCCTTAACAAAAAAATTCTAGTGGATTTTCATCCTCTACCTAAGGTGCACGAATTGCTAACTTTAATTAGTGGTGTGAAAATCTTTTAGCACTATTGATTTAAAGGATGCATACCACCAGGTGGCATTTGATGAGAAATCCTAGTTATTTACTGCATTCATGATGCCATTTGTCACATATGAGTACTTAACACTCACTACCTTTCGGCCTAGCCTCGACAGCCAGTGTATTAAAAAAATTGATGTATTTTTTATGTAAATATATTGCTGGTATTCAAGCATTCCAGGACAACATTCTTATTTATGCCCGTAATGTAAATGAGCACAATTGTATACCAGACAAAGGTCTATCTATTTTTAAGGAAAGAGGTATATCTAGAGAAATGTAATATTTTTATCTGAATCTGTGGACTATCTTGGAACATAGAATGTCTACTTCTTCAGAGGTAGACCTGCCACTATAACAGGGTAAATGGCACTGTCAAAAAGGCTTATTCCAGTCTTCTAAAGACTTCTAAAGCACCATCCAGACTCCCTTCAGAGAAGCCTGCCACCTCCCATGTTTTCCTCTTCCTCCTCTTCCCTCTCTATCATAAGGGGGTCGCTTAGTTTTTTTTCAGTTGGAAAACTACTACAGCAGATCCATGGGTCGTTCAAACAATTCAAGGTTTCCTTATCGACTTCTTTGGAACTGCCTTTCAACTTCACTGTCCTCCCCTCCCTCTCCAGAGGAAATACCCCTGATAGACGAGATTTGCGGTGTTGTCACTGTTGTCTCTCATACAGGTGATCTGTTCAGTGGGTCTCCTCACTCCTTCCATTCAACAATATTCTTGCATTCTACTTTACAGAGCCTTGCAGGGGTGAAAAGACCTCTACTTTTGCTTACTTACTGTAGGAAGCTGGCACTTTATATGATATATCAATAAGTTGAAACACCGCGTAAAGAGTCCAGGGGTTCCTTATGAGTGGACAGGGGCTTGCTATGCAATCCCAAAGTGCACTATTAGAGGTTAGTGTGGTCAAGCAGCCTCAGGCTTAACACAGAGGAGTGCTAGACATTTGCAAATACACACAATGATTAATAAATTATAACACGTCTCAAAAAGGAGAGCCATACCAATGTATGAAAATATCAAGTATCTTGATATATGTTTAGGCATCAGAGAAAATATTTCAGGTAAGTAAGGTTTTACATATAAGTTCTTTTCACTTTAAAAAGTGGACACACTGCAGTTCTGAGTCCTGCAATGTTATCCTATGGAAGGAAGCACAAGTTCTGCAAACAGGTACAGTAAACATCAACTTATAGGACCAATCTCCAGGAGTTAGAGTGAGTTGTGGGCAGGGTCCAAGGCAGCGGCAGCAGTATACCACCAGCAGCACAAGGACGGCCGGGTGCTGGGTAAAAATCTGCATCGGGAGCCCAATGCTTTTCAATGGGGATTGGTCACTGGAAAAAGAGGCTGCAGCCTCTAACTAGGAAGCCAGTCAGGGTGAACTAACAGGCGGGTCCAAGGCTTGCAATGCTCAAAGACATTGGGTCACCTGGGGTCCTCTTTGCGACGGCCCTGGGGCAACGAATGCAGAGGTGTCTTTAGGCTTTGGGTTTCTTGTACAGGGAGCAGGGGAAACATTGTTAACAACGCGGTCACTACACCGCAATGCTGTTACGACGCGGTCATTTCAACGACAGCGATGTAACCACGCTATGCCATTACAACGCAAGTCTTTACATCGACTTGCGCTAGATGGCGTGCTAACATTACAAATAGTGTAGTTTACTATCCCAACACCTTCCCTTTTGTTAAGTAGACTGGAGTTGGAATAGTAAATTACACTTTTTTAATGTTAGCACGCCATCTATCGCAAGTTGATGTAAAGACTTGCGTTGTAATGGCATAGCGTGGTAATATCGCAGTCGTAATTACTGCGATGTTACGGCACGCGTTGTTATAGCTAGCGTAGTTCCGTCATACATCGGGGAGCAGCCAAGGAGGCCTGCGTGCCGAGGCTGCAGGCGACTTCAGGGAGTCCATGAGGGGTGAAACCACGATGGACTTGAGCTCTTGAGGGCAGTTGTACCTTGTTGGCACCAGTGGCCCACTTCAACTCGGACCGGAGGTGTCAGATTCAGTGGTGGCTTCAGGTGATGGGTTTTGGCAGTTCCGGAGGCCTCAGAGCCTTCTCTTTTGGAGTTTCTGCAGAATGCAGGAAAGAGTGAAGCTGTTCTTTGGGAAGTCTTTATTGAAGAAAGGCAGTCCTCCCAGGTTTTGGAGGCACACAGCTGCAGGATGAGCCATCTTTGGCACAGGTTTGACAGAGAACGACAGACAGGACAGCAGGACTGGGTGGGCCAAATCAGGTGCTCTCTTCAGACTTATGCTTTTGGGGCTCTTGTTTACTACTTCTTCATAGGTCATCAGGATCTGCTATTCTGGTGCCAGGGACTCCCCTAAATACTGCATTTAGGGGCTTTAGGAGAGTTTAGTGTAGTAGCCAATGGGCTACTGACCATAGGTGTAACAACGCCCCCTACATGACTACATCCTGTGGGAAGTGGGCTTAACCCTGCCCCAGAATTCCTAAGTATGCCATCACAAATTTGGCTACTTATGAAAAATCGTGTCCACCTCACTGTAGCCCAACGTAAAGGTGGTGCTAGCTCGGAGGTGGCCTGCCTACCCGACTAGCTAATTTTCCTGCATGTCCAGGTGCCACGGGGGCAGTGGACAGGGGGGTGGCTTCCTCTCCTTTGAGGGAAGCCAGAGTTGCATTTTAAACTTGGCATTTTCTTTGAAATACACATTATGTTGTGTTTGAAGCTAGTCGGCCCAAGGAGGATAACCAGCAAGTCATCCTGTGGGAGGGGGTGTTACTCCCTCTTCCTGGACAGGCTTTTGTTCTGTGTCTCCTGAAAGCAAAAGCCTCCTCCCCAGGAGGTCAGAACAGCGTCTCAGGTGGCAGGCTGGCAGAAACCAGTTAGCAAGGATACCAGAGGCTCATAGGTTTTCAGGGTGCACCTCTATTGTGTCCTCTGAGTGCATGTATTGGTAAATCAGATACTGGCAACAGTGTTGATTTACCAATACAATATATTTGATACCAAACATCTCTATTTTCGGTGAAGCCATGTAAGTGGAGAATTCTTTTCCCCTAGTGTCCAGCACATGTTCTAAAATGGCTTCTCTGTTGACTTCTACTGGCAGTAATTTGGACTGACCATCACAGGGGCATATCTGCTCCTGCAGGTATGCCCTCACATGTAATATTCAGCACCCAGCCTTAGGGCTGTCAGGCCTGCTGTAGGGGTAAGTTACAAATATTACATGTAGTGTTAGGGACATGGCACACAGGGATGTGTTAACACGAGATGCAGTGTCAACCAAATGGCACTGTGCCCTGCAGGCACTCCTAATGAGACACGGTCTCTGACGGTAACAACTGTGTAATCCGTTGTCTTTCAAATAATGTAGTCGGCAACCATTTGTCATTGATCAAAACAAGATTATATTTATTCCAAACATAATTGAATCACTTCTTTGTGATATTTAATTTTGTCGCACAAGTGTTAATTTTTCAATAAAATGAAAATATCACTTCTTCATTTAATGCCAACTCAAATTGCGAAGGGTACATCCCTATGCATTTCGGGACTCATGCCCTTCATCAGGGGTCAAGTGTACAATCTGAAAATAAAAGGGTTTCTGTTTTAGTGTGCTATACAGGTATGGTAACTCATCCACTAAGAGCACTAACAAAAGGTGAGCATGCTGAAGAACTATAATGTTAAGTGCCGTGTTGCTAGAAGCGTAGTATAACTAATGGAGAAAAGGGATGCAAAGAAATACGTTGTACAAAAATGTTGTTTAACAGTTAGTCGAGTTGTGCAAACGGAGGAATACGTTGTATCAGAGTGCTGTTGGACAGTTAGTCAGATTGTGCAAACTAAAACACTGCGCGTGAAAACAGCGAAACATAATAGTTTAGTGCACAGACAAACAGTGTGTTTCAGTGTTGTCGGATACGGACTCGAAAAGTACGGTGATAAGCGTGGTATGTGCCGGGGATCGTTTCTGTTTTGTTGTGTATCGAGAAAATAGTGAACGTGATGGGGTGTTGTCATGCATAACAAGAGAAAGATTCTTATGGCGCGCGAGGTGAACAAATCAATGCAATTAAGTTATGTGCTCCCCGTTCGACTAAGTACAAGTATTTAATTGTGCTGTTAATCTTACTGCATACAAGTCGGTGTGTCGATATTCTCTCCCGGGTGTAATACCATTGGCGACAAGCGCGTTCGATTAAGAAACTCTGCTAGCTGAACCATATGCGCTTACGCAGTAACGAAACTCTAGAAAGGACTACAAAATGTGGCAGCCATCTTGGAACAGTGTCAAACAAGGAAAACCTTGCGAAACTGAAACCGTGTGTGTAGTGGCCATATTGTAGCGGTTGTGTGTTGTGAATATTAACAAAACTTGGAAGAAATCCATAAACAACATGGAAAACAAATATGTGATATAAATGATGTTCATGTGTGATGTCAGAACGTATGCGGGTGAATGGGATGGAGCTTTGAGTAGAGTCCTGTGAAATCATAATGTGCTCGTGCAGTGTAATGTATCTGTCAAAACTAAATAAAGTGAACATCATGAATAAAAGAATGAACATGTACTTGTAACGAAAAATTCAATAAACATGTAAATTCATCTGTTTCATGACTTAAACAAATCTAGCATCATGCAACATGTTAAAGAGAGCAGCTGTATTCGATTCTATCATTGAGACCTTTAGGTTGGCAAGCATCTAGTCTTTTTATCCAAACAAGTTCCCGTTGTAGTGACCTCTTTCTGTTGTCTATGCCCTGTCTGAGCGGGACAACCTCCATTACCAGAAATCTGATTTGACTGATGTTGTAGTCGTTGGTGACAAAATGTACAGCGAAGGGTGACTTCATAACCTTGTTTCTGATAGTACTCTTATGTTCGGTGAGACGGACCTTTATTTTTCTTTCGGTTTTCCCTACATAGGGTAATTCACATGGACATTTCAAGAGGTATACCAGATTCTTTGAGTCACACGTGGCGTTGGTAAATAGTTTCAGGGTTTTACCTGGAGTTGGATGATTCAGTGTGTTACCCAAGATGACATTATGACAATGATGGGATGTGTGACATGTCGTGTTTTCATTTTTGTCAACACCAAGACGACACGCAGCCTGCAATGACAGTCTTGCATGTGCCTGGTGATGGGTCCCTTAGGGTGGCACAATTCATGCTGGAGCCCTCTTTAGTACTTCAGGCCCTAAGTACCAGGGTACCATTTACTAGTGACTTATAACTTGAGGATCAAGCTCTTTCAAAAAGGGACTCTGGTGTCCTGGTTAGCAGGAACCCAGTGGACTTTCAGTTAAAGTCACACAATTTACCTGACAAAAAGTTGGGGTGATCATGTAAAAAAGGGGATTTTTTCCTACATTTACTCTAGTCAGCCTCTTAGCTAGAGAAATTTTGCCACAGTGGTGACAGACAAACACGAAGGCCTAGAATGGAAGGTTGTCTTTGGGCCAAATCTGAATCTCATTATTGAATGCACCACAAGTAATTCTGGTTCGGGGTCTAACTTTCGAACCGCTCTACTCATGGCCCCTGGTTCCAGTAAGAGTTCTCTGTCCAGATCAACACTTGGGAGCTGTTAATAAAAGATTGCCATAAAAAGATTCCTCCTACCCAAAACAAACTACTGTGTCCTTTGCCAACGGGAACAGGTCCAAAACGATGGTCTCCTCCCTGGACCGTTGGAACTTTTGTCTACAAAGGAACCTGTAGTAGGCAGGTGCTTTGTCACCTCTGTAACGCCAGTGACTTGATGCTGGATCAATAAATCTTCTCATGAATCTCTTCTCCCTAAGGCACCTTCGAGTCAGATTAGTTCACCTCCCAGCTCAACAGGCAACTCAAAAAATGTGTGAGGTGGCACCCAGACTGAAACCCTGGTCCATGGATGCTTTTCTTCAGGACTGGAACTCTCTCCTGCGCTATGCCTTCCCCTAAGCCGACCGACATTTTAATTACACCAGCATGATTTGTGCACTTTCAGAAATTTCGGCTTAGGCTTGTTACTCAAAATTCCATAAGTTATAACAGAACATCAGCTCAGGAACAACACACACAACCAAAACTCGAGTGGCTGTGTGCTGCACTTGTGTTTTTCGTGCAATTGTGTAGCACAAATGCATCCTTGCACCAAAAATGGATGTTAGATGCCAGTCGCCACTGGGTGCAACAGCACCAAACCGGTCGCACTGTTCTAAGCTGGCACTGCTAAATCCTTTGAAAATACAAGCTGGGATTAAGCCTGCCAACTCAGCCCCATTCTTGCAGCCATCCTTTGCCTGCTACTCCGAGAGCACCACTCAAAGTATGGATTGAAATGATGTATAATAGAGCACTGATCACAATCTTGTAACAATGACCCCTTGCTTCAGATAACTGTGCTTGAAAGTTGAGAGCATGGGGCCTCAATAGTGACTGGTTCATACAGGGGGGCGGGGGGCAACAAAGTAGTGGTGTGCAAAGTTTTATGAAGCAAGAGGGTTTCGACGTATCGACCTGTAGATCGAAGTTTCCAGTTTACTTGTGGCTATGCACATGCATAGTTTCTATCATCAGTATTAGCGTGTGCGTTAGTTGTGAACACGTTTATATTAGGGGTTTACTTGCGAGCCCTCTGAAAATAGGAATTTTAGGCAACTCAAACATTTTGTACGCTTACATGTTTCTCGTAAGTGACGCAACACAAACAAAAAATGCTCATGAAAGACCCAGGGCCTCATTTATGAAGGCCTTACGCCACTGGTACGTCACTTTTTCCCATTTCAGAAGAGACGCACCGACGGCGCAAGACCTTCATAAATAAGGCCCTCAGTCATGCCCACTTCGAGAGGGTGGGCCGGGTGATCATGGCCCACCCAAGGCCATTCAGAAGTAGAAAACCAGGGGCACATATCTGGGCCAGCTTTCCTGCTGTTGTTCCACCCCGAAGGCTGCTACAGCTCGAGTGTGACTCTCTGCAAGTCACAGAGTCAGCCGGTCCATTGTCATGGGCAGAATGACATCGGGCCGGAAGAGCAGGCACATCTTGGTGCACCTCTGCCCATCCCAGACCTCAGGATGCGACTTTGATTCTCTGGGAGCTGCTGATGCTTTTGAGCAGCGCAATTAACAAGTCGCAGGCGGGGGACGTGACCTTTAGTCCCCCACACCAGGCCTCAACGATCGAATTTGAAAAGTAGCGGGAAAAGGGGGATAGGGCCAGAATTCTTGGTTTGAAAACTGTGCAGTGACATACCAGATTGAGATTGGAAGTTTCATTCTAATGAAATTCCATCCATTTGTAGATTGGGGAGGGGGCTGCACACAGCTAAGAGTGATGGAAATTCAGAAAAAAACACTAAGGACTGAAATAACTTTACATTTAAAGGCAAGCTTGTGCAATGCAATAGGCCTTGCATGTGTGCGAGTTTGAGCTATTGACATTGTAAATGACACTGTCTTTTATCTATGCATTTTGAAAACCTGCAGACGGTGGGTAAACACACACTTTGTACTTTGCAGGTTTTCTTAACACATAAATAAATGATATTGTCATCTACAATGCCATACTGCATTGTTAATGCTTTTCGCAGTTTTGTTTATTCTATAAACTGTCTCTTCTGTGCCTCCCCTCTCGCACCTTTTCTACCATTCTCTCCTTTTCCACCGTTCCTCCCTCCCTGTATTACTAATACAGTTTAAACGGCAATATAGTTAAAATAAAACAAATCAATGCAGCTATGCACATGCTTTTTGGCGTTTGGATCTTTCACAGAAACAGGTTGCAGCTAGTGAATACTGAAAAGCACTTTTGAATGTGACATCGCAAATATCGACGTGGATAATGGTCTTCATGACTAGGATGCGTGAGTAATGTTCCTGGAAATACAGTAATGCTAGTGAAAATCACAAACGACTCTTCCTACGGGGAAATGAAAGAATAACTGGGACTTAATCCTATGTTGCATTCAAGTTGCAGATGCATGGTGCGCAGAATGGCTGCTGTCGCAAAGCACAGTGAAACAGGCTGGTCGTTGTTGGCACGAAAAACACTTTATTGCGTCACCAATTTTATTACTGCCATTAACATGGTAGTCCCAACACCTCCACAGAAGAAATTCTGCTGTGCATGGCGATAGCTTACAGTTGTATAGCAGCCAAGAAGAGTGGGTGTGGCCAATTGGTCCTGCAGGAAGAATAACCTTGGACTGAAGAAGATGCTTTCGATTTCAAATAAGCTGTCCTCAGTTTGGGAACCATGGAAGCTACGGACAGGTGAGTGGTAAAGAATGAGATCGCAGTGTAAGGGGACGGAAAAGATAAAGTGGAGAGTGGGAGAATACAAGTCCGGAGGCAGTGACAATCAAGGGGTATTAGATTCATAACTAGATGAGGTTCTAACCGTGGACTGAAATTGAGGACATAAACTGGGGTTGGAGAGAAACCCAGTGACAGATATTGATAAGCTAAAGAGACAGGAACTGTGACCTATTACAGGGACAGGGTGGCTAAGAGATTAACAGATAGGTAGGAAGGTGGGCGTACCTGGGTACCATGCTGCTTAAAAGCAAGTGGTTTCAGGTCAGCATGTTGCTATGCTATAGGAGAAAGTGATTTAACAAAGTAGTGCTCACAGACTGTAAATAAAATGCACAGAGCAATTACACATATAACAGGGGGTGTCCTCATGGAAGGTAACAGAAGAGAGGGAGATACAAAGGAGGGACTAATAAGCCTACTGACCAATGAAAAGTCACCATTTACAAAGGTCTGTGACGGGAGAAAATTACAAAGATGGGCGGAAAATGGGCCGAGCTTCTAGTCCATACCATGCCTCACAGAGCAGCGCATGCGCTGCCCATGCTCGACCTAAAAAATTATGACTAGATAAAGGTAAGAGGAAATTTTGATTTTAACAATGTTGCCCCGAAAAAAATAATTCACCCTCTATGTTGGTGCAAAAGGACAGGTAAGAACAGAGGAGGGATAAAGAGAGAGACTGAGACAAAAGGAAATAAGAGCTTGAGTGGAGAGTAGAGACAAATGGAGAGGGGGAAAGGAAGGAGGGAGAAATCATTGACTAGAGAAGAGAGGAAAAGAGGCTAGAGGAGAGGGAAATAACTAGAGATAAGCACAATGAGGGAGTGAGAGAGGGGGAAACGAAAGAGGGAAACAGCCAAGGAAAATATGAAATGAGGACAGACTAAGTGGAGAGAAGGGTAGAACAAGAGATTGGTAGAGGTAGGGTGGGAAACAAAAGTGGAGAGAAAGGCGATGGCAAAGGGAGAAAAAGAATAGTAAATGATAAAGCAAAGGATGGATGCAGAAGAGAGTGTTAGCAGTTTCGTGGTCAGTAATAAGGAAAGGATGAATTGAGGCCTCACACCCTTCTGAGTTCTAACATTCCCCCCAGTCTACAGCTTGATATAAAGGATGGCAACACCTAGAGGAAGTGCCAAATCAAGAGTAGAACCCAAGAAAATGCTAATACGATACTATCCCTCCAAGGAAGAGATACTATGGTAAAAGAATTGCCATCTGTGGAGTCTACAATGTGTCTAACAATTCCTCCAGAAATGGGTGACTGACATGAGAAAATACATTTGTAGAAAATTACAAGTTTCGAGTCAGGAAAATTCCTTAAGTAAAACTCAAATATGCAATAGGAATTGAGAGAGTGTGGAATGAGGATATGAGAGGTAGAAAAGAACAACCTATATAGTGTATGTGGGTGACAACGGAGTGAGAAAGAGGAAGAAATTATAGACTAAGAGAGAGAGAGGTAAATAGTACAAGGGCAATGGAAAGGGGGAAAATCAGGGCAACCACAGAGAGAGAGAGAGAGAGAGAGAGACAGGCAAGAAAAAAGAGGGGAATGACAAGAGAGATGGAAAAATGAGAGGGACAATGATAAAGAAGGGTATTAAAATAGATAGAGGCGTTTGTAGAATGAGACTAAGACAGAGGGACGGAGATAGAATGAAAAGTAGGTATGGACAGACAAAAACAGAAAATCTAATAGATGTGATCAGTGAGAACGCTAGAGTGCAGGTGAAGTGAGAGAGCAAAGAAAGAGGAAAAAGGGATAAACCCTAGCAGGAGCAGTGATGGGCTGTTCATACTTGTGGGGGAACGAATGAGAGTAAGGACACAGGTACTATATAAAAAAAATGAAAAGAACGTCTGAAGTGATTTCCTCCAGCATGTCAAGCAGATTTAGATCATGTCTCTTCCCACAGTATAGATGTCACCAAGTACCAAGCTGTGTTATACCGCCAAGACATCACACTCAGAGAGAGAAACTTCTGGGTGGCAACCAAAAGGGTCCATTAAAGACTTGGGTGTGTACAGCCACTGAAGCATGATGTTTTGCAGTGAGTTTTCTGATTTATGAAGTGATGGCAGGTATATCAGGAGACCTCCGGGTGGCCAGGAAAGTCAGTGATCTGAAGGTAAACAATATCTTCTGATAGTTCAAATTGAGAAGAAGATTCAGCAACTTGAGAATGACATGTGCCCCAGGGGTCTAAGGTGGACAGCATCTTCGGTGATTAATTTCCCTGAGTAGGAACCTCTAGGCCCTTGAACAGGGCCAAGCAGCACAATTAAATGACACTGAGTAGGAAGCTTGTCACCTCTCAGGTGAGCCAGAGCCATTGGGACAAGCAGGAGCCTTGAAGGCATTGGAATGAGCAGGGTTTTGGGCAACTTGGAGTAAGCATAAACCTCAGGACCCTGAGGGTGAGCTTGAGGCTCAAGGACCTAAACTCAGCTATCCTTCTGGAGCATATGCTCACCCCACAAAGCCTACTGTGAGGATTGAGGGTGAGCAGAATCTTCAGCCGTCTTGTGGTGACAATACACTTCATGCCCTTAGCGTGAGCAAAACATCAAGGAAGCTATACGGATATATAGGTTTTACGGAACCTCATGGTAAACATGATCCTCAGGGAAATGAGGATGTGCTGGAGCTTCCAAGTAGGAGTGAGCAAGAGATACAGGGTCTGACGATGAACAGGGAAAGCAGGTGACCGGATGATGAGCTGGAATCCAAAGGCACCTGAGAGTGAGCTGTAAACTTAAGGATCTGAGCCTGAGCCGGAGTCTCAGAGGATCGGAGAGTGGAAATCAGCTTTAGGGTCTCTTTAACCCCTTCACTGTGGCGGCTATTTCGCCGCAGTGCTAAGGGAGCGGGGGGGCCACGCGGCACGCCCATGCTGGTGACGGAACTGCTCCGTCACCAGCTCCGGTTGCGCTGTGCTCATGACGGAGCGGTTCCGTCACGGCCCCGCCCGCTCAATGGAACGCTCAGCGCAGGTGCGGAATCGCGCTGCGCCGGCGTGCCGTGACGGAACCGCTCTGTCATCAGCACAGCACGACCGCAGCTGATGACGGAATGGTTCCGTCACCAGCAGGGGAGGGGTTAATAAGTGGGTAGTTTAGAGACCAACTGATGGTGAGCAAGCACCTATGGATTCTTAAGTGCGAATAGAAGCCTACAGAAAAGTGGATATGCATGAGCTTCTTGTGACATGTTGGTCAGGGCCAAGCTAGGAATTATAAGAATGACCAGGAGTTTTAGGTCCTGACTGCAGAGAGGGGATTCAGAGATCATAGGGCGAGAAAGGGCGTAGAATATCTATGAGTGAGCCACTAACTGTATCAGGGACCGATTCGTTGAAAGACGTGTGAGTGAGCTGCAGAGAAATAATATTGTTTCCAGCAAGGGGAGAATGCTAATGGTCCTAGAACATTTGAAAAGTTTAATTTATCACAAATGTCTCCCTAGATTTGCTCCCTGATACTATCCAAGCAATGTTTCGTGAAAGGTTGTGATCTGCCAAGGTAGGCCACTTGCTTTTGGATGTCCAGGCCTTATTTGGTACTCCGTTTTTAACTGTGTTTTTTAAAGAACATATGCATAGAAAGGGAGGATAAATAATTGTAAAGTCTGTATTATTTTATTATGTGTGCAACGTTGCCAAAGGGCTTACTGCGCTTCATTTTTAAACTTCAGCGCTTTGCAAACTGCAAAGTGGGCAATTTTGTTTTTAAAAAAGCATGAAAAGCTGCAAGGCGATCTGTGGCAGCAGGAATGTTTCTGCTTCTGCACAAGACCAGAAGCTGGCTGCAGCCAATCTATATGCTGCATTCCTCCCCTTCCACAATGTCAGAAGCGAAGCAGGGAAAGTGAAGTAGACACCTCGTTTGTTGGAGTTTAAGATTTCTGCAATATTTTGTACCACTGCCCATTCATCTTCGTGGCCCACCCATTCTTGGTCCTGGCCCACCCATAGCAAGAATCCTAGAGCCGGGCCGCCCCCAGTTCGTAAATGGAGCCCGCCTTGCATCCTACTATGGGTACAAAACAAGATTTGAACAGTTTTAGAGAGAATTAAGTGTAATTTATGAGAATAACCTTCACATGATTTCTCATTCTTCACCTTGAACATAAGGCATGGGTCCCTCTTTTATTAGTACTTCGAGATTATATTCACAAGAGAGTGCAACAGGCTGCTCCTCAAGAAGGCAGGGGTCAGGGGTGTAAATCCCATCCCACCCCACCATCGGAATGTCATTTTGAGAAGGCGCGTCCCTGAGGGCCATTTTCTGTGACATTCAGCCTCAGACAGCTGCAATGTCAGAAAAAGACAGAATTCCATTAGAGAGCAGCAACGCCCCTCCCCCAGTCCACCCCCTCTCACCCAGCCTCCCAACAATGTGCTCAGTGGGCCCTCGCGTGCCTTTCATTTAAATGTAAAGTGCTTTTGCTCAAAGGCTTTCTCAAAAGGGGAAAAGGTCTCATTAGTGGGATGGAAGCTGTAGGGGCTACGCGGGAGGTGGAATTACCAATGTGCCTGGAAGAGTACATATGCGAGTGTCAGTCAGAAGGGATTTATATTTGGTCTGGCCAGGGAGAGAACGACAGCTCGAGTCAGGCACAGAGTCCAGATGAGTAGAGAACGAAAGCTCGAGTCAGGCACAGAGTCCAGATGAGCTACTCATGGACAGAATGCAAGCAGCAGCCAATCAGACAGTGTACATAAGAGGCATCCACTCGGCGAGGCTCCAAGAGAGTGACATGGAGGCCAGCTCACTCAAACCAGGGAGCCTGGGGCGTAGAGCTTATTTCCAGACTAGCAGAGTCGACAAACATCCACAAGCTAGGGAGGATCTATTGATCGATTTACGTTGGAACCACCAAGCCGGAGTCAGGTAGAAAGAGTCCAGAGGGGCTATCTACCCCCATAAACCTTGGAATCTCTTCATATCTGACTCAGGCAGGGAGAACCTATTCAAGGGCGTAGCGTAGGCAGTGAGATTCAGGGACTGTCAATCTCAGTTTCAACTATGAAAAGTGACAGGCTGCAGGGTGGGGGGATGGGTGAAGTGACCAAGGTTGGGGGTAGACTATTGACATTAGGAACAGGGCAGTAGCGGTCCGGGGAGGGAGTTCCGTGAGGTGGGCAGGGGAGAGGCAAGGAGGGGGGTAGTAAACACCTGAATATGGATGCACAGAGGTAAGGAAACATTTGAATGAATAAAACAAATTTCGTTGGGCGCGCTGCCTTTTGCATTTTGCGATGCAGCGCGTGCAACAAAATTCGTTTTATTCATTAAAAATGTTTACTTAACTCTATGCATCCATATTCTGGTGTTTACTACCCCCCACTCGCCTCACCGCCCCATGGTACTCCCTCCACGGACCGCTGCTGAAACAGGGTCAGTTCTGATTAGCATTAGATGGGCCTCTGCCTACAGTGACATAGTGGCAGAGGCGGCCGGCATAGGCAAGCGCGATGAGGAGGGGCAGGGTGGGTGGGAGGAGGTTGTAGTCGACGGAATAGGAATAATTAAATAAATAAATAATACCTATACCGTCATCTGTCGACTCCCCCCCCCCCCCCCCCCCCCCCCTCCCTGCCACCTGCACTTACCAGTGCCGGCGGCCGCTACACAGTGGGTTAAAAACAATGGTTTGAGTGAGTGCCACTGGCTAGACTATTTGCAAGCATTCACCCCATCACCTTTTAAGTGTTTGATTACCAGTAGTATGCCTGGAAATCAGAAACTGGTGCAACTTTCCAATCCTACTACTGCAATGTTTGTAAATTCCAAAAAGTGGCAAATTTGCACCTATTACAGGAACACTTCTACAAGTGCAGATTACAGGTTTATTATCTCTTTCATGTACTAGGAACTATATATATATATATCAACATTAGGTAGCCCCCAAGGAAGGAGGCACAAACGGCAGGAAAGTCTTCCAACTTTTAATGGCAGCGTCTTGCACAAAAACCAGAATGGTACACAAAGGCAACAATATAATCGCCAGACGCGTTTCGGGAACTGCAAATCCCTTCTTCAATGGCTTTTGTATCTGGATTAACACAGCAGCGTTCATGGCACACTTGCAGCTTTCAAGATCCCGTCACAGTGGGCGTGGCAACTCTCATTGCATTCTGGTTCTTGTAGTGCCATGTAATTCTCTCTAGTGTGTGTGTTGTTGTCAAAAAACAAATTTAAAACAAATGTTACCCATGTGGGTCGATGCTTTGTCACTCAGTGCTGCCTTCACCGCTTTGTAGATGCTGCCGTGGAAACTACCGCCTCCCGTAGAGCTGACACCAACTTGGCACCAACACGGGCCCGCTGACGAGCGGTTATCCTGCTGCAGCCGGACTCGGACGCTAAATATCCCGACATCAGGTAGCCCCCAAGGAAGGAGGCACAACCGGCATTTAAGTTTTCCAACTTTTAATGGCAGCGTCTTGCACAACAAACAGCATGGATCCCAAAGGCATCAATATAATTGCCAGACGCGTTTTGGGAACTGCAAATCCCTTCTTCAATGGCATTTGGATCTGTATTACCACAACAGTGTTCATGGCACACTTGTAGCTTCCAAGATCCTGTCACAGTGGGTGTGGCAAATCTCATTGCCTTCTGGTTCTTGTAGTGCCAGAATTTCTGTATTAACACAACATTCCTTCCTTGGGGGCTACCTAATGTTGGGATATTTCGCCGACGAGTCTGGCCGCGAAAGGAGAATCACCGCTCATCAGCGGGCCCGTGTTGGCGCCAAGTTAGTGTCAGCGCTCAGGGAGGCGGTTGTTTCCACGGCAGCATCTACAAAGCTGTGCAGGCAGCATTGAGTGACAAGGCATCGACCCACATTGGTAAGATTTGTTTTAATTCTGTTTTTTAACAACAACGCACTCACTAGAGAGAATTACATGGCACTACAAGAACCAGAAGGCAACGAGATTTGCCAACCCACTGTGACAGGATCCTGGAAGCTACAAGTGTGCTGTTGTGTTAATACAGATCCAAATGCCATTGAGGAGAAGTGTGGCTCACTGGTTAGAGGAGGCAGACCTGGAAGCAGAGGTCAGCCCGGGACCAGGGTTCAATTCCCTGCTCGGCGGGGTCTTGAGTCCTAAAATGTCCATGGACTCGACAATTCCCTCTCCGGTGCCTACTCGATTCACGGGTTCACACTCTGCGACTCTGGGCAATAGCTTGCTTAATCTCCACAACGGCCCCTCGCGGCGGGATGCCTGGCTTTCACCTTGTGGATACCCTGCCGGGGTTATCTCACAGGGGAATACCAGGACGGGTTCCCTAAGCAAGCGCTTAGAAACTGCACGGTGATTTGCGCTATATAAATTCCTGTACATTTACATTGAAGAAGGGATTTGCAGTTCCCGAAACACATCTGGCAATTATATTGATGCCTTTGTGATCCATGCTGGTTGCTGTGCAAGACTCTGCCATTAAAAGTTTGAAGACTTACCTGCTGGTTGTGCCTCCTTCCTTGGGGGCTACTTCCTTGGGGGCTACCTAATGTTGTGATATTTAGCGGACGAGACCGGGAGCAGAACGAGGATCTCCGCTCGTACGCGGGCCCATGTTGGCGCCAAGTTGGTGTCAGCGCTACGGGAGGCGGGAGGCGGTTGTTTCCATGGCAGCATCTACAAAGCGGTGCAGGCAGCATTCAGTGACAAGGCATCGACCCACATGGATAACATTTTCTTAATTCTGTTTTTCAACAACAACGTACTCACTAGAGTCAATTACATGGCACTACAAGAACCAGAAGGCAATGAGAGTTGCCACGCCCACTGTGATGGCATTGAACGCTGTTGTGTTAATACAGATACAAAAGCCATTGAAGAAGGGATTTGCAGGTCCCGAAACGCATCTGGTGATTATATTGATGCCTTTGTGATCCATGCTGCTTATTTATTTATTTATTTATTTGAAAGTTTTATATAGCGCGAACAGGATCTTTGCAGATATCAGAGCGCTTTACACGGCTGGGAATGCCAGCAAGAGATTGGGGTTACACATAGGTAGAACAACACATCAATAATACAAATATAACAGTTAAATGTGTGCATAGATAGTCAGTAGCATCGATAATACAGGTGAGATACATAGTCATAAAGTTCGAACAGCGATTTAAATGTGTGCGTAGATGGTAGTAGCAACAATAATTCAGGTGAAATACATAATCATACATGTTCATACATGCATAGAGTTCGAGCAAAGTAATACAGGACGGAGTAGGGTCTTCCGAAAACCACGCTAATCGGTCAAGTGTATTTGGCCATAAAAATGGCTTTTACTTCTTTCTTAAAAAGAGTGAAGGAGGAGATGAGCCTGGTTTCAGGGGGGAGTGAGTTCCAGATCCTGGGTGCCATTCCTGAGAAAGAGCGTTTATATGTTTTTACCTTCCGGAATCTTCGAGGTTTTAGCAGAAGATTGTCTGTGCCTCTAGTGATTCTAGAGCCGCCAGAGATTGACAGCTTCTGAGTGAGGTATCTGGGAGAGCTCAGGTGTAGAGCCTTGTGTGTCATGCAGGCGATTTTCAGATGTATTCTGGCTTCAAAAGGCAGCCAGTCCAGTGTTTTCAGATCAGGGGTGATGTGTGAGTGTTTTTTTGATCCAGTGATGAGTCTGGCTGCAGCGTTTAGAGAGGCTCTTAGGGGTGCAGTGCTGGTTAACGGGAGACCGCAAAGGGCGGTGCTGCCGAATTCAATTCGAGGGATAACTAGAGCTTGTACTGCAGTTTGGAAGTCTTTGGCTGGCAGGAAGGGTTTAAGCTTCCTCAGTGTATTGATTTGGAAGTTCGCTCCCTTAGTAGCCTTGCTGATATGATGTTGCATGTTAAGGTTGGAGTCGAGGGTTATGCCTAAAGATTTCGCTGAGTCCACTATGATGGGTTGGACATTGAGTGCAGTTAACTGTTTAAGCCAGGTTTGCGTGATGGGGATCTTCGCCGGGGGTGAGATCAGCAGGAATTCTGTTTTCAGAGCATTGAGTTTGAGATGATTATCAGCAAGCCAGGCTTGGGTGCTTCTGATCGTAGAGTTAAGTAGTAAAATGTCGTTGGGGGATTGTAATTTGAGATATAGTTGGGTGTCATCTGCGTACATGTGAAAGAGTACATTGGATGCTTGGAGCAAGGTGGTGAAAGGTTCCATAACTAGGTTGAACAGGGTTGGTGATAGGGAAGATCCTTGTGGGACGCCTAACGATACAGGTATTGGAGAGGACATCCGGTTGTTACTCTTGAATTTCTGCGACCTGTTGTGTAAAAAGGAGGTGAACCACTTGAGAACAGTCCCAGAAAGACCCATTCTTGTGCTCAGAAGCTCGAGTAACTTCTCGTGTTTGACAGTGTCGAATGCTGAAGAGAGATCAAGTAGGATGAGGAGGCAGGTATCACCTTGATCTAGAATTTGAAGGGCGTCGTCAATTATGTGCGTCATAGCTGATTCAGTGCTGTGTCCTGCACGGAAACCTGATTGATGCGGGTTGAGGAGATCAAACTGGTCGATATGTTTAGTCAGTTGTAGTTGAGCGCATTTTTCCAGTAATTTGGCGAGAGTGGGAATATTGGTAATGGGACGGTAGTTGTTTAAGTCGGATGGGTCGGCAGTAGGTTTCTTTAGCAAAGGTGTGACTTGTCCAATTTTGAGGGAGTCAGGGAAAGTTCCTTCTTGGAGCGAGCTGTTGATGATTTTAGTCCAGAGGGGAAGGAGCAGTGGGATGAAATCTTTGACAGCGTTGGCAGGGAGGGGATCCGAGAGGTGATTGGAAGGTTTCAAGGTGCTGAGCAGTTTGCCTATTTCTTCTTCGGAGTAGGTTTCAAAGGTTGACCAAGTTGCATTGTTTTTAGGTTCGATGGGTGTTATGCAATTTAGAGTGCTGTGGAGTCTTGCGTCCGCGCGGAGGTCATTCTTTATGTTGTCAGTTTTTTGGGTAAAGAAAGTGGCGAAGTCATCACATGAGGGTGCTTCGTGCAAGGTACTGAGAGGTTGGGGTTGTTCCTTGGCTTGTGTTCTGATTAACTCAAACAGTTTTCTAGGGCGGTTTTTTGCTTGGTCAAGCTGGAGGCTGAAGAAGTTTGCTTTCGAGCGCTTTATTTTCCTGCAGTAGGCGTTTCTCTTTGTCTTCAGGGTTTTTAGGTGTAGTGCAGAGGGAGCTGTCCTCCAGGTGCGCTCTGCCAGTCTCATGGCTCGTCTATCTTCATTGAGACTCCCGTCGTACCATGGTTTGGAGATTTTAGCGGGGACTCTTTTTAGCTGCATGGGAGCAGCCTCATCAATTATTGAGGTCACTGCACTAAGATAGTGGTCAGTCAGAGATTGGACATCTGTAACGCCAGTAGGGGGGAGTAGGAGGTCGCGACTGTTCTGAGGTAAGGATAATGGGTTGAGTCTTTACAGGTCTCTTTTCCAGACTTTAGGTCTGGTGGGTTGAACAGAGTTGAGTTTGACTTTTTCATTGATGTGAAATGTAACAATATGATGGTCTGACCAGTCACAGGGTTGAATAGCCTCAAGTTGAATAGCGCCCTCTTTGGCGATGATGAGGTCGAGGATGGAGCCTTTCACGTGGGTCGGGCTGTTGCATAATTGTGTGAGGTCTAGGGCGCTGAGGAAGCTTTTAAGACTATTTACCACCGCATCGTTAAGATCGTTCCAATGGAGGTTGAAGTCGCCCAGGTATATTTGGGTGAGCTGTCGTCCTGCGTTGGTTGAAATCAGGTCCATCATTTGCTGGGCGAAGGTGAGGTGGTCTCTGGGAGGGTGGTAAATGCTATGGAGAGAGCAAATCGGTTTGCCATCACTGATGATATCGAGGCAGATGTATTCGTAGGAAGTTGGAGAGGGTAGGGACGGCATGGGGACTTTCAGAACAGAAAGGCTGTTCCTGTATATGCATGCGATTCCGCCACCTATCTTGCCAGACCTGTCAAGCCTAATGATGTGGTAGTTAGGGGGGACCAGAATGTCCATTATAGGTGTAGAGGATTCGGTTAACCAGGTTTCAGTCAGGATGATTAGGTCAAGGTCCAATCTGAGGATGAGATCAGCGATGGCGGCGGAGTGTTTAGAAGCCGATCTGCAGTTTATGAGAGTGCATTTGAGACGGGGTGTGTCTGGAGAGGAAGAGGGTGCTAGAGAGAGGGGGACTTTTCTAAGGTTATTAGGGACGGATATTCTGTTGTTGAGAGTGGAGGATCTACGGGGGTTTGAGTGTATTGTGGGGATGGGGAGGTGCGGAGCCGTTGTGAGGTTTAGGGGAGCTTGGTCGTAGGAGCGGAGGAGGGAGAGAGTGTCGAGGTCCGAGTGGGGGTTGCATGTACGAAGGGGGCGGTTGTTGCGATTGTGGGCGGGGATCGCGGTCCAGTGAGTGTGGCGGTTGTGCTTGTTGCGATTGTGGGCATGGATCGCGGTCCGGTGCGTGGGACATGGCTTAGGAGCGTCGTCCGGACGGGAGGGGAGCATGTTGAGAGGGGAGATGGTGGTGGGTGAGGCGAGTCTAGGGGGTGTGGTGATCAGCTCTTTGATGATGTGCATGTCTTCCTTGATGGTGTGAATTTCTTCTTTGAGTTGTAGGAGGAAGGACATAATCTTGTCTAGCGTGGGGTGAGTATTAGTGCTGGGGGTGGAAGTCATGGTTGGGTGGCTGACCTGGGACTTAGCGTGCGGGTGGGGGGGAGGGTTAGTGTTCATGCAGGGCTCTGTGTTGTCGTCGTGCGGGTTGGTGTTAGGGAGAGAGGGTAGGGGGGCGATGGGAGTGGATGAAGTATGAAGGAGATTGGGGGCGTGGAGGCGGGGATTCATGGCAGGCGGAGAGAGCGGGGTGGAAGTGGAGTGTATGATGGTGGTGAAAGGGGAGCCTGAAGGGAAGTGAGGGCTGAGAGTGGGGGGGGAGTTGAGGTTGGAGATGGTCCTGTCGTGGGGCGGGGGGGATACGGTAGTAGATGTGGTGTGCTCTGTATGGTTAGTTAGCGTGTGGAAGTGGGGGCTGAGAGAGGGGGGGGACAGGGTGTGGGATTTGTCGCTATGTGTGTCGATCTGGTGCTGAACTAGGTTAGAGGGGTTGTGGGCGGGGTTTATGATGTCAGGGGGGAGAGGATGGGTGGGAGTATAATGAGTGGGTGTCACCGGGGTGGGAGTGTGGGGTCGGCTGATGTGTGATGGGAGGTTATTTATGTCTGTGATTGCGGAGTGTGGGGTGGTTGCAGCAGGCGGGTGAGTTGCTGTTGTGTTGGGGGAGGAGGTGAGGTGTGTGTCGTTCTGGTGCTGAGCTAGGTAAGAAGAGTTGTCGGTGGGGGCTGTGAGGTCTAGTGTGATAATACTGGCGGGGATGTGAGTGGGGGTCCGATGGTTGGAGAGGTTCTCTTTGAAAGTGGGGAACAGGTTGTCTAGTAGTTCCAGGTTCCTGTCTGTGGATTGAATTAGGACAATCCCGTTATTGTAGATAGTAATAGTGGTTCTGCCTAGGAAGAGTTGGGAGGGTGTGATGGAGAGAGTGAAGCAGTGAGCAGATTTCCTGGTGGTGGAGACAGTGAGCAGAGTGAGGAACATTTTTCTCCATTGAGCTCTGCGAGAGGTGTGGAAGATGATATCGATGTTAAGGGATCCATTGACTGGTGAGAAGTAGGTGTCGACAAAGGGGATTTCAGGGTGAGACCTCAGGAAGTTGTGTTTAAAGCGTTTAGCGGCTTTTTTGGTGAGTGCGGGTGGGTAGTTGATTTTAAATGTGTGCCTGCCGATGGGCTCCATGCTAGGATGGCGTTATATGTGTAGGTGAGTGTGGCGGTGAGGTGGGTGTGGGAGGGTAGATGATAGTGCGACACACAGTGTACACTAATGAGTGAAGAAATATGAGGTAGCGGATGGTACAGCTTAAATAATGTAGCGAAATATGAGGTAGCGGACAGTCCAGCTTAAATAAAGTAGCGAAATATACAAGAATATAAAAGTATGAGTGGTGTCAAACGGTGCATAATGAGCAATAATAATACTAGTTATTCACCAGAACAATTTGAGGTAGTGCTAGTACATTGACAGTGAAGAAAAGTGAGAAATGTGCAAGTTTACAATAAACGAAAATGTACACAATACAGTATATGCGTCAAAAATCTGAATCAAAGAGTGCATAATGAGCAATAATAATACTAGTTATTCACCAGAACAATTTGAGGTAGTGCTAGTACATTGACAGTGAAGAAAAGTGAGAAATGTGCAAGTTTACAATAAACGAAAATGTACACAATACAGTATATGCGTCAAAAATCTGAATCAAAGAATCGAAGGTGACATTAGTTGGTAAACAACCATAAATGGGGTCGTACTCTGAGCGTTATTATGTTCAGCAAATAGGTGGAATTATAATACTGCAATAATAGGCAGAGATTCATTCATATATGAGGTCGCAATCTGCATTGCAAACGTTCAGCATATAGGTAGGATTATACTGCTGCAATAATAGGCATGCATGAGGTAGCAATCACAAGCCGTGCATTACAAAACTTTATAATACAGGTAGGGGAATAATAGTTTCATATATGAGGTAGCAATCTGCATTAACACTGTTTAAAATATAGGTAGAATTATAATACTGCAATAATAGGCAGACGATAATAGGCAGCCTGTTCAAAATATAGGTAGAATTGTAATACTGCAATAATAGGCAGCCAATCTTTCATGTATGAGGTAGCAATCAGAGGCAGTGCATTACCGAGTAACCAACAAACCAACAACCAACAAACATCCTTTCACAAGATGGTGTGAATACACAACTGAGCACAGTAGTTGGTAGTTGAGATTAGTCTAATATGCTAGGTTCCTTAGTGTCTGTTCAGATAATGATCCCCGCCCGAGAGAAACTAGTCAAAAATGGCCGCCAGATAACTGGGTTAGACAGTAGTCCTCTGTTTGTTGCTGTTGCTTGGAAGAGCAGTTTCCCTTCCTCTACATGCAAGCAGTGGAGGAGGAGATATTAGTCCTCTGTCTGCTGCTGTTACTTTTAACATAGGGGAAGGAATTTCACTCTCCGTCTAAGCCAGCAATGCTCCAGCTCGCTGGGTGGAATGCTTATCTCTGTGTGGGGGAGTTAACTGAGGAGCCTCGTGGACAGAGGTACCGGAGGGGATTTATTGTTACAGGTTTATGGCTCCAGCCATTTTGAACAAAGGAGGTATTTTTTTAAAAAGTGAGCAGGCGGGAAAGAGAAATAAATACCTTACGTAAAGTTGGACGACTTACCTGCCGGTTAAGCCTTCTTCCCTGGGGGCTACCTAATGGTGGAATACATATATACATATATCAAGGGTTCATCCCCGAAACGCGCCGTTTTTCCCGTTTGCTAAATAAATCATAGCTAAAAGCACTCGAGGTGTCCGAGTGGTTCTTTATCGAATTTAGAACCTGGGAGCGGATATATATATATATATATATATATATATATATATATATATATATATATATATATATATATATATATATATATATATATATATATATATATATGTTCCACAAAATGCCCAAGCATATAGGGGATCACTCGACGACTCGCCCACCATCCGGTAATTGTAATATGCTTGCCTCAATATTATGATTGCTTGCCTGACGCGTTTCGAGGTGACAACCTCCTTTTCAAAGGCTTGGTACTCTCAATGTGGCATTGCAGAAAGCTCCTTTTGTTTTCTGTGCTTCAATTGGTTAATAGCCCTCACATGGGTGTCGCTTTTGTTAGTTTTAGCGCTACTGCATTCTGGGACATTTAGTCCCTCCAGTATTTGCATGTTCCTTTAGTAGGTTCACAATTGCCCGCATTTACATTTTGGAGTTAGTTTCCATTCCTATAGTAGGATCGGTGCAAGCAGATTAATGTGGCTCGTCGTGCTGATGGGTTAGATGACAGTTCCAAACCCAAGCCTCTCTTTCTTTCTTGAAATGGTGCTCCCCCCACGGCAGGACGGCCGTGCGTATTTATGTTCCACAAAATGCCCAAGCATATAGGGGATCACTCGACGACTCACCCACCATCCGGTAATTGTAATCTGCTTGCCTCAATATTATGATTGCTTGCCTGACGTGTTTCGAGGTAACGAGTGATCCCCTATATGCTTGGGCATTTTGTGGAACATATATATATATATATATATATATATTCCATATGAAAGCATCCGACACTTGGAGGCCCACACACAGTGTGTAAAGTTTTTTATTCTGTAAGGCAGCAATGGACATCAATTCTGTAGGTACAGCTTGCTTTTTGGCCATCAATTTCCCTGACACGTTTCAGGCGTTATCCCGCCCTTGTTCACAAGGATCGCAGTAAGGGGAGGCAGCGTAACAGGTGATAATTTGAAGTCTGCCTAATAAAGTCCCGCCCAGTGGGCGTGTGCGCTCATTGCACTCTGGTAGTTGAAGTTCCTTGGGCATTAAAATATGTAGTAGATGCTGCCACCAGTCTCCTAAAAACGTTCAATTGTCCACAGTGGGTTTCTGCATCCCCATAACCGCTGCCAAGATGGTTTCATCCTCGCAGAACAACACGTTGTTCTTTTTGCGCCGCACTCGTAGCGGCGCCAGACCGGCTCGTCTGCAGGGTGGGGCTCTCCGCGACCTGGGTAGTTTGCTCAATATATATATATATATATAAAAAAAAAAAAAAATATATATATATATATATATATATATATATATATATATATATATATATATATATATATATATATATATATATATATATATATATATATATATATATATATATATATATATCTCGAGAGGCAACAGGGCCGTGTGTAAAAGCGGAGATTTTTTGAATCCCGATTGTTTTTAACTTCCCATGACACTACGCCATTAGACCGAGTGTTCTATCCACAACTTTGGGGTTGGACATCGCTATTGAAGGCTTGACTCACCCGAAAGTGAAAACTACGTCGGACTACTAATTTTGTAGATTCCGATGGTGGTATCTTCGTCTTTAACCGTGTTCGGAAAACTGCAACCTGTAAGAATATTGATGAGAAAGGTTGGAGACCAGGAGTTTTAAAGCCCCCTGTGTTAACAATATCACAAGCACCAACTGAGGTTGTTTTTAACTTTCCATGACACTACGCCATTAGACCGAGTGTTCTATCCACAACTTTGGGGTTGGACATCGCTATTGAAGGCTTGACTCCCCCGAAAGTGGAAACTACGTCGGACGACTAATTTTGTAGATTCGGACGGTGGTATCTTCGTCTTAAACCGTGTTTGGAAAACCGCAACCTGTAAGAATATTGATGAGAAAGGTTGGAGACCGGGAGTTTTAAAGGCCCGTGTGTTAACAATATCACAAGCACCAACAGAGATATGGAAAGTGCTGTGATGTCATTATTGTCATATTTTAAAGCCTGAAGAAGGTGGATGGACCTGTGAGACCACTGAGACGTGTTGCTTCTTGGTCACTTTTAAAGATATATTGTTCTTTTGGAAATATGAATGTTTTTGAGATTGTGTCTCATTAAATGTTTTATTGTATTTGGGCATTGATTTGTCAAGCACTTTTTTTTTTTAATGAATCTATAACCTGTATTTTGCTGTGAGTTTAATCATACTATGAACTTGGAGGTATGAAGAAATGAAAATTCTTTTTACATTTTAATCAATTGGCTAACATTGGGAGCACCTATTGGTTGGGGGGTTTTGATCAGTTGTTGTTTGGGTTATGTGAAAAATTAAGAGTGGTGTGGTGTATGCTAAAAATTCCCAAAGGGATTTTCAGTTTTTTAGACATTGTGTCAAGTGGCGTCCTGTCCCCTTGGCTGAGTGGGTCCTCTCTCTTGTGTGTTTTGGTATCTAATTTAAAAGGGTGCAGTTTACTCACGCTAAACACTATCTACTGTGTTTAGTAAATTGAGTTTAGCCTGAGAAACCTTGGGTGGTTGCATGGGAATGCACATGCACCACCTTCGGCATGCCCCCATGGTTTATAGTAATTTTTGTAGTTTTTTTTTTATTTGAGTTTTATATAGAGCTGGCTAGACCCGGAGGTATCAGAACGCTTTACATTAGAACAGCGAGTTGCAAGTTGCAATTATTTTACATAAGTTACAAAGTGATTACATAGTAACAACAAGAGTTAATAGCGAATACCATATAAGGACACATGATGAAGCCACAATAACACAGTAGTATGCATTACTATTGTGTTGCGTAACAGAGAGGAGGAAAGGAAAACAGGGGAGGGGAATGCCGATAAAGTCAAGGCAGGCAGGAGGGCAGGAGCTGGAAAGTCCATCAAAGGGAACCAAGCAGTCAGTGTGAAAGATCGATAAACCAAGAAGAACCGTGAAAAACAATGTCGGATGTCCGGCTGGGTAGGTGATGGCAGAGGGGTGAACCAGAACCAGACACCTCTATAGCTGCATAGGCCAGCTCCACCAGGAAATGGCCAAAGGTACTCGGTCTCCGAGTTGAGTACGAACATTTTCGGTTTCCGCCCATGGGCATCGTCAGAGTTCCATCGACAGTAGCAGTCCCGGTGTTACTAGGAAGCGCCGTCAGCCTCATCCTCCAGCTTTCCCCATAAGAGGAGAGGTGGAAGGGACAGCTCCGAAGGTAAGCAGATCGACCCCAATTCCCATAAGCAGAATTGAGAGTAAGGCACTGTGGCAGCGCTCCATGCATTGGCGTTGTCCAAAAGTAAGTCCCCCCCTTGTCTCAAAACTCTATGTGCTCCGCCCTTCTCCGCCCTTCTCCGCCCTTCTCATGTGGGCTCTCTTTCCTGGGGGGATGGAGTGGTGGAGTCCTAATGGGACCGTTTGTTCAAGCCCCGCCACATAGGAGATGCTTCTGCCCACCCATTAGCTTCTCAGTCTCCGAGCCGCCCTCCGGCTCTCCAGCCGACGCCATCATGGGTTCAGGCATCCACCTTCAACAAGCGTCCGCCACCGATGTAGGGGATCCTGCTTAATATTAGCCCCTCGGGCCCAGCCCACAGTAATTATCTGGAGGGTTAAGCAGTCCAGCTACAATGCACCCCTCGGGGGCCAAATGCCACTTCACCTCACAAAGCACCACCGCCTGCCCCAGTCTTTAGGTTCGTAATTTAATATATATTTTATATTTTTGGGCGAGGGGGAAAGGCAGGAGTCCGAGTTTATTTCCCCTCTGGTGTTCCTCTAGAGCCCGCTTCTTGCGTCACATACGATGCTGTATTTCGGCGGCTGGGACAGGGTTTATGGGCCTCTAGATTGCATGCCTCCTGGCCCGGCGCCAATCGATTGATTGATTGATTGATTGATTGATTCGGGGAGGGGAGAAGGAGCTGAAGCAGAAGGGCCACTCCAGATCCCTCATCCAGGTCCCTCAAAGCAGCCGCCTCCATGCCTACGGCCACTGGCGTAACGAAAAGTGAGGGGGCCTGCCTACACGGTACTTAGGGGGGCCCCCTTCGGGCTCAATCAGGAGCTCTTCCGGCCAGAGTTCAGTGCCGAGGGGGCCCCTTGGAGCTAGGGGCCCCCCACACCGCATGGGCTGCGGGGGCCTGTGTTATGCCCCTGCCTACGGCCTCCCTCACCTCTGTTGCAGACAGAGCCCCTCCTGCCATGTAGCCGGTCTTTTCAGTTGGCCGCGATTGTGTTATGGAGGCAGCGGGAGTGCTTTTTCGGTCAGCCTGATCCCAGTGAGTTGGAGGTCAAAGGGAACAATTTATTTTTGGACAAAAACAGATACTTTTAATGGATTTTGGGGTTTATTTAAACTCAATCTCCGAAGCTCTATGCTGTTGCATCAAATTTAGGTTCTACTATGGTAATTGCCTTTATTTGGGTCTGCCTAAATATTCTATCCAGTGGCTTCCAATTGTCCCTATGAAGCAGAGCTTATTGGTATTACTGTTACGTTATTTTGTAAAGTAAATTAGTAAAAAAATGATTTTGTGCCATTTTCCGTCACTTTTGTGATGCAAACACGGCGCAAGAGATTAGTAGATCTCCCCCTAAGACACGTTTCGATATTTGTCTTTCTCAAATGGATCCAGTCTTAGTTACTTGTTGCTTGCTCTGCCACACTTTGTATGAACTGAATTCCATCTTGGGAAATATAAACTCCCCATTACTGTATCTGGAGACCCTTTGTCATTTTGAAACAGTTTCACTACATGCTTTAAATGTAGCAGAATCTTGATTCCTTCCATTCAAAATGAAGCTGTCAGCACCAAATGTTCCTGCATTTGGCAGTTCAAAGTTGTACCAATAGGTCACTACTTGGCTTCCGGATCCTTCCTCCACTCCATAACGGGTTGCATCGGTGTTTGGAGCACACGGAGACATGTACTCACCATGTGCTTGATAAGTCTGTCCTCACAAACAGGTCGCGATGGGTGCATACGAAGTCTGACTGCCTGTCTCTTATCCGTCTTCATTTGTGTTAGTACACACGTAGGAGATTAATATCTTATCGCTAGTCTCATGTTGGCTGAAACTCCCAACACCAAGTGCTGCCACTTATTAATTATGTCCATCAAAGCGGGCTATCAGCGACGCGCTTTCGCTCCCGGTGCAGTCTGTGGGGTAAAAGAACACCAACCCCCAAGACATTGATTGCAAACGGAGAGAACGCTGCACTCCCAGAGGCTTTGTTTTTAGAGTGCTCTTTCATATGTAACCAGTACATCATAAGACACCATGAGGCGTTTCAACGTCTTTCTCATATGGTTTCAGTATTAGTTACTTGTTGCTTGCTCTGCCATACCTCGTATAAAGCGAAAGGCATCTTGGGAAATGTCGTTTGTCCATCACTGTATCAGGAAGCCCTATGTTGTTTTGAAACAGTTTCTCTACATGCTTTAAAATAGGCCTGGGTGGTAAATTCCGTTCCGCTCGTGGAATTTGGGTATTTACGCGTTCTGCGGAGAACGCAGAATTGGCAAAAAGCCACGGCTTCACAGATTTTTTTGCTTGTTCGCTCTTTCAAAAATGCATGTTTGCGAGATATTTCCCCCCGAGCACACAACCAGCATTCGCGAACAGGAAAAAAGCATTGAAAACGGGTGGAACTGCGTGTTCGCAGAGATTTTGCATGGTCACAGAGATTTTTTACCGTTTCGCTGAGTTTTACGTAGCACGACTATGCAAATTCCGCCCACCCCTACTTTAAAAGCAGCACAATCTTGCTTCCTTCCATTCAAAATTAAGCTGTCAGCACCAAATTTTCCTGCATTTGGCAGTTCAAAGTTTTACCAATGAGACACCAACTGTACTAACACAAACGAAGATGCATAAGAGACCGGCAGGTCAGGACTTCATATGCGCCCAGCGCGACCTGTTTGTGAGGAACATGGTAAGTCCTTGTCCCCGTGTACTCAAAACACTGATATGACCCGTTATGAAGTGGAGAAAGGGTCCAGAAGCCAAGGAAGTGACCTATATGTATAACTTTCAACTGCTTTGAGCTCAAGCTGTGCGTCCACCAACATATCTTGCCCTAGGGGAGCCAAATGCAGACCTGCTGCAAGTGAACAATGCATTACCATTCAGGTATATCGAAAATCACAAGAAAATGAGAGAGAGATTTTTATTAAGTAGGTGTGTTATTTTCATCCTCTCTTCACTATTACTTGATTGCAACTGTACCAACAAACAGAAAAGAACATGTTGCCTTTGTTCATCAGGTGGCAATGGCAAGATAAGTCTTCTGGTTAGGGTAATCCGAAGACTAGTTGATATAATTGTTAGGACACTGGACCCTCACATGCAACAGAACATTTAGTGGTTAGTTCTACTGTGGTGTTGCACGAAATAGGTCACAATTCCCTTCAGTTTCTAAAAACTTGACAGAACATTTGGTGGTTGGTGCAGATGAGCCATTGTACCAAATAGGTCACAAAATAGGTCACCATAATCTTCATCTGCTAGAGAATTGAGCCTCTCACATTAGGGCCTGCTTTCTGTCTAAGCTCAGTGGTTTCTCTTGATTAAACATGTACACAGGATGAGACAACACATGCACATCTTACCCTAGAACATTTGCTGATGAACATGTGCATGCTTCTGCAGAGACCACACGCTTATGCAGAAACCACATGTAAAGAACAGATAGCTTGACTCAGTTAGCATTTTAGCAAAATATGACCACTCACTGTGCGGTCACATAAACATGCGCTTTTGTATGCTTACATTCCGAGAACCTACACCCACACAGTGGGTTTCCGTTTATCATCACGGAAACTACTGAAGGTCAATATGTCGTGATGGTGTACTTACTTTGTGGTTTGTGGTTTCTGTCTATAAATTTCACTGCCTCCGTGCTATACTTTCGGAAATCATAATACATCTCCACGGAGGTGACTGATCTCCCCTGCAGCATCTAATTAAACCTATATTACTTTGCCAATTGTGACTTGGTTTTTCTTTCTCAGATTTTTCCTCCAACATCAGTGTTGGGCAAAGGCAAAGAAAATGGACTGATATTATTAGATTTAGTAGTACACAGTACAGCCCACACTGACCAAATCAAGTCCTCTCTAGACCACAAACAAGCATTCAAGGACCTGTTTCAGGGTATCACCCCTCATCAGCCAGGCTACCTTGAATTCAGTGGCACCGCGAGCAAGGGGCCACGTCTGGGCATACCCGTAGCCACTTAGGGTGCACATGATGTTGCTATGTGCGCCCTAAGTGTCGAACCATGGAGGCTAAAACATGGTTGGTGATATTGCGTTGTGCCCGGTCAGGCCAAGGAGTTTAGCTACACAGAAAAACCTTAACACCATAACTCTCAGCTGGCAGGTATTTTGCTCTTATTCTTTTCAATATGGGTACCAGAGAGGGACCTGTTAAGTCACTGGCCAAATGTGACAACATGGCAGAAAGTAATACTTCTCTAGATTTTAGGTTTGATAAATAAAGGCGGTGGTCACCTTTAACTTGGAGTCAAATTCCTAGATATTTATATAAACTCACCCTGTTGATAGATTCTCCCTTGAAAGTTCACATACTTTGTTTACTAATTTTTTGGCAAAAGACACTATGTTCATTTTTGCAACATCCACAGTCAAATTGTTGGTTCCACAGCAGGACCCCAAATCAGTACAGACATTGTAGCTTATTTGATATTATCAGCATATTAGAGGACTGGCATGGCCGGTCTGCTTGATTTTGGAGGACAAGCTCTATCATTCATTTTGGCAAAACCCAAGTCTACAACATAGATATTACAACGTAGGGGAGCTGCACACTGCCATGCTTCAAGCCCTTATCATGACCTTTTCTCAGTTTCAAAAAGCTATAAAAGCCTCACATCCCTTAGCATTCAAAGGGCTATTCAGGATATTGAACATCATACTCACTATCCACGATGCTGCCTGTTGTTAGCTAACAAAGCCTCATATTATAACATTACCTGCAAGGAATGACAACAAACCACAATTTTCTGTTCCTTAGAAATATCCAGCTTAGCCCAAGTATTATCCGCTGTGATGTAAGTAGTTTAGAGTATATGATTTGTCACAAAAGAGTTATTTCTTATATTAAATAGGTACTGCATACTAGACATCTAAATTCATTGATTTGAGTCATGCCTGCTTTACATTGCCTCCAGTAGCAACCTAAGCCAACTTGCGTAGTTAGGCCTTGATTACTCGAGCCTGCTACCATAGGTGAGCCAGCGTAGCTACTGAGTCTTTGCTTAACCAATGCATTTCTAGTCACCAGTACCCAGGAGAGAAGGGACCGCTTGCAGTATTGCCTGTGGAACGGTCAGTTACTCCAAACCATTACTTGACTCTAGGGGAAGGTCAAGCCATGAGCATGCAATGAAAAACACTCCTACTCCGCTCCACAACCTCAACCTCATGCTAAACAGAGATATGCAAAATTAATATCGATAACGAAAAGCCTGAGGGACACAACCTCTATAGCCACTTTTCTAGTAAAATAAAGACCAGGGACTGGAATATTGAGTCCTATGTACAAGGACAAGGAGGGGATCCATCTTTTTAAGAGCTGAGCAGAACTATACATTATGGGACGCCAAGGAATGCTGAAATCTGTGATGCTGCACTTTGCTGAAGGCTGTCCAAAGATCCAAAGGCCAACAGTATCACTTTTGCCAGGGCCCTGGCCGGAAAGTGGATCTTTACAACACCTGACAAAGGCTTTCAGCCCCACTCCAAGGTCAAAAATCCGACTGACAGGTGTGTAACTACTCTATCTGCCATAGGGTAAGAGGCTGACAGTGAACGGCATCCACTATTGCTCTCCCTTGAGGCTGGAAAGGTTATACTCTAACTCGGAGCCGGGGACAGAATTGTGAAACCAGATTCCTATTCCAGATTTACCACACAATTCCCACCTTAGGGGACAACAGTACCTTTAATACAATATGTACAATAAGAAAAGTAAACCAATAGCTACCAAAAATCAAAGGAAAAGACTGAAATGATTAAGATATTTACATCTAACGTAACAACAAGTCACACACTCTTAATTTCTCTCTCTCACACACACCCTCATGGAGAAATCACACACAGGCAGTTGTAAATCAACCAACCACAAATAGCCACAGAGCAGATAGAGTGCAACCATAAACAAATAGTACATCTTGTATAATAACTTCCCAGCATCTCTGTCCTGAACCCCACAGTTTCCTCATCCACTAGTTGGCCAGAGGCCTTCTTCTTGACCTACCTTCATCCTGTGCATTATCTTCCTCAATGTCAAGGTACAAGGTCTCCTCCCAGCTGGGCGAGTGGGTTGGTTGGGCTGCAGAGTGGGTGACACCTTGAGCTGCACATTTCTTCGTCTCGTTTGAGCTGCTTTTACTGTAAAGTCAAACATGGATAACTTTTAGAAACTCCACCATCTTCACATAAATGGGACTGACTGGTAAAAATTCCAATGTTTCTGCTAGATCCAATTGGTTGCATGAAGATTTTTTGGGAAACAAATAACCAATATGAAGACAATTGCACTTGTTTTCAGTTACATTTTGTAACTTATTGTGGTAGACAGAGAAGGGTCGCATTGAATAAAGCAGGTCTGTTTTTCTAAGGTGGTAGCTAAACTTTCCTACTAAATTCCCTTGGTTGGGAGATCTTTAATAAAATTATAAATGAAAGTGAAGTGTGAGGTAGGTGTGGTGTCTTTGTACCTTTCACTACTGTCATTAGGTTCTACGTTTAAAATGCTACAATCAGAGTATTAATGTTCGAATGTGCCGAACGCTGAGGGGTTGATGTCTTGGTGCATTAAACAGAAGCTGAGCGCATAAGTCTGGTGACACTCTTCCTGGGATATTCTTAAGAACGAGTGATAACCATCACAAAAGTAACTTAACGCAACACTCAACATCGCAGTCTATCGCGGGAAAATTACGCCATGTTAACCAAGTATTCATAACACGGCGGTGCCATGCGATAGTCTCCAGATAAAGTGTCAAAGGACCGCGGTAAAATCAACGCCACGCCGCAAAAAACACGAATGCAAAAAAAAGCTGTGATGAGGCCAATCGCAATACAAAAATCAGTGAAAACCAGCGGCAGGCCTGCAATTCACATGCGCCAGGCGGGAAAAATCACCATAAAAGTAGGAAAAAACAGACAAACAAATGCCAAACAACAGCGAAGCACCATGGACGTTGCCGGAGCAAGTAAGGAGGAGAACCAGAACCCCAAAAGCTCCCCGGAGGACCAGCCTGGGAACTCGGGGTCAGGGAATGACAAGGAGGAGAAGAGTAGGAAGAAGCGGTTCAGTCTGCAGGAAAACAGGATCCTGATAATGGAGGTGGTAGAACACTATCAACAACTGTTCGTTACCTCAACTGTGTCATTGGTAACCAAAAATGGACTATGGCAGTCCATCATGGACAAGGTGAATGCAGTCGGAGTGCTGAAGAGGACAAGAGACGCTTGAATGATGTCAAACACAAAACCAAGCAGAAACTCACAAACAACTGGAAGGCAGCAATGCAGACGGGAGGTGGGAGAACTGCGCCACAGGAGGAGCGGGGACGATATGGAGGAAATGGCGTCCACAGTCATCAGCGGGAGATGGTGGCAGGAGTCGGGGGACAGGACACTTCTCAACATGACCAGACACAACAGCACCAGGGTGAGTAACGACCAGGGATTAGGGGGACGGGGAGAGATGGGCACAATGGCACACATGCACAACTAAGTAGAGCACATCTGTGGACAAACCATGCCCCAGACCACCAACACCCACCAAGAGACCAATTTACCCAAGTATGCTACATATCAGCACTGTACAAGCACAGAAGTCAAAGGCACACCACATGAAAGGGATAAGGGGCAGCAAAATCAGAGCTGCAGGGGCGACTCCCCCAAAATGCAGCACACACACATAACATGCAGAGCACACTAACACTGACAACAATATTATACAAACCGCAAAACACCTACAAAAGAACACAGGGCAAAACTGGGGCCATTTGGGTGCAGACACTGGCCAATCACATTTGGCATTGCAGGGAAATGTGAGTTGATAATGTACAAGTATAAACACAGGCACGTCTGTTATAGAAATGTCCACTGTCTCCCATCAAATAGGCAGCTCCTCCCTAACAGCCACAACATACCCAGTCATGCTGTCTGTATGAAAACATGTACAATGTGACAACATACATGTGGACACATTGTTAAGCTGCATCTCCCCATCACATTGCAGAGGGAGAATCAACAACTCCTGCAGAGCAGCCCGACCCTTTCTTTCTTGATGATGAAGAGGACCACCACAGCTTCGACTCACTCTAACAGCTTGTTGAGAGCCTAAGATGCCCACTTCCAGGAGCTGGTTAGCCCAGCAGCTACGAGGAGACCCCACCCCCTGCACATACCACACAGCAGGCAGCACCCACTACCACGGCTGCCTCCCAGGACCCCCACGAAGAACACATGGCCTTCCAACACCGTGTGTTGGGGTGCCAGGAGAATCTGGCTGAACAGGTGCGGGTGGGCTTCTGCCCCCTGGCAGACAAACTAGATGGCATACGTGGGTGTCTAAGTCCCATCAGGGACCACTCACGGTCCATAAGGGACAACCACAGTCCGCTCCATGCTCTCCAATGGACCATGGCTGACATCGCTGGAGCCCTGACTCAGAGAATAGAACAACTGTCCAGTCAGAGTGGCTCTAGCGATGTCACACATGGAGCGGGCGAATGCGGAACAAGCGTCTGCCATGGCTGCACACCAGCGAGTGGTAGCTGGGTTCCTCAATTACCTCAAAACCATCCGAATGGCAGTGCTGCCACAAGGTCTGGCGCTGATGCATGCTGCTGCTACCACTACATCCACATCTCCGACCCTGAAGTGTCAGTGCCACACAGTGCGGCAGACACTCCACTTCCGTCCCCTAAGGTATCACTGCCACACAGTGCAGGAGACAGAACACCACCACCCACACGTGAGGCACATGAAATAGCAGAGGATGAAGATGGGGATGAATCTGCCATCGTGGTAAGAAGGACGCAGTAGCATGCATCTCCGCCATAGGGCCGGTTTCAGCTTGGTTCTGCCCTCTGCATCATCACCTTCCACTGTCCCCTGATGCACTCTGTGACACTCACCTTGGACCTTGACATGGACTGCCATGTGCTGTTTAATCACCAAAGACACAGTAATCTGACTGCGGACTCTTCCTCTTCCTTTGGACTTGTCATTCCCTGAAGGACTCTGGCTGGCCCTCCAAGGGCCAACATCGTCATGTGGGGTTTGCATGGCCCTGTACTGATCCAGATGCAACACTCCACTGAATGTGCATTGAACATTCATAATCACACAGATGTGTCATGTCTATGGTCTTTCAAGTATGGAAGTATGGATGAATGTAGGCTCATTGGACTCCGGTTACGGCCATGTGGCTCATGTCGTAGAACTCGGGTCACAGGGTGACACATTGCCGAATGCGGTGCGGGTAGCGCTGACACAACAACAGGGACACACACATTAGTTACTTCCTTGTCCAGCCCAGTACAGAACCACGCCCAGGGCTGCAGGGTCGTTCACAAACCTTTACTCTGGACTGGCATACGCCAGGCCAGCCCACTCCGCTTACGCTCACAGGGGGGGGCGACAATGCTGCATGTCCTAGGTCTTCACGGTAGTGATCTGCTGATCACAGGTCTAGTTGACAGCATGCCACAGCCACTCCCTCATGCCTGTTTTAAACCCACACCACACCCATCCAGCACACGCGTCACTCGACTTGTGACCCTGCCAATAAAAAGGGCGCACGGGCTAAACTCCATTTCCACTCTCTATCTGGGTGCATCCGTGTGGTGTTAATGTAGGCATGAGGGCCTAGGGCCCTGCAAAATCACATTCCCCAGGACCGGAGGTGACATGATGGCATCCGCAATACGATACCCAATCATAAAGGGTCCATGACTTTGGGGGCACAGACTTGGTGGCACCGGTAAAATGCGGCCGGAACAGGCACACCGCCAAGGGACAGTGACTTTGGGTGCACTGAGTAGGGGCACCTTAAGTGCTGAGCGGTTGTGCAGCCTGCGATGATGCCCTGTCCCGGCGGTCCAGACTGCTCACGATTTGTGTGCCCTGCTGGACCGCAGTGTAGGCTAGAGCCAGCGGGCAGTGCTGGCCTACTGCCATATGGCGTTGCATCCCGGATCACAGAGTTAGTGGCACCTCAAGGGCTGAGCGGTGTGCAGCCTGCGATGATGCCGGGTGCACTGGTATGTCCTCTGTCATGGCGAAATCAAGACCTAGAATCAAATGTGAGACCTGGTGGCCTGCGGAGCGTGGCTGCATGATGTGGAGGGTGCCATGTTTGAGGGCCCCGGGCTTGGGGCTAGCACCGGCACGTGGTGGGCCCTCATTGCGACACGCCGGTGGCACTAGGTGAGCAGTGAGGCCTGGGTGCGCAGGGGCAGGCATGCCCCGCTGGGCGGCGGGTGGGTCTTTGGTGCCGCTGCCTGGGTGTGCAGGGGCGGGCATGCCCTGCTGGGTGGCAGGAGGGGCAGGGGTGCAGCTGCCTGGGTGTGCAGGGGCGGACAGGCGATGATGTCATGTTCAATTGTATGTACTCTGCCGTTCATGTATCTGGACTCTGTTTCAGATGACGGATCTGTTTCAGATGTGGGACCTGGCGAACTGCACTACATACCGGCACGTGGTTGGAGACACAATGGCGTCAGCAGGTGAGCAGTGAGGCCTGGGTGCACAGTGTCAGCACACTCTCTCCCTGCCCCTCTTTTCTTTTCTCTGTGTCTCTCTCCCCCTCACTGTACATCTATCTCTCTCTCACCCTCTCTGAAAGCCTATCTCTCTATCTCCCTCTCTGTACGTCTATCTCTTTCTCTCCCTCTTTGTACATCTATCTCTCTCTCTCCCTCTCTGTACGTCTATCTCTCTCTCTCCCTCTCTGTCCATCTTTCTCTCTCTCCCTCTGTCTCTCTCTTTCTCTCTCTCCTTCGCTCTCTCTCCCACTCTCTGTCCGTCTTTCTCTCTCCCTCTCTTTCTCTCTTTCTCTCTCTCTCTCCTTCGCGCTCTCTCTCTCTGTCCTTTGATGTGCGCAAGATACACCTTCTCATCATGATTTTTGTCTTACAGGCTGTGACGTACATATTGTCCCAAGGAGAGCTGCCATGTGTCTTCATTTCTGTTCTGAGTTTATTTGAATACATTTTCATTTGTTAATTCGAAGGTGAATGTGTGATGCTCATTTTTGTGCCGGCACTTGCATGTCACCAAATGTGATTGTGCGACATCAGGCGTATTATTTGGTACATGATTCCGTGTAGTTGATTTGGCATGTCTTTGACCGGGGAGGGGGGGCCCAGGAAGGGGGGATCCTGGGGGTGGGGGCAGTGGGTGTTGTGGCCCTGTTGGGGCTCCCAGCTCCATGGCATCTGTTGCACTTCTGGTGTGGCTGTGGGCTGGGCTCCCTTTTCTGGTGCAGGCTGTGGTCTGACTTTACACCAGGTCAGGGAAGGTGTTAATTTCCTGCTGCTAATGCACCTTATCGCATGTTTTGTGGTCTTATCGCCGATCTGGCTGGTCTTTGAGAATGTTGTGACGTGGTGTTGTGGCGGCTTTTTGCACAGGAACGCCTACTCTGCATCTCATTGGCGACAGTTGCGGGGGTCATCTGTGGCTATGTTTTTTGCGGCTGCTATCGCCTGTAAAATGGTGCTATGGGCTATTAGCACCAGCTTGTGAATGGGGTGATACATTTATCGCAAATTTGGCTGCGATAAAGTGCCAATAACTTGGCGATAACTCTTTGAGAATATGCCCCTCAGTTTCCTAGGACGGCAACTCTGTTACAGTGGGAAAACTGTTCCCTTTTCCCTACTAGGTCCTCCTTCACTTGATTCGAGCTCATTGACACTGCAATTGAGGTCACTGTTAATTGGAGGGCTTGTTAGATTTTCTGATATCATCTTTCTACCACTAAATCAGCTGGTTAGCGCTGTTTTGGGGAGCAGATTGCTAGTTAACTCTTTCCCATAGTTGTTTATCTTTGCCGGGCAATACAGAGAAGCAGTCAGATGGTTTATTAGCGGATATTTATGAGGGCTAAAGACAGTGCCATTTGTAAAACCAGTTTGGCTCAAAGAGCATCCCCATGCAATTATCTCAAAGCCATAGTCTAGGTGTTTGCTTTTCTTAGCATTGGCGACACGTTGAGACATCACTGGACAATTTTCCATTTCACCTAGTCTGGGCTGATCAGTGCTTTGGAATGGTGGTTACAGACATCTTTGTGAAACTATCAAATGTAAAGTCTGCCTGTAGCCTTGATGCACAGTACCTAACTTGTTGACCATCTTAGAATTTTAATTTTTAAAACCATAGAAGAACATAGCCCTGAGAACAAATGTTCCAAAGACAGCAAAACCATGATTTGGAAATTAACACAGTATTTGAAGCATATGAAATTGGGTTCCTGGTTGAGGGGGGTGAAGCCCTACTCAAAAAGCAACCACAATTTTCGTCACAGTGAAACACAAGCATACCCCAAATTAGCCTATGCTTAACCCTTAGGCAGTTTCACACACAAACAGGCTTAATTTAGAGGCGATGTGTAAAGTATTTATGTGGTACTTAAACAGTAATTAAGTGAAAACACAACACCAGAAAATTCCTACACCAATTTAGAAAAATAGGGTTCATTTTAATAAATTATTTGACACCGAAACGACAAACCTCCAGTCAGTAGTACTGATTGTGTTGGACTGGGAAAAATTCATAAGTTGAGACCTACTGCAATGGAGCATAAGCTGGATGCAGGGACCAGGTTGCACCACTGAGAAATGTAGCTTAAATCCTGGGTGCGGAGTGTCATGCTGCGCAGCGGCGGTCCAGAGGAGTGATGTGAGGTACACATTGAGGACACGTTGTACAGCGGCGGTACTGAAGGCTGCAATGCATCATGGCTGCTTCGTTTTCAATGAGGAGCTGCGAGGGCAGCGTTGAGGATGCATCATGCAGTGGCGGTTCTGATGAGATGCGAGGGCTGTGCTGTGTGCTTGGGTCATGCTGGATCATGATGCATCGGTTCCTATGAAGAGCTGCGAAGAGAGCTGCATTGGGTTTGCACTGTGCTGCGTCAGTTCTAGTAGAGATTCCAGCTGGACTGGCAAGAGCACCTTTTGCCCCACATTTAAGGATCCAAGACTGGAGGGGCACCACTTGGGGGTTAGAACTCACAGCAGGAAGAGATCAGATGCAGGGGTTCAAAAGCCTTTTCTGTGCCTGGGGCTCTGCTGAGAAGTTGAGCGATCTAGCCCTCTAGTCACTCTGGTGGTCCTGGCTTCAAGGTACAAGTACAGTCCTTCTCATCCAGGCAGCAGAGTATCAGGGAAGCCTTTTTTGCAACAGCACAGCAGTCCTTCTTCTGAGTCTTTCACAGGTCAAGACGTGTGCTAAAGAGTTGGGACTGCAGGTCCAATATTTATGCTTGGTGCCAGCTTTGAAGCAGGAGATGTTTCTAGAGGGTTCCACACCCAGAGGTGTTTGGAATTTCTTTCGCCCATTTCCTCGCCCAGTTGGTCTGGGGGCACCAAAGACTAGTGTGCAACCCTTCGTGAGTGTGCTGAGACAGAATCTTTGTTTTGTGAAAGTGTGGTAGGTGACAGCTCCACCCCTTCATCAAGTGAGAGATGGCCCATTCTACCAACACATATTCCCCCTTTGTCTCACTGTCTGGGAGTAATAAACAGACCAATTCCCAGCTACATCTAGTCATGTGGCCCAGGATACAGGTTGCAGGCACCAAATGGTTGGGACAAGAAAATGCAAACTTTCCTTTCTAAAAGTGCCATTTTCAGAATTGTGACTAAAACCTGACCTTACCATTAAAGAAGCTTTTAGAATATAATTCTTTAGACACCAAATTTCAGACTTCTACCTGCTCCCAATTGAAAGTTATCACTTATTAAATATAATTAGTTAACATAATGCAATCCAGCCGTCCCAGTCCTTCAGCAGCCTGGGAGCTACTGGGATTAAATCAGAGAGACGGATTCCTTGTGGGGCACCCATGGTTCTACGACCAGACCCAAGCAGCCTCGCCCTCAGACCAATACCTACGATTAGTCCTGGTTACATCCAGTCACAATTTTAGAAATGTTCTTAACTTTTTCGTCAATTCTGCATTGTGTTTCATTTTTTATTAACATGGGTATATTTAATGATAGATTTGTTTGTAAAGTAATGCATTTGTGTTTTTTTCTAGACTTTTAAAGATTGGGGTTTATTCAAATATATCTTAATTTTTAGTCAGATTGCATGGACATTGCTCGTTGTTTTTTACTGTATGTTGCTTATCTAATGCGGCCTTCCAATCATCTTCAGAGGAGCAGCTTTGGCATGAAGCTACCATAAACAAAGAATACAAGTAACCTTTTGCAACTATTGCCCCTTTTTTTCCTCAAGACTCACTATGCAACATTTGTGCAAATAGACAGTCTCCTTCATTAGTATATTGCTGACTATTCTCTTTGAAAGGGGTACAGTTATTTAAACCTCACTCAAAAGATCTTGACAGAAATTCTAAAAGTATATAATAATAAATTACCAAGAAAGTGAAATGCATTGTGGATTCCATTTCATACACTGTGTTACTCTGAAACATGCTTTTCAGAATAGTGCTTTCTGAATAAACAGCATATGAAAATCAGGAAAGGCAGGGGCGGTGGAGGAGGAACAGAGGAGGATACAACAGAAACAAGGGAGACAAGAACTGCCAGTGATAAGTGAGGGTGTACATAAGAGAAAAGCCTGAAGCAGGGTTCACAAAAAGGAATTTCAAGGAAACGGGATGCGCCAGGAGAGAGAACATAATAGTACATAATCGTAACTGCTGAAAAACTAAGGGGCATATAAGAGAAAGAGCTATGCAAAGCTTTTCTTTGAAAAAAAAACCAGCTGGATTAACTTTCGTTTATGTAATTTGAACAATGCTTCCTTAGAATTGGACATGCTACCATCTTGGTCAACGGTTTTAAGGTTTGAGGACAGGACAAGGGGATCTGGAAAATAGCTGGAATGCATAAATCCTCAATCCCTGGGAAAGCCATCAGCTGCTGCCCCACGGTAGCTCTGGGATTTGCAAAAGAAGTACAAGTGCGCCAGTTCTCAGCAAAATCTTTAATTCCCGTGGATTAGTTTAAGGCTGTATGTTGTATAAGGGTTGTATAAGTAATAAGCAGCAAACGCCTTCGTATGATGTTCAGGGGGTTTAAAGCACACGCTTCTGGGACTCCCCCACTCCAAACCAGGTCAGGTAATGTTTTGCCATATATGCAAACACAAATATCCGTGCCTCTTGTGAAGTGTGCCTGAGTAGCTTTTTTGTGATATTTGGGCGACTCTAGAGTGGTTGTGTGTGACCTGAAAAGCAACAGTTCCGAAATAGTATTGTTCAGAAAGGACCTGCCCGCCTTCACTATGGCGATTCACAAAGGTAAACTTACACTTTTGTCTAAGTTTACTAATTTTTGGTATTCACAAATTACAAATTAATGTATACTAATGGTTGCTTTAAGACTGCCAAGACTCTTCACTTATGGCAGAGTCTACACACATAAAAAGATAGACCTGTCATTTATTAGTAAAATTAAACTCTTAGGGGTATATTCACAAGAACGTGTGATAACTTCCGTAAGAGTAGCATGACGCAACTTTCAACATCGCAGCCTATCGCGGGAAAATAACCCAGTGTCAATGTGAAATTCACAACAAGGCGGTAGCATGCGATAGACAACAGATAAAGCGGCAAATGTCTGCCAGAAAATCAACGCCACGCCGCAAAAATGCAGTACGTGAACTAAAAAAAACATGCGATGAGGCCAACCGCGGGACAAATAGTAGCGAAAACCAGCCACAGGCCTGCTAATCCCACGATTCTGGCAGAACAATGCACCATAAAAACCACAGAAAAAAATACACCAGAAACAAGTGAAAGCATGTAGCAACATGGAGGTACCCTGACCCAACGCAGAGGCCTACTCGTATCCCACAACCCCCACAGACCACCAGCAAGAAACAACGGGGTAGGGGAAGGTCAAGGAGAAGAGGGAGAGGAAGACGGGGTGCAGACTGCAGGAAAACAAGACCATCGTCACGGAGGTGACAACACTACCAGCAACTGACCCACCAGCAGAGGAATCCAGCACCCCCCAAACAGTCACAATGCGCACCGCCATACAGTCTGCACAATGTGCTAACATATATGCCTACACAAAGGCAGCACGCACCTCCCCTTCACATCGCAGAGGGGCAGACAACACCTGCAGCAGAGCACATAATACAACACATCAGTGATGCCAGAGAGGATCACCACACCATCGACACCGACGCCCTACAACAGCCCATGGATATCCCACGCATCCCCCCACCAGGACCCGGACAGCCAAGATACTCAGAGGAGAACACTGAGCCTGCAACAGACCACACAGCAGGAAGCACCCGCAGTCACAGCTGGCTCACGACACTTCACCCATCCACACATGGCACCCCAATGGCATGTGTCAGCACGCCAAAAGGAGGTGGCCCAACAGGTGTGGGAGGGGGCCGAACCCATGGAATGCAAACCAGGACACATACGTGGGGGTCTATCACCCTACAGGGCCCACCCACACCCCACTAAGGAGACCCATGCTGCCATTGAGACACATGCAGATGCACATGCACAGCACAGAACCACGCCCAAGGGCACGCATTTAGCAGTCACACACCCATGTTGGCTGCACGTAAGAAGGCCCTGGCCACTCCCCTCATGAATGGAGTTGGTGACGACAAAGCTACATGTCCAAGCCCCAACCCGCTGCCTCCCGTGACATGTCTGCATCTGTGGTACACCGCACAATGTGAAGTCGTAGGGCCCAAGGACCACATGCATACTTCAAGACCATAGGAACACATGCAGAGAGCATGTACAACTGGCTACGGGCAGATGCGCCTGGCCCCTTTATTGGCAGGGCCACATGTACAGTCACACCTGTGCTGGATGTGTGTGGGGTGAGTGTAAGCCAACCCGCAGGGAATGTCTGGTGTTGGCAACCACTTGGACATTGGACACTAGTGCAACGTAAACAGAAAACACATACAATACAGAGTCAACTGATGAGCAACATGGGGTGATGCGGATAAAGTCCAGAGGACAGCCAACATGCAAACAGAAGTGTCCGTGAGTCGCAGTGCACTGGGCTGTGGACACTAGAGATGAGCGCGCTCATGTGCAGAAAAAGTCTCAGATTGTGTCCCAGATATATACCTGATGCAGATGCTGTGGGGTGTGTTAGACCTGCATCATATTCACCATCAACGTCTCAGGGCCCCCACACTGTTTGAGGTGACATACCTGCGCAACCGCTCCACGGCACAAAACAGAATCATGGTTCTACTGCATCCTTCACATATGCCTGGTTGCCTCTTCTCCCAACATTCGTCTATTGTGTGGCTTAGGTGCCATGCCGTAGATTGGTCATGTTCACGGCTTGCCCAGGTTACCATTGTGAGTTGTTCTATCATGTCTGGTGGGTGGGCATGTTGTTGTGCATCTTGGTTGTGAACTTGTGACGTGGGCATTGCCAGAGTTGTGGATTGCATGGTTTTGGAGTTGAGGTGCGTGGGCTGTTAATTGGAAAGTTGCCAAGGGGCTGTGCATTTCCCTTTGTGCCATCCTGGGACGGCTGGTTGCTGTTGGACTGTTGGAGGGAGAAGGGAGAAGGGAGAAGGGATTATCCACAATGGCTATGTATTTGGAGGCGACATTGGTGAAGGTCCCACGGTGTTCGGATGTTGCCTGCACATTGATGTGTGACATGTGCTTCCTGTGTGCTAATTTTGTGCTGTGTCACCAGGGGCAAAGTTGGGACATGTGTGCAGTGGATTGCCCCATACACATGTGTGCATCAGGCTATGGCTTATGGTCCTTGCTAGGTCTCCTGTGGTTCCTGCACATTGTGTTGGCCGTATGGGGACTGGGGTCCCTGGGTGATGGTGTTGTCCAGGGCAGGTGTGTGAGTCTTGAATGTGGCTGGCTGAGAGACTCCGCCGACTCTTGCGGGTGTTGTTTGGGGTGTGCCAGGGGCCAACAGGTTGTGCATAGCCAGCAGCTTGGTGTGGGGTGGGATGTTGATTGTCCTCTGTGTTGGTGCTGTAGACCTGTTAGGCGATGATGGGCAGGATGGTTGTCCCTTTCAGCCTGTAGTGGACAGTGACATTATCAGATGTTAGACCTTTGAGGCAGGTCCGTTTCCTGGGGGGGCCTTGTCTTTTTCTGCGCTGCCTCTGTGGTGGTCCGGTGTGGTGGGGGGGACGTGTACCGGGGGGTGTTGTGGCTGCATGATGAGTGGCTCCATGGCATCTATTGCCCTTCTGATGACTCCCTGGGCAGTGGTCCCTATTGTGGTGCAGGCATGCCTTCCGACTTTACTCCTTACCAGAGCAGGTCTAAAATTCCTGCTGCTAACGCGCATTACTGCGAGTTTTGTGTTCTTATCGCCGATCTGTCTGGTCGTTGTGAATGTTGAGATGTGGTGTTGTCGTGGGTTTTGTCACAGGAACGCCTACTCAGCATCTCGTTAGCGATAGCTGCGGGGATCCTCTGTGGCGATGTTTTTGTGGCTGCTATAACGGGAAAAGTGATGCAGAGGGCTGTTAGCACCTGCTTGTGAATGGTGGGGTAAATTTATCATGACTTTGGCTGTGATAAAGTGCAGTTAATTCCGTGATAGCTCCTTGTGAATATGCCCCTTAGTTGGTTAATACCAAAAAATAGTAAACGTACCCAAAATTGTAAGTTTACCTTTATGAATCAGGCCCCAAGTCTCAAATTGATGGCAGTGTGATAATTCATTTATTTGTCTAGACTCTGTTGCTATTTTGTGACGGTGTTTGGCTGTCTATGTGAAGGATTATGTGCCTCTATATTTTCAAAGTGAGCACCATTTTGCACCTGCTTAGTGGCTGTTGTATGATTGCACTACAAAGATGTGTGATTGAAGCAATTTAATGGTCTGTAATTTATGTTTGTGAAGGAATATGTGTTTTTCACTCCAATTAGCAATGTGGGGTAGTTTTCAAATGTTTGAAATTTCCTGTGGGATAGTTGTTTGACTCAATCTGTCAAACCCATTTAGACTTAGCTGTTCGCACTGCATTTTTGGTTCAATTTTTATGTGGCCTATGGTGGAGCAGATTCAGCTGGGGTATTCTACTATGTATTTAGAAGTTCTTCCTGAAACTGGAAGATTTTCAGTAACTGGCAAACTTAAAAACGGGGCCTAAGTCTCTGATTGTATTATGGCTGTGAATGAAGGATTGTGCGTCAGTTTTCTCTGATAAAGGCAGATTTGTTTTGCCGGTCTGTTTTTACACTTGCCTATGGCTGTCTCGTGACTGAGTGTAACAGCAATGCTGATAAGAGTGGGGCAATTGTGTGAAGATTACCGCTTGTAGACCGTGACTATTTTTAGGTCGAAGCCTACCAGACCGACAGCTGTCTGTTTGCAAAAAGAATTCCTTATGATATTCTGAAAGCTTCCCTGGGAATGCATTTCGCGGATTGCTTCTCATTAGTATCATTAGTATGCTTTCTATTTGCTGGCTTTATTTGTTTTAGGCTGCCCAGCATGTCTCTGCCCCCTCCCATGGAGCATATCCTGTTCACCATCACTCCATGTATTTTTCCACGAGTGCTTACTTTCTGTAAACAGACTTTTACATTTTGTTCTTATCTTGTCACATTTGCTGTGCTTTCAAATTGAGAGGCCAAATGTCAGCTATGTCAGGAAAGCTTGATGTTTACTTTTCTTTCACTTACTTCAAAGTGAGAGTATTTATGTGACGCTCTTGCTGGATTTTTGGGGTAAGAAAGTAAAGCATTTTTTTTAGAACACAAAAATATTTAAATGTTTGTAAATAAACTGTACAGATATTTCAGAATACATAACAATTAGGAAACCCCCAATGAAGTACTTTTTTTGTAATTTTGAAGTGTGCTGGAAACAAATATTTTCAAAACAAATCAATACACTAGGTGAAGCTATTTCCACACATTGTATGCTGTATAGTTGTATCAGTAAAATTGTATGTACAAATGTAATGGTCATTTCAATAGAAATTGTGTTGTATGTAATGGCAAAGCACTACCACACCATGCATACTCCACTTCACTTCACTCAAAGTGCATGGGTTTAGGGTCGAACCGTTGCAAACCTCCACTGCCGCTGAGAGCACAAAAGGCATGCAACTACAGCTCCTCCCTGCATAACAAGCAGCTAGAGCATGAGCAGAGAGGGAAGTGACAAGTCCGTCAACAGAGATTTGCCAGCACGGCAACTGGGCAACCCAGCCTTTCAGGTAAACCTTGCACCGAGGCCACCATTGTAACCACTCGCGTCTCAGCGGGAGCTGAGATGCAAGTCTGGTGTTGTATAGCATTTTAGGACCCTACTGTAATTTTCCCGATCATGCCCTTATATAGGTATAAATCACAATATCCTTATTTAGGCATAGAAATCATAACCCTATTTCGACATAGCTCATGCATTCCAAATACAGAATGGCCACTTCCACTAGTTCCGAAAATCCACAACGATTTCTTGGAAAACACGGCTTCAGCAGCTAGGGACTTCCCCTTGCTTGAATACTGACTTGTCCAAAAACTCATGGAGTTTTCAAAGAACTGAGACTCTTTGATGACGTTATTATGTCCACCTTTACGTCAAACTCTGCACCTTCAAGGTATAAATATGCCCACACTTGCCATAGCAAACACACAGTGGTTTCGAGCAGTTTGACTATCTACTTGCCCGACGCCGAAGGAAGCTGAACCTCCAGCATACGCACTGAGAGAGATGCTGTCTTTTCTCTTGCCGAGAAATCCAGCTCCAGTGTTTCCAAGCTACCCTTGCGGGTTGTTGGGAAATCGAGTCCTGTGCCTGCCCTTCTTCATTCTAAACCAAGGTACGGAGCTGATTAGACCCTAAGAGAAATCTTGGATAGATTCTTGGCAAAGAATACTAAATTTATGCTACACTTCACTGACTTCTTCCCTTGTACTCGACCTAGGTTAGGTACATTAGGGTAGGCGTATTTTAGTAGCACCAGTTGAGTACTTTTTAGCCTTTGTTATTTATGTATGTATTTATCTATTGTCTAGGAACCATACAATGCTCTTACAGTATTATTTTATTCTACTCTTTTTACTGTATGCATTATATTTTGCAACCAGTCTTACGATTGTAGCAGTTTATTTCTTTTGCTTGAGAAAGAAGACAGTTCAATAAATACTTTTATTGAAAACACTCGTCTATCAACTTCTCTGCAAACTCTGGTGAAACGAAGCATGCACGAATGACTGAGTAAAATATCTATCTATTGTTTCCACGACACTGAAGATCAGTTTTATCTTAGGGAAACAAAGTTGTCATGTTTATGCGGTTGTCAGAAACTAAATCCCTTCTTGTGAACTCGAGAAAGTTTCTAGTGACCTCTGAGCTAGCGTGCACTCACAATTAAGTCTAATATATTCGATAGAGACCTAGTAGACATAAGTCTTACGTCAAATCTATAGGATATATTATTCCAATACACAGAGCCTATTGGGAATATAGGAACTACACTACACTGGAGCGACAACTGAGCTTGCACAGGTCCGCACCGAGGCGCTACCTGAACCGATTCCGCATGCCCACGTCTCAGACGGCTCTGAGACGTGGGTATACATTGCTGGGCTGCTTCAGCTCTACCGGAATAACACAAAGGCTGAAGGCTTGCTCGAGCCGAGTCACGATGGTGAAAAAAAAACCCTGCCTGGGCTCCAGAACCAGCGCCATCCTGGAACCGCATACGTAGGGTTACTATGGGCGCCGAGCCTCCACATCCCAACGGCTTGCTTGCGCAGACTCTAGCCCTCCCTTAAGGTGTGAGAGGGGAAGACACACCCCAGGAAATGGGCCCGCATGAGCAGGGCCTCCACCCAAGGGTCGTGGATCCTGCTAGAGCAGGACCTCGACTTACTTGAACATGCGCATTTGGATAGTTCAGCATAGAACAAAACTAACTGTGGGATGGGCCGACTCTCCTCTTATAGTAGGTCAGGGGTGATGAGGGTCGGCCATGTTGGGGAGGGATGGGAGGCATGGGATGCTAACTTTGCTTTGGAGAATTGTCGTGTGGAGCTGAAGCTCACTTTGTCACTCATGTGCCAAGGAAGACTTATGAGGTGGTAATGTAGTTGTTCCATGACTACGAGTTGCTGCCTCTGTCCAGCTGTTCGTGGTAGTTTTGTTAAAATTGAACCTGTGCTTTTTCTAGGACTATCTAGGAATGCGTCCATTCTAAAAAAAAGAGACTAGATGTCAAGAATGTGTAGACCTCTCAATTTACTGATGCATGAGCTAACACACTAAGGAACACCTGCTACAGTAAATTCTTCCCAATTGATATCCCTAGAGCTTCTCTGAGCAGCTCCGAGGCTTTTGGCAAGAAAACCGGGTAAGAGAATGGCATGTTTAACATGATTGGCATGGTGCAGAATGTATGCATTTATATGTTCACAGTGATGTGCCTTGGGGATTCATGTAGTACTCTAAAGGAACCCTTGCCCCGAAACACCATTTGTTACCGGTCCAGAAACTGTAAGAAGCAAACGATTATTGTAAAAAAAATAACGAGCTAAAAATAAATCTGTTTAAATAATTGTAGCTGTTAAAAACCTTGAAATAAAGCTGTAACAGAAGCATGCCCGCCCCACAAATCAGTATGTTACAGACGTGCTCGCTACGGATGGTCGAATATCAGTTTTGTAAGAATTCTATCAGAAAAGCCAATGTAGACAAACAAATGATCTCCCTTGGGGCTGCATGTGAGGGAAGCTGATGGGGCTGTAGATGTTCATGAAGAGAAAACAGCATTCTCATCCACACACTTGCCAGCTTGAATGCAAGAGCTCAGTGGAGGGCAGTAGTGCTCATTACAACATAACTATGCTGGTTATATAAGTTTTGCAAAATGTAAATCCATTCTTTAGCGCTATATTGTAGCACAATATTCATCCTCGTTTCAATTTTCGATGTATTTCGTGCAACAACAAAAAATGCAAAAAACACACAAGTGCTGCAGGCATCAACCGCTCACTTTCTAGTTCTTTGCATGTTCCTGCACTATAACTCTGCTGTGAAGAGGAACATCATTATGTAACATGGTGAACTGGTGTCATTTTGGGAATTTAACGCAACAAGCATGACAAGAAAATGGAAAAATTACCCAAATTATACCTATGTGATTTAAATGTTGCCATGGACTAATTTATACTTCATGGTTACTTGCTTAACTGCCAGTTGACTCATGAGAATAAACCTAAAGTTACCTGTTTGAAGCTACTTTATGCTGTGCATCACCTTGCACCTTTTTGGTTCTACACTCTTCATTAAACAATTCATTATGTAGTCTGATTTTGAGACCAGACTCAGACTTATTGGGATGTTTCTCCCACCTTTTTTGGGAGGTTAAATAACCCAAAATAAAATAATTCCAAAAATGTTGTGATTATGTTGTTTAAGTCGCATCTACCAGACAACACAGCTGCCTGCTTGAAAATGGCATATCAGCTTACCAAGAGCTTACAATTAGGCCTCCGTGATGAACTCCACTCTGTTTGTGGAGATAGTGGAGTATTCCGCACTCCCTGGAGCATGCGGAGTTCCAAAAAACTAAGTTGGCGAGTGCGAGTAAGGATCATACAACACTAGACCATCTTCCAGCAAGATTTCTCAAAACAGGCGGTTGCGGATGGTCACGACCGCTCACGTTGTGAAATTATCCGCGTTGAGGAAGCTGCAGTTCGAGTAGAACTTCTACTCGGGCAACAGATAGAAGCATCGCCCTCTTGCGCTGCACAGAGTGCCAGCTGCCTGATTTTCCAGTGCCGGATAAACCCCCAGCGCTAAAAATCAGAGCAAACGTTGTGACCTAACGCACTCCTCTGCTTGCAGAAGTCTGCGTGGTGCGGTGAAGTTTTTTGGTCACTTTATGGAGCGAACTCTGCCCCATCCTACTCAGAATAGACTTAAATCCGCAATTTGCTTACTATTAGTTAGCTTTACTGTCACTCTCAATCACTTGAATCTTATTTGATGGCTTTTTTTTATCCTTCTTTGTTATTTGCCCCACCCCTGGAGCATAGCCGCTTTACTTGTGTCCTTCCACCTCTCACATTTATTTTTGCTTATGTACTCCATGAGACTGCATGTGTTTTCCATTTGTCTTCTTCATTTGCTTCTCCCCATCCACACTCCGCGTTGTTCTTTCTCATCTGTGTCCTCCCTCCTTAACCCCATATTGCTCTATCTCACTTGTGTGCCTCTCTCCCTCCATTGCATGTGTTTTCCTCTATTGTGTGTGTGTATTTCTCCGTCACCATGTTGCTGTCCTTTGTGTGCTGCTTTTCCTCTCTTTCGCTCCCTTCCCATTGTTTCCCACCCCCTTGTGCCCCCCCAAGTTATCCCCTACCCCACAGTTCTATTTTTTTTTGTTGTTGTTGACTTTTTGTGTTTTGCATTGGTTGGGAATGTTGGGGGACAAAATATTGAAAGGTAAGTTTGTATCTATTTTCTATACCTAACTCCAAATATATGTACATTGGAGATATCTTCGAGGTAGGCATTTGTGGAGGTAAGTATAGTAAATCATTACCTCCCATTTGATGTTTTCTCCTTGATGTTCCCTACCACAAACTATTTTTGGGACGGCCAGGCTGAAAAGTACTGTTAGCCCTTCCACTTTGTAAATGAATGGGCTTTTGCACTACTTCCATCTCGGATCCATAAAGCAAAAAAGTATTGGCACCTGTGCTATGGTCATATGATATAATGCATGTGTGTGCGCCTTTAAAATAACGCAGCTGCATCATTGGTCTTTTTTTTGTTTTTTCGTTCGTGCTGTACAGCCAGTACAGGGATGTGTACATCTCGATCAAAAGGCATTGGCTGAGCCAATAGGTCTCAAAGGTGAGATCTGTTGGCTTTGCCAATGCTTCTTTTCAATAGAAATTCTGTCTCTTTTTTTCCCACTTTCACAGCTAAAAGTGAACGCTTAGCAGCTGCCATATTTCTCCCTCCTTGCTATTCTCTGACACATTTCAACTTGAGGAGAGGCACGTGTTACTTTGACACTCATTAAAATGCACCCACATACAATAACATGGAAACCTGCATGTGCAAGCAAGACTCTGAAAGCTAAATCTTCGATGCCTGTGGAGAAAATTCAACAGCAAATTAAAGATAGATAGAATATCACATTTACCAATGTACCCGAGGTAGAAAAGAAACAAGTCCTCAGGAACAAGATTTTAGCAGGGCTTATAGGGAATTAACATTAACCGTAGACCTTTTACGAGGATCTGTACAACATAATGGAATTAATCAAAAGACTTTCACCCAGATTCATCAATGTCCCGATTTGCGAGTCCTTAATAGCGATTATTAAGGAATCGCTATTAAGGACTTGCAAATCGGGATTCATGTAGAAATCGCAAAATAAATTGCGATTCCTACAGCCTCCTTATTTGCGATTAGCAAATTGCTAATCGCAAATTAGGAATAACTCCCCATTCATTCCTAAAGGCCCATAGGAATGAATGGAGAGTCAATCCTTATTTGTGATTAGCAATTTGCTAATCGCAAATAAGGATGCGATTTCAAGGGTGCCAGGGGTGTCCAAAGGACACCCTGTAGCACCCCTGAAATGTCAATGTAGACTGATGTTGCGCATACACATGTATGTGTGTGTAACATACCACTTAGAAAAATGCACTAATGTGCATTTTTCTAAGTTTTCGCTATTTACCACGAAGTCAGACTTCGCGGTAAATAGCGGCAAAAAATAGCGAAGTCGCAATTTTTCAAAGGTTCATGAATAAGCATTTAAGGAATCTGTAATTGAGATTCCTTAAATGCGATCGCAATCTGAGAAATCGCAATTATTTGCGATTTTTCAAATTGAGAGTTCATGACCCATTGATAAATTCCAAATGCCATTTTTGCGGGCGCAAACGGCTGAATTTTGCGATTCGCATAGTTTGCGCTCGCAAAAATGCTGGATGAATCTATCTGTTTGTCATTATCATCTGTGTTGAGTAAAGCCTAGCAGAGACTTATGAAAAGACAAGCATTTCTGCAATAAATTTAAAATATTCAATATTAAAATAATTCTGTGCCCAGTCCTGACCTAGTCTAGTCAGTCCAAGCGATAACTTATTGTCTTTTCCTCTTCACCTATGTTTCTGTGTCTTTTGTTCCTTCTGATTGTAATTTTAAGTAATTATCCAGGTACCACTGTCCACAGCCTCTTGGCAGAACGCAAATGACCCCATGACATGGACGTAGAAAACCATGATGAACGCAACAAAGTCAACTTCTGGAACTAATGCCTTGGCAGTCTCTTTTTTCACACAATATGTTAGATGTGTTCTAGTTAATTATAATTCACATACTTTTATATTTTCTTCTTTACCTATGATATGTTTTCTTGTACTAACCTAATTTCCTTTTGCTTTTATGATTCAGGGGCCGGTTATGATAGCGGTGGGAATATGGTGGAGGTGCCTGCCTGGTACCGCCGTAGGAATTATGATGACCCTTTCCGGCCGCCTTTTCATGGCGGGTAACCCACCATGAAAAGGCAGTCAAAAAGGGACTTTGGGGGGCCGTAGCGGGTCCTCCTTCCCCCTTGCCCTAAGCTGTGGGTTACATATCCCTGCACCATGTGGCAGGCACAGCATGGTGCCTGCCATGTAGTGCAGGGATATGTAATGAGTTCCCTTTTTGCATTGTGGCATGTGCTGCAACCAGCAGCACCCGCCACAGTGCAAAAGATAGACATTGCGACCGCAGTGGTGGCAGTCGCATCGTAATGCCTCTGTCGGGACTGCTAACAGCCTGTCAGGTAGTCCCCTTTATGATAGGGTGGCAGGCGGACGAAAGTCTGCCTGCCATCCTCATCAGCCCCTCAGTAATAATTTTTGAAACCTTCTCTATATTTTTCTATATTGGGGGGTTGTTTTCATATAATGTTTGTAATATTACCAAGTGCCGAAGCCCCAAAGCCTTGCAGGCTGAAGAGTGTTAAATAAAACTCGACTCGACAATACTTTCTCCCACCGCACCCTAATCACGAGACTTCACGAAGCCGGCAATTGTGACAAGGCCCTGGACTGGATCCAGTCTTTCCTTACTGGTCGAACACAGCGAGTCAGACTACCTCTGTTCTTCTCAGAACCCACAGAGATCAGCTGCATAGTGCCCCAGGGCTCCTCCCTGAGCCTCACCCTGTTCAACATCTACATGGACCCCCTCGCAGCCATCGTCAGGAACCATGGACTCAACATTGTCTCCTACACCAACGGCACGCAGCTGATCCTCTCCCTCACCAATGAACCCACAGCCTCCAGAATCAACTTCCACAGCGGGATGAAGGCCATTGCTAACTGGATGAAAGACAGTTGCCTCAAACTCATCTTGGACAAGACTGAAGTGCTCATCTTGGGACCCATCCCCTCAGATTGGGACAACTCCTGGTGGCCCGCCGCAATAGGAACCCACCCAATCCATGGACCACGCATCATACTGGACTCCTCTCTCACAATGACTCGCCAGATCAACGCTATAATATTGTCATGCTTCCACACACTCTACCTGTTTCAAAAGACTTTCAGATGGATCCTCATCAAATCCAGAAAGACGTCATCCATGCACTCATCAACAGCAGGCTCACCTACAGCAATGCACTCTACGCTGGCGTCACTCAGAAACTTCTCAGGAAACTACAGAACGTTCAAAATGCCGCAGCCAGACTGGTCCTCAACATCCCCTGCAGCAGCCACATCAGTGAACACCTTCAAGAACTCCGATGGCTCCCATTCCACAAAAGAATCACTTTCAATGTCCTCACACATGCTTACAAAGCCCTCCATGATGCAGGACCGGCATATCTGAACCACTGACTCTCTATCCACGTACCCGCCAGACACCTTCACTCTGTCAAACTGGCCCTGGACACCATTCCACGGAGCCACAAGAACAGAATCGGAGGAAGATACTTCTCCTACCTCCCCGCCAAGACCTGAAACACCCTGCCTCTCCACATCACCAACCCAATTCAGAAAACATCTCAAGACCTGGCTCCTTGAACCCCAGCGCCCAAACGGGTCAGCAGCCCCTTCCCCTCCTCAGCGCCTTGAGACCCTCGTGGGTAAGTAGCCACGCTTTATAAACCCCTGATTGATTGATTGACGCATCTCTTCCTGAAATTTGCATTGGACGTACATTTTTGTGTTCTAGTTGCAGTCACCAACACTGTTCCTCAGCCCTCGACTACTTTGAACAACTTTAAGGGACACCTAGCAACTGTGTTGCTGGAGCTATGAAAACATAACCGTCATTACTAGACTGGAAATGTCAAGATAGGGAAGACCATGTCCCTCTCATGACCAGAGCACTTATTTCAAAGAGGGTTAGAGGTCAAAAATAGCTGGTTGGTTTATCTTGTAATGGCAGAGTGAGGTGGCAATTGCCATGAATGTTGTACTGGGTGATCCTTTCGCTATTATGACTTACTTTTAGAACTGTCAATTTGTATGGAATTATTTTCTGGTGTTTAGCTGCTTTGAAATATGTAGGATTGTTACAGTGCCGAATTAGCTAAAGATCTACAATGCAAACATTTCCATTGACCGCTTTAGGAAATAAACCCCGGGTTTTCCTCGAGCATATTCGGGTATAGTATATTTACTTGTTGAAACTGCTGAAATACAGAGTATCCCACTGCCACAGTATATATTTGCAGATGAATCCCAGTCTTTTGTTGCCTGGAAGTCTCTATGGAAAGGTACAAACATTCAAAAATAAAGTCAGAGACATGGGTTTTTTTTTTGCATTAGAGTGCTCTACGTGAGAATCATATCACATAGCACAAGGTCAGATATGATTTTTAGGCACAGGGAGATTAAGTGATGTGTCTAGAATCAGAGGATGTTGAGCCAATGACCGGACTCAAACCTGGTTCCAAAGTTCCAAAGTCACCACCTCAAGCAGTTTTCTCACATCTTCTTAGCAGAAGTTCCTGATTAGTTCCTGTTTCTTATTGCTGGCACTGCTTCAGTAGTGGTGCTGAGCACAGGGCACGAGCACCCATGTATTCTATGGGTATTACATATGAGTGACTGCTTGCCCCATCAGTGGTGCCTAGACCCACCCAACCCTCCACTACTAGCTGATATCATGACACGCATTCAGGATTTAGAAGGTTGGTATTCTAGTTTCCAGCCATCCTCCCAGGGATGTAGCAATTTAAGGCTTCGGCAAAGTGGGCTTTGGTCCCGGGCCCCAGACTTTCCGGGGGAGAAGGGCAGAGGGGGGGGGGGCTTGATGGGGTTGTTCTGTTCTGCAGAAAGTCTTGCACTGATGGCCTTGAATAATTCCTTTGTTTAAAATAGTTTTCCTTTATTTTAATTTTTAATGGGGGTGATGTGTAAGAGTCTATTACAAACATTTTGCATAGCAATTTTGTGTTTACGTTTAATGCAACATCCATACAAAAGTTTCTTGTAGATCAAAACAGGACCTCACATAAGAGAAGTGGTAGGGTGTCACAGTAATTATTTGCAGTAATGTTAGTGAGCTGCTGGTGTGTTACAATATTAACAACACACATCACTATCCCTGACTATTAGATGTAAACACATTTATAATTTGAACCAGTGTGCCTGTGCACTGTCTTTGACCTGGCCAAAGAGTGCATGAAGGGCTGAATTTAGATCATAAATTCAACGTATTCCAAATGGGCCCTCAAAATACGTTTGGCCCAGGGCCCCCCACAATACTTAAGATGTACCTGTGTGCATACCCTTCTTTGCAGGCAAGTCTTTCCTGCTGGTTGGTCAGCTGCCTAGAATAAAGACTGGGGGAACATTCAATTCCACTCCACAGGCGGAAAGAAAAGGCCTGAATCGCACTGAGCCCCCGCCCCCATAACCGACACCATCTGGTGAGAAAGCGGGATTCATCTCATGATTGTTACAATTGTTTGCCCTTATATTGTCTCTTCTTTGGAAGGGTGTTACATGCCTTAATAAAACCTATTTTTGAGAGTAGGCTTTATCTGTCAGGTTGTGCAGTGTGAGAGGTTGGCTGCTGGATGCATGAACACAAACCTGTTTTTGACCGGCAGCCTTGGAGCCTGGAGCCTGTGTGTGTTTCACTGGGATGCAGTAATGGAAAATGCCAATCATGACAGGAAGATCTCTCTACACCGTGGCGAGATGGGCACTTAATAAAAACCTTTCCTTTGATGGGTTTATATTTGCCTTGCTTTAACAACAACACTCCCCTCTGGTGTGGTATTGGAGACTGTGATTGTCTTTGCGCCTGTGGCAGATCGGCGACCTCATATGTGTGACTGTGGAGCATGCTGCTGTGTGGCTGTTTCAATCACTTTGTGCTTCAATTTCTTCAAAGAACCTAATGTAAAGCAAAACATTTTTTTTACAGTTTTATATAGCGCAAACTCGACCCGAACGTATTGGAGCGCTTAACATAAACACCAGCTACATTAGGACATATTCATTTTTTGTAGCCACAGGGAGATTAAGTCATTTGCCCAGAATCACAGAATGTTTTTTTTTGTAAATCTTTTTTTATTATTTTCAGAACAGAAAAAGAAATAGACATATCGGGTGCCATACATTCCGGTACAATAATGAGGTGAACAGGCATAATAACAGGATATATACGAGCAATGCAAAAACAGTCGAGACGCCTACGCTTACGTTTGAGAAGCAGGATGTGCAATAGTACAATATACGATCCACGTTAAGTGCCAGTCCTCAGAGCCTGTTTACCCAAAAAATATCAGAATAATAGCGGAAGCATGATCACTGGGTATTAGAAGACAATCGAAGACAGGATATTCCACCAACTATACTTATAAAGAAAAGTGAAGAGAGAGTGAAGTAAAAGAAACCACAGAACAAAAACCAAAGACAAAATAAAAAGCCCATCCCCCCACCCTGCACCCCTGCATATGGCTATTGCCTAACCCCAACTAGCAGTGTGCCTGTCGCCCCAACTAACTAACTTCTAAAGATAGAAAGAGAAAGTGGAGGAGGGCATATTCATACATGTCGCCGGTCCCCCCCTCCTCCCCGCCAGAACCAAAAATCCCCAAATTAAGGTCAAGAAGTCTATTAAGCCACATATACGTAGCGCAACAGGGAAAACTTTAAACACCGCCCAACCTCCCGAACGCATCTTGATAGCAAACCCCATGTCCAGCAAGACTCGATGCTATACCCAGTCACTCAGTCTCATCCTTGACCCATCCGATCAGACGTGCGAGCCCCTTCCGGACCAACTGTCGCCTCCATAGGATAGTCAGAACACGAAAAAGATGTATCAAAGTTCAAATCGAGATGTAGCAGAGAGATGAAAGCGCTGAGAACACCATCAAGTCCAAAAAATCTCCTCACCATTATGGACTCCCAGCTTCGTTTCGTCCGCCATCTTAGTGGTGCCGATATACGGGGGAGAAACGCGATTTCAAGCCAACAATAGTTCCCATCAAAAGACTTTGGAAAGGGAGCACCTAGCAGGCCTTCCTTAATCGGCAACGATCGTAGGCCAGACAATCCATTTACAGCATCAAGCACGCTTCCATCAACCAAAACATTGGTCAGAGGCTGCAACACCTCCCAAAATACGGGGTCTGCTTCTTCCAACGACGTGGCCATCTTGGGGGTCTCGTGTCGTTTCATTTCTCGTAGTGGAGTAGGGTCCGGTCCACTCCGCCCGATTCCAGACACACGCTCCATCATTTTGTGAATGCGGGCTTCAACACGATCATGAAGTGACCCAATGGCTGCCAGCACAGTTCGTAGTGACAGGTCACTGTCAGTTGGTTCCACTACTCCTCGGTCGGTCTTAGTCATGTTCACGTCCCCAGAGAGCCCGGTCTCCCCGGAGGGAACAGGTAGATGTGGAACGGACAACGGCAGAGGGAGACTTATCGATCAAATTCAGCTATCGCAGGCGGAGATCCCAACCCAGAGAACACCGGTGGGGCCGGACCTGGCCACCGGTCCAGGGACCCCCGCCCATCGCTTCAGTTGTGCATTGTCACCCCTCCTTCGATGTTACCAACTCGGCCAATCGCCGTCAACTTCGGTCCAAAAATACTTCCACTTCGTAGACCGGACCCTGTCCCACGACTACAGCCGATGTTGTTCAACAGAGACCCGGCTGGGCCAGTACTCGAGACCCCGGTTTCCAAGCTGGTCTAGGCCGCAAACGGCCACACGACGTAACTTTGTCCACCAAACCGGTAGAAATCTCGGGCTTGCACCATTAAGCTGTAGTTCGGTTCATACACACGGAGGCAGGGCGCAAAATCAGGATAAATAACAGGATCGTCTGGCAGGAGTCGGAGGTCGGCGGAGCCGGGAGCCGGGAGCTCACGCGACCATCTTGTTTGCTAGCGTAGCTCCTCTCCAGAATCAAAGAATGTTGAACCAACGCCAAGACTCAAACCTGGCTCCCTAGTTTCAAAGTTGGCAGCTCTGGCCGGAGGTTTCAGAAATGGAACATACTAAAATGCCATATTTCCAGAGAAACATGAATTCACAGCAAATGTGCGCAATCATATTTACAAAAGTAGATTGAGCAGAGAAGGAAATCATTAGGGCAAATGTAAGGACGAAAGAGAAATTATGAATCGCTTAGGCAAGACAAACCTGCTTTGTAAAGTCATGTTTAAGTGCTTCGTAAATACATATTGTCATGTAAGTGAAAATATTAAATACAGTTTGTGATTGGAGCCAGAAAAGATTGATGGAAATATGGGTACAAAACTAAATTGATTAACCCTAAATAGGTTCATTGTTTGAAACATGAGACGGGGACTGCGAAAAGGACACTGACGGAACATCATGATTATAGTTAAGCGACATATGCCTCTTTGAGAGGTAGGTGGGCGTGGAACATGAAGAAGGAGGTCTGGACAGATGGGCAATATCACAGGATACCAAGGACATTCTAGCGGTCCTGATGTGATGCTAGGAACCTTGTGGACTCAATGTGGAGATAATCCAATGAATTATCCTGGCAAACCCCCGTGAGTGAGAAGAATGGCATCTGAGGGGTGGCTAAGAGGAGGACAGCCTGGGTGCTTTCCCTGAATACCACACTTATAGGGGCCCCTTCAGGTGTGCAAATAAATTGTAAACATGTATAGGTCCTCGTGCCAGCTACCTCTGCAACAGTTCTCCGGCTCAATTTGCCCACAGTCTGCAACCCTCTGCTGCCTGTCTACCTGCTGCCCTCTGTTTGTGCCTCCTCTGCTCTTTTCTTGTGGTTTTCCCTTTTTTGATCATTTTTCTGCCCTCTGTTTTGCCTTTTTCAGCTGTTTTGTTCTGCCCTCTGTTTCTGCCTTTTCTGCTTGTTTTTCTCCCTTCTGTTTTGCCTTTTATGCTCATTTTTCTTCCCTCTGTTTTGCCCTCTTTTTTCTCCGTTTTGCTTTTTCTGCCCTCTGTTTTGCCTTTTCTGTTTGATTTACTGCCCTCTGTTTTGCCTTTTCAGATGTGTAAACCAATCGCACCTTTAAATTCAGTCTACATCCCCACATCTAGATATCCCGTCAAAACTACAATTCAATGTGAACATTAGATACTTAAAGTGATTCTATATCCTCACATCCTGATATCTTAGCAACACCCCATTTGTTCCACCTGCCAATCAATTTATAACCCCCACCCAGATATTCTTGGGTTCCAGCTGTGGTGTCTTTAACATACTAACGGCCATGCTGTAACATCAGTCTATCAAACAACAACATCCACCAACATTCTCAGTCTCTTTTTTTTTTTTTTAGAGTTAATAAGACCATCAGCCTGATTCATGATCGGGCCGTTTTGCGAGGCTCAAATAGCGAATCATAAGGAATCGCTATTTGAGACTCGCAAAACGGTAATCATGTAGGAATCGCAATATTAATTGCGATTCCCACTGATTCCTTATTTGCGATTAGCTAATTGCTAATCGCAAATAAGGAATAACTCCCCATGCATTCCTATGGGCCAAAAGGCCCATAGGAATGCATGGGGAGTATTCCTTATTTGCGATTAGCAATTTGCTACTCGCAAATGAGATAGCGATTTAAAGGGTGCCAGGGGTGTCCAGAGGACACCCTGTAGCACCCCTTAAATGCAAATTGAAACAGGTGTTGCGCACACACATGTCCAAAGGACATGTGTGTGTGCAACATGCAACTTAGAAAAATGCTTTTAAAAGCATTTTTCAAAGTTTTTGCTATTTACCGAGAGGTCTGACCTCTCGGTAAATAGCGGCCCAAAATTGCATTTTCGCAATTTTCAAATGCTTCATGAATTGCATTTAAGGAATCTCAAATAGAGATTCCTTAAATGTAATTCCTCGCAATTTACCGATTTTGCAATTACCGATTTTTGCATTTGGGATGCTGAATCCCAAATGCAAAAATCGCACTCGCAAAGGGCCGGATTCTCAGAATCCGGCCCTTTGCGAGCCGCTTTAGCCTTCATGAATAAGGCTGCATGTGAGTTAAACTATCAATGATTGCTTACCTTCTGCCTCTCGACATCTGTAATTATTATACCCAGGTAGCAGAGCAACAAACTGTTTCCCAAGGCAACCATGAAGGTTATCTTCAGCTCCCCATTAACAGACAACTCATTCATGTCTGCTAATTGGATACTGTGCTCTCAAATTTATCCAAGAAATACAAACATTGCTGCCCTGATTCTCTGATCAATAATCACCCATCCTTTTTGGGACACTATGGGTAACCCCCAACCTTTAAGGGTGCTACAAAGGATTTTCCTAAGGCACCAGTGTCCAGTGCACTATGAAGTAGTCTGGAATGGCTCAAATACCTCCAGAATCAGTTCCTACATTGGTTTCTCACTCAGAATTCAGGGATAAACACTCTCCCCAGGTGGGTTTCCTAGTGTTGGCTAGTGACCATCTACCGCACAGCAAAGTGGCTCAGTGAGTTAATGTTCTTCACCAACATCAGCAGTAGTTTTCAAATCACGAGTTCAAAACCCAACAAGTCCACTCAGCTAATCCTTCCTTTCTTACGACGTCGATAAACTGAGTGGCATTACACTTAGTAATAACAGCATATGTTATTTGCAGTGATTAGAAACAGCACGAGTGTGGTAAGAAGTGCTATATTTAAATAAAAAAATGTGAGTTATTCCCTAGGAGAATTCTCTCTTTTTTTAAATTTTAAGTCAGAGCACAAGATTACCTAAAGGATCTATTCTGCACAGTGCTTAATTTGACACGGTGATTGCAGCTTGGGCACACTGGCATTCATTTTGGGGACCATCACCTATTTTGCTACATCAGGTTTCTACCCACAGCAAAAGAAAGAAAAAACTGAAAAGGGAGCAAGAAAGAGGGAGACAAAGATGGAAAAACCATGGTAAAGGAAGAAAGCAGGGATGAAAAGAACCTGCAAGTGTGGAATAAAGGGCCAAGGAGTGTCTGGTGATAGAAGATAGAGGCATGAGTTGGAATGAAGACTATGCAGCCTTAGTATTCGGGACCCACGGTATTTGTAGCAACAGCTTCCTCTCACCGGGTCCCCACGACTTCCCTGCACCTACATTCCTCCTTCCACATATGTACATTCGTGGCAGGCACAACTGCTTGCTGAAATGCAAAAGAGGTTGCTCAAATACTAGCAGGCAAAACGCATTGCTGATAAGTGTACAGGACAAATATAACACTCTGCTTTCGGCTCCCTGCCTGCGAAGCAGAGAATCTTTTGTGAAACTGCAACACTCTGTAAGCAGACTAGAAAAGAGGAAACATGTCAGATCTGATCACTGAAAACTGATTTTGGTTTGGCTGCGCATGCCTCAATGAACCACAAAATACGATCTATAGAGGCGCAGGCTACTGACAGCTATTCTCTTTCACTGCAAGCAGTCAATTAGAATAGCCCTAACTCAGGGCCTAATGTTATTGGTTAAAATTATGGTGTATCACATTTCTTAAAATAGCAGGCCCTGCAGCATAGTTCCTGCTGTTATTTTTCAGATGGAGTACATGTAAGTGTATTCCTGGAAATGGTCATTTTCCATTGACTCCCACTTATGGAACTGGTGAGATATTGGGTTCTTGGTTGAGGGGGGTAAAACCATACTCAATCAACAATCATAGTCCTTGTCAGGGTGAACCACAACAAGTCACTAAATTACCGTGTGCTTATCCTTTAGGTAGCTTGGCACAAAAGCAGTCAGGCAAAATGCAATGTGTAAAGTATGTATGCAGCACTTTAAAATGTAATAACACAACACAAGAAACCCCACACCAATTTAGAAAAAGAGTACATTTTACACCAAAATGATACAAATTCAATCACTAGAAACAGAGATATGCAATTTCAAAGGTTTATGGTAAGTATAGAACTTAAAAGCACCAAGTGCCACTCATGGCCATCTGGTCGAGTGAAACTGGGTGAAAGTCACAAGATCAGGACACCTGTGATGGAGCATGAGCCAGATACAGGGACATGTTAGTCCCACAGAAAAAGTTAACTTCTAAAGTCTAGAGCGAAAATTCTATTCATCGTGGAGGAGGAGGCCGCGAGGAGCAGGGAAAATGTCGCTGTTGCATGAGAGCAGGCCAGGCGTCACAGACTGTTATCGCTGTAGCACGAAGGTCCTGTTGGGCGTGGCCGATGGTCGTTGCTGGAGATTTGTGTGGCAGTTTCCGCAGGCCGTCGATGCTGTAGTGTGAAGTGCCGTTCTTGCAATGTCATTTGTCACTGGCAGTCTCTGTAGTGCAAAGAATCGGGTGTACCAGAGCTCTGTTTTGGCAGTGGGTGCAAGCGGCAATATCTTGGTGCAAATGGGCACGTTCAAGGTCACAAAGAGACCAAAACTTCTGTATTTCTCGTTTTTTTCAAGAAGGAGTTCAATTGATGCCACACCAAGGGTCCAGGACCTGATTGTCACCTCTTGAGAATCAGGAACTCACTCCAGCAGAGGTCAGCAGGGCTCAGGTAGGTCTAGTATGGCAGCTCAGCTGGGCAGCTGCAGGGAATCCTCTGGAGCTTGTTATGTCACTGTAACTCAGAACAGGAGGTCAGTCAGATGACCCTTGGAGTCACTTGATCCTGTGATAAAAGCTGCAGTTCCAGTCTTCCTTCTCAGCAAGCAGGGCAGGCCACAAGCAGCTGGACGCCCTTCTTCTGTAGTATCCACACATCCAGGAGTGCATTAAAGAGTCGGTCTGAGCGTCCTCTTTTTTATACCAGTCGCCCACTTTGAAGTGGCCTCCCTGCCCTGGCCCTCCCTGCCCTGGCCCTAGTCTGTCTGAGGGCACAATTGGCCAGTGTGAAGTCAGGAACAGGGGTGGGAACATACTGCTTCACCTCCAAGCAAGGTTCGCCCCTGGCATTGAGGTAAATGCAGTTTCAGTTACTTGCTTGCTTTAAGAGTGTTCGAGTGTTTTGCCACCGTTGGCGCAGATGGTGCTGATCTCTAGACACGTGTTTCTGGTTCTTTAACCGTCATCAGTGTGAAGTCCTTCGTGTGTGTGAACTGGGCCAGTGCCAGTGCCTTTGAAGTTTAAGTGTGGTAGGTGACAGCTCCACCCCATCCTGCCGAGATGGCTCATCATGCCAACCTCCAGACCCTCTATTATGATACTGTCTGGGAGGAATACACAAAGGCCAACTGCCAACTACACCTAGTCAGGTGACCTAGGAACAGGCTGCAGACGCCAAATGGTTAGGACAAGAAAATATAACTTTCTAATAGTGCCATTTTCAGAATTGTAACCTAAAATCTGACATTGTCAAAAACTGTTATGAATTTAAATTTGTCACACACCAAACATGACCCTTACCTGCTTCCACACAAATGTTTATCACTTATTAAATGTAATAAGGTAACACCATGTGTTATCCTATGGGAGAGGTAGGCCTAATAAAAATGAAAGCTTAGGCCTGGCAAAAGGATTATTTTGACAAGTCTAATTGGCAGACTAACATCTCAGACAGGCTGCAATGGCAGATCTGAGACATAGTTGGAATGTCCACCTAAGTGCGTGGCAAAATAAGTTCCGCAGGCCCACTAGTAGCATTTCAGTTACGGCCCTGGGTACGTGTAGTGCCACGTTACTGGGGGCTTATAAATAAATTAAATGTGCCAGTTGGGTGTAAGTTAATTTGACAATGTTTAAAGGAAGGAGCACAAACACGTTGGCACTGGTTAAAAGTGGTAACATGTGTAGAGTCCTGAAGACCAACAAAAATGAGTTTCAGGGGGCAAGAGGGTAAAGGTAAAAGGTTTGGGGATGACCTTGTAGAGAGGGACAAGTCTGACCGAACTAAAGTAAAAAAGTGCTCACCCAAACAACTGAATTTTACAAAGGTAATTTCATACGACCAGTACGCACTTCTGGAACTAAAGAAAAGTGTGCTAACCCAACCAAATTAATTTTTAGGTTTTGCCTAGCCAATGCGTACGAAGTACGCATGTGCTAGGAAAAAACCTAATGAGATATAGTATATGGGGCTTGGAATCCGCCCCGTCTTCCATTGGCTAGCTCCATAAATGGAGGCTAGCCATTGGAAGACACGTTTGTCCGTCAATGCAGGACCAGATTCGGGGGCGTTCCCGAGAATTTTTGGCTTTTGGCGACGTCACCCGAAAGCCTGTTCTCCGGAACGCCCCGGAATCTGGGTCTGCATTGAGCCGACAGCCGCCTTCCTGCCGAAGGGAAGCAGCCGTCCGTCATACAGCCAGGGCCGCGCTGGGATTGGCCCAGCCGGCCGAGCCTCCGCCGTGTCATAATGAGGAGGAGGAGTGGAGAGCAGGAAGCAGCCTGCGTCGTCTGTCCCGAGGCTCCCGAGCGAATGAGGAGCCCCGGGGAAAGAGCAAGTCCCGCCTCGGCCCCGGAACGAAGTCCAGGTGAGTGCTTTGTTTACCCTCCGGGATGGGGCTAGGGAAGGGCGCACACACACACACTGTGCCTAAACTGGTCTCTGCCCTCGCTGCTATGGAGTCTCTTTAAGGATGTTAACCTTTGCTGAGTTAGTCTCTATACTGATCATGCTTCGAGGCGCCCTTCTCTACCTCATGTCTTACATTTGGCGCCAGTCCTCGTCCTGTTCCACAAATATTTTGCCTGCTGCAATTTATACCACACTCTACCGTCTCTATTTTATTTATATGTAGCAACATTTTAGGAATATGTAATATGTATGTCTTCTGTAAAGCGCTTTAGAACGTTTGGCTAATGTCCGCCGCTATATAAAAATGCACACATACATAAACTTATAAACAACTTGCACTATTTAATAATGCCTAAATAAACATACACCATGTCGGACAAACTGGTACATCATCACAGAAGAACGGAGCAAAGCAAGCCATACCCAGACTAGGGCCCTAACACCGCTCAGAGTGTATCGTACGCTACAAGTGCCGTAAAGAAGAACAACCAATCGTCGGAGTATTGTGTGTGTGTGAGTGACAGTGTATGCTTCTTAACAGCAATCTTTGATGTTTGATTTTACACCTATATTTTTATAAATTATTTTTTTAATGATTTCTGACAGAATCTAAATCGACTCGCTGCTACTCAGTAGGGTCAGGTGACCAGAATTTGAAAGCCCAAGACCGGCACATTTCTCAAACAGAGAAGAAGGACTACAATTTTAATTCAACCCAGCTGTAGTATTGAGTCCACTCAATATTTAGTAGAAAAGTAGGTTTATTTGAAGAAAGCACAGGAGCAAGGTAGGGTACAACCTACACAGGACTTCTTCCCAGCAACTGTCACACACAGAAGCTAGGAAAGGAATCCTGTGACATAAAGGAATACTTAAGGCAAAACAATTCCAAGTACAAATTAAAGGGGCAACACGACACATCTTCTTCCTTTAGAAAAACAAAAAAAACAAAAGGATTTAACAAACAAAATCTCGTAACCATATGGGTTTGGAACAAACACGTTTCTTACCAATAACAGGATTCTCAAAACAATTGGGATCTTTAACAATAGTGTTGTTGTTGCTACGATTGGAAGAAACGCAATCATTAGCATGGTGAAGATCATTGACACTGTCAGAAGAACCCAAAAAATCCTTACTAGAAACATCTGGCACAACTTCACTATTAATACTGTCATCAGTAGAGATGCCAATAGGAACAGATGTAATTTCAGATGGAGCAGAAATATTTTCAGAAAAGAGAAAACCACCATGATCCTCTTTTTGAACAATAGGAGGACTTAGCGAGGAGTTGGGTAAAATTGTAGGATTCACAGTGCAAGAATTTTTATTCCCTTTGTAAATAGCAATTCTCTTTAAATTCCATACTTTACCATCACTTAAAAGGACAGCATTGCGTAGAACTTTCTTAATCATTAAAGGTTTAGAAAATTGAGAATCACCTTTGCGAACCTTCCATGGTTTTTTAACTTTAACCAGCATTCCAGCTTCAACTTTTGTGGAACCTGAAGCAAATTTATTGTCAAACTCCTTCTTGTATTGGAGATGTTTCCCAACAATATTGTTTTTAACTTCATTCATGCAGATATCCAAACAGTCTTTTTTATGCAACCAATTAGGATTATATTTAGTCCTAGCGACACGGCCTCTCATAATTTCAAAAGGTGACATCTTTAAAGCATCATGAATATTGGTTCTATAGGACCAAACAGCTTTGTGAACACCAACTTCCCAATTATCTCCTTTCATAATAGCAAGTTGAATAGCATTTTTCAGGACTTTGTTGAATCTCTCGCATAATCCATTACCACTTGGGTTATATAATGAAGTGGTTTTATGGATTATACCTGTCCTGTCAAAATAAGATTTAGTAAGTTTGGACACGAACTGGACACCATTGTCACTGATAATTTGTGTAGGGAGACCTTCCTCCATAAAAACTCTATCAATAAACTCTAAGACTGTGGCTGAGTCAACTCTGTTCACAATGGTAATACAGGGCCACCTTGAAAAAATATCAATGATAGAAATCACAAATTTCTGACAAACACCGATAGGTCCCATAATATCCATAGCAACGGTATGCCAAGGACCATCAGGAACTATAGGTACACACATGTCTGGTTTCAAAGTATTGAGAACTTTATCTGAGTTGGAACAAACAACACATTCACGTACCATTCTTTCAGACATGACGTCAATACCTGGCCACCAGTACCATTGTTTGATATTTTGCTTGGTTTTAACAATACCACAATGATCCTTGTGGCATAATCCTAAAATGGAGTCTCTCAACGTTACAGGGGGAACAGCTTTATCACCCCGAAAAATAGTGTTTTCAAAAACAGTAAGTTCATTCCTGACCTCCCAGAATGGTTTAAGGTCAGAAGATAATTTACTTTTTTCTATCCACCCATTGCGAATAAAAGAAACAACAGAGACCAGGACGTTGTCCTTAACATACTCTTCAGTCCAAACTTTTTTCTCAATGCAAAAAGGATTATCATCATGAATGAGGGCAACTTGAAAGGAATCCCATTCATTAACCTCACATTCTTGCAAGTCTGAGGGCATGCGCGAAAGAAAATCAGCAATAACATTGTTTTTGCCTGGAAAATAGACAATTTTGATTACAAAATCTTGTAAGCGCATAGTCATCCTAGCAATTCTAGCAGTGGCATTGTAAAGGCCTTCAGTGGAGAGGAGTTTGGTAAGGGGTTTATGATCAGTTCTGACTACACAGCTTTTGCCCCATACAAAACTCCGAAAATGTTCTAAGGACCAGACAACTGCAAGAGTTTCCTTTTCAATGACAGAGAATTTGCTTTCAGGAACTGAAAGAGCCCTGGACGCAAAAGCGACAATGTGTTCTTTCCCAGAATTGTCAATTTGTGACAGGACGCTCCCCAAACCTTTATTACTGGCATCGACCGTAATGACAGAATCAAGGTCTAAGTCAAAAGGGGACAACACTGGGGCATTGATGATGTCGGATTTAATACTATTAAATTCATTCTCACAAAGAGCGGACCACTCAAACTTGACCTTACTTTTCAAAAGTTGTCTGATATTGAAAACTTTACTAGAAAACCCTTTAACAAATTTAGAGTAGAATTCTACCATACCGAGGAATGATCGGACATCATCCTTGCTGGTCGGAGAGGGTGCTTCCTTAATGGCGTCAACAAGTTTGGGTTTAGTTGAGACACCATCAGAACATAGAACATGACCTAAGTAAGTTACGGATTTAACTCCAAAATGACATTTGGAAAACTCAATGGTTAACCCTTTACCATCCAGGATATTAAGAACCTCTTCAAGAATAGAGTTGTGTTCTGATTCATCCTTACCATAAACTAAAATATCGTCCTGGAAAAATTTAATTTTGGGATGTTTGCCAAATAATTGGTGCATGATACGTTGGAAAATGGCAGCAGCAGAGGCCAAACCGAATGGCATCCTCTTAAATTGAAAACAACCCATCGGGGTGATGAATGCAGTGAGATGCCTGCTGTCATGATCCAAAGAAATCTGATGGTATGCGGCAGAAAGATCCAATGTAGAAAATATGGTAGCACCTTGAACGGAAGACAACATTTCAGAGATCTTGGGTAACGGAAATTTGTCAATAACAATGTTCTCATTTAAATGGCGAAGGTCAACACATAGCCTAATTTTGCCATTCGCACGTCTGGCGATAACAACTGGAGAAATCCATTCGGAGGATTCTATAGCCTCAATGATGTCCTCCTTAACCAACTTGTCTAATTCTTTTTCAACATCATTGCGAACTAAGATAGGTATGTTTCTAGCTTTAAAAATTCTAGGTTTAGCGTCACTTTTCAAAATAATACGATGGGAAAATCCTTGTAGATTACCAATTTTACCACTAAAAACTTTTGGAAACTTTTTAAACATGGAATCTCCAATTTTTTCGCCGTCATCAATTATTAAAACAGGTTCGGGACTATTGGGATTAAGAATAATGTCTAAATTAAATTGATCTCTCCATCCAAGGACAGAAGGACCACGTTTAGAAACATAGAGTTTCCCTAAGGAATTTCTATCTTTAAATCTGAATTTTAAGGGTTTGAAACCGACAATTTCAATCTTTTCTCCTAAATACCCCTCAGGAGAAATATCAGAAGCATAAAAATCATTACCTAAGTGCTGTGCAAAGTCAGAATTCCACACTTTTTCATTAACAATAGTGTACGGGGAACCAGAATCTGCATAAATGTTGATGGGAACCCCACCGATTCTCATGTCACACATAGGTTTTTTAAGAACATTTCCTTTGAAGGAATCATTAATGTTGAAGATAAAAACTTTCTCAAGTGGTTTCTGAACACATTCATCTTCCATAGAGCAATGTGAAACTTTTTTAATACATTCGTCTTCTACAGAACAATGTAAAACCTTTCTAACTAAATTTTCTTCACCACTAGAATCAGAAGAATCATAAATCACCTTTACTTTCTTACTTTTAGACCTGTGGCAAGCTCTGGAATAATGACCAATTAACCCACAATTGGAACATTTTTCCTTAATGGCAGGACACATTTTAAAGTTAGCTAAATGTGAACTACTGCCACACCTGAAACATTTGAGGTTGTCCGGATTTTTATCCGTTTTATTAACCTCACCAGACTTAGGTTTATTTTGGAACTTCTGTTTATAACCAGATTTACTTTGAACTCTAGAAACAGTATGTTCCGAAACAACGTTAGGGTCTGGGGAAACTTTTTCCTTAATCTTAATAGCTTTGGCGCTGCGACCAGAAAGTTCAGCTTTCCTAACAATAGCTAAAACATCTTTAAGGTCAGAGTCGCCATTAATCTAAAGTCTATCTTGTATTGATGGGTCTGATGCATGCATTACGACCTGATCCCTTATGAATTGTTCTTGAAGGTGATCAAACTTACAGTCATCAGCAATCTTTTTCAATTCAGAAATATAAACGTCTATAGTTTCTCCAGGTTGTTGTTTTCTGCGGAAAAATTTATATCTGGTAATACCAATGCACACTTTAGGGGAAAAATGATTATCAAAATCGATTAGAATATCATCAAAAACATTAGAATCTCCACCACCTGTACACTTTGACATTTCCTCATATACTTTTAAACCCCCAGCACCAAGAGAATGTAAAAATATTTTTTTTTTCCTTTCAGGTTTCATCTTTGCTTCTTCATCGATGGTATCAATAAAGTTTAGAAAATATGCCTTCCATTGAAGCCACTTCATGCAGGGTTCTGAACCAGATGGCCAAAATGCTTGAGGAGATTGTATTGTAAAATTTTGAGTAGCCATGAGGAAGTCACAAAGTCAGAAATGAAGTTGAAAAAAAATAACCTTACTTGGGAAATGAGAAAGTAATTGGATGAAATGGTACAGTGAAGATGCTGAAAAACGCTGATGGAAACCGCTTTGTTCTGCCTTTGAACGAAGAAACGCTGTGAAATAATATTAAGACGAAGGAGAGGTGTAGCGTTGAAAACGTTGCCGTGGAAACGCTGGTAAACAAATACCCAAAATGGCCGCCGGCGTCCTACGTCAGCGCGTAACGTGCGTCTGACGCGAGGGAATGACGAGCTTGTTGCAGCCAGAGAGTCAAGTAATGGAAGCGCTCGAGAATGCAGGCGCTCGAGAAAGAAGACGCTCGAGGTTGAAAACGCTCGTTCAAGTAGGCTTCTTTTGAACTCTCTTTTTTAAAAGATGCACTCTTCTCAAAAACTAATTTTTAGAGAAATTGACCCTGCGCAGCGCTTGCAGTAATCACAAGAGTAAAAGCGCATTCAGGAAACGGGGTCAAAGTTAAGAAGAGGTTACTCACATGATGTTGTGGAGTAAAAGCAGTTGGAAGAGGCAGAAAGGAACCAGTCAAATACCAGCAGTAGAGGCAGAATTCTTGATGGAAAGGGTTTCCAAAATGCAGGAGAATTGTCAGAGGTGGTAAAAATTGAAGATAGAATAAAAATTATTTAAAAAAAAATTTTTCCTTGTAAATATGAAAAAAAAACCGTTAAAGTTGATTAAGTCAAAATCATCAGGGTTCATGGGTTCCTGGTGCTTCCTGGACCTCGTCGCCAAAATTGTAGTATTGAGTCCACTCAATATTTAGTAGAAAAGTAGGTTTATTTGAAGAAAGCACAGGAGCAAGGTAGGGTACAACCTACACAGGACTTCTTCCCAGCAATTGTCACACACAGAAGCTAGGAAAGGAATCCTGTGACATAAAGGAATACTTAAGGCAAAACAATTCCAAGTACAAATTAAAGGGGCAACACGACACCAGCGTACAGAATGGCAGCGCTCCTCAGCAGAGAATTACAGAAGAGGCAGTAAGAACATTCATAAAAAGCCATTTATAAACCCAGCAGCTTGCCTGTTAATTAAATTGCTTTCTTATAAAAACTGCTAACTATCCCTGCTTTGCAAAACATAAAAAGATACCTCGCACTGTTTTTTCAGCCGACCTTCTCTAAAAAACTGGGACATGACCTTAATTTCCTGAAATCTGCCGGGAAGGCTGGAGAAAAACCGGCGCTGTCCGGGCAAATCCGGGATGCCTGGTCACCCTATGCTATTGGACGAGGCTATTCTTTATACATTGCATAAACTTGAGCTTTCTATTTCAGTGTGTGCGTTTACGCCACATGGGTATCAGTAGGTGCCACTGGGGAGACACGGTGCATAGCTGCCTGTCAGACCCCTCCGTGTGCGCTTGTCAGTTTTTGATTCGAATAGTGTGTTCTGGGTGTGCATTAAGTGCACTTGTACATTTTTGCTGGTCCCCAATCTGTGTGTGCGCTCCTTATGCGCGCATGTCTCAGTATACTTTATTTGTGAGTGCGCATTTAGCATTTACGTAAGCACTTGTTTGTGACTGACGCTCGCAAATCCTCTAGCCCTAGAAGTGCCCCTGCATAAGCGGTGTCAACACACGCCCTTCCTGAATCCGTCTGTTTCTGTGTTTTTATTATCTCCTGCGTGTGCGGTGTGACTAGGCCCCGGTGGCTGTGTGTACTTCAGGCTACCTGCGCCCTGGCACATCTGAGGTGTGCAAGTACAAGGTCTTGATTGAATTTAGGGCACCCTTCATGAGCTTCACACCAATGACAGATCCATCAAAAAGAGCAGACAATTTTATCGCAGTTGCGTGTATTCTGTTTTTCGGTTGGTCATCGTTTCTGCGTTTGTTAGGGTTTCACAATGCGTATTGTGTGCCAGCTGCAGTGCCGAGATGACACGTTACAGCACGTGTACAACCTCTTCTCTGTAAAGCGCAAATTGCAAACTCACACGGCTTTCTGGTGCAAAGGCGAAATGAAGTGAATTGTAAGAGTGTGTGTGTGTGTGTGGGGGGGTTCATTCTTCAGATGGGTATGTAAAATGCCAAGGAAGGGAAGACTTTGGGCTTTGTACCCAGCCAATCAACAGCAGCCAGGTCGGGGCGCAGCGAGAAGGTCAGTGGCAGGGGCGCGCGATCCAGCAGCGATCACAGCGAGGGGTGAAGTTTATGGCTGGAGGGCAGAGCATCTTCCAGAGGAGACCGCCGACACTGCTTGTCAATTTTAAAAATTGTGGTCCAGCAAAGATCCCTGGTCACCTATTCATTGTCACCTATCACCGAACCGGCGTATTGAAGATTTGGAACAATGCTGTTGGGCTTTCCTGGGGGTACCCCCAGGCGCTTCTTTCCACCAAGTCTCATGCCAATCTGCTTATTCCTCCATCCACAGAGTATTCTTGCGCACTTAAAAATAAAGTGCAGCAGCCGTACCTGTAGCAGCAGCCCAGGACGTACACCGTCTGCTCCTCGCCGTTCGGATCCACCTGCTCCAGGGACATCCCTGATTCAAGCCTCACTAGAATCCTGTCGGGGGGAAAGTCCCCCACCACCCTACACCGAGAATCAAGTCCTGCGGATTTTGCCTTTGGTTGCCATAGTGGGGAAATTGGACTGGTGCATGACGCTGCTCGAACTCCGCATGAGTTTTCCGGAGATATCTCATGCCCGATCGTCAGCGAGGTTATGGGTTCCAAAATAAGATAGCCGATACCTGTCTGCCAGTAATATTTCCGGTCGCCATTTTGTCTTGGGATCTTTTGGCTCGCTGTCTCCGTGGTGCAAGGACTTTCAGGTAAGCGATTTTCGTGTCAGGTCTCCTTCACTGTCCCTTTGAATGCTCGGAATTTTGGACTTCATTTATTTCTCTTTCGTTGCAGGTATTTGACGGCAGGGTGGGGTAACTATTTCCGGTCGCCATTTTGTCTTGGCATCTTTGGCACCCTTTCATCCATCCACCCATCATTCATCCCACCACCTTTTCACACATCCATACATCATTCATCCATGCAACCTTTTATCCATCCATACATCCACCTTTTCTTCCATCCGTCCTTCATCCGTCCACCCTTTCATCCTTCCACGCATCCTTTCATCCATTCATCCGCACTTTCAACAATCCATCCTGCATCCATCCACCCTTTCATCCTTCCATCCATACATCCATCCTTTAGCCATCCACCTTTCTATCCATCCACCCATCATTCATCCACCCACCTTTTCACACATCCATCATTCATCCATGCAACCTTTTATACATCAATCTTCAGATTCTTCAGAAGTTATGGGGTTTTTCAATCTAGTAAAGTCACTGTGCAAGATTGTGCCTATGCATGGTTCTGTGTGTCATCCTCATGTGCCTTATTGATGTTTTACAACAATACGTGCACTCGCATTCTAGGACCTTGACCTCACTGTGTATGTTGTTTAAAGAAGTTTCTAAGCAGCTGCCTGCGTCCATCTAACAGTGGCTTGTATAAGATATATTGTCCACCATTGTATAGCTGGGAACGAATATATTCTTTATAATAAACAGTTGCTTAATAACTCTCTCCAAAGCTTTATAGAACTCTAAGGGCTAGTGTACATTGCCAGACAAGGGGAGGGCTCTCTGTGTGTGGGTGGGGGGCTCTGTGTGTGGGCGGGGGGCTCTGTGTGTGGGGGGGGCTTTCAGTGTGTGGGGGAGTGGCTTTCAGTGTGTGGGGGAGGCTCTCGGTGTGTGCGGGCTCTCTGTGTGAGGGGTGGCTCGCAGTGTGTGGGGAAGGCTCGCAGTGTGTGGAGGGAGCTCGCAGTGTGTGTGGGGGGGCTCGCAGTGTGTGGGGGGGCTCTGTGTGGGTGTGTGTTGGGGGCTCTCTGTAGGTGTTTGTGGGTGTCATTTGCGAAAGATAAAGCTAGTGGCAATGCAAATAACCATGCCATTTATTTATGTTAAAAAAAAAATTGTCAAGAGCATTGCCAATAGCTCAAACTTAAACAAAGGCAAAACCATTGCATTGTAAATGCTTGTTCCAAATTAATTCCAAGGTAGACAAAAAAGGAGCTCTCTTGAATCTTCTTCATATGACTCCTTGAGGAAGAAAGCAATGAGTGGACAATCACTATCTTCCATTCTGCTGAATTTGAGATACTGGGTGAAACCGGTATTGGCTCAACTAGGCCTTTCCTTCTCTTAACCCCTCCCCTGCTGATGACGGAACCGCTCCGTCATCAGCCGCGATCGCGCTGTGCTGATGACGGAGCGGTTCTGTCATGGCCCGGCCGCCGCGCCTGCGCGGCGCGTTCTATTGAGCGGGCGGGCCGTGACGGAACCGCTCCGTCATGAGCACAGCGCAACCGACGCTGGTGACGGAGCGGTTCCATCACCAGCATGCGCCCGCCGCCCCCCCCTTAGCACTGCGGCGGAATAGCCGCCGCAGTGAAGGGGTTAAACATTAGTTGCTTTCATGTGAGATTCTCCCCACGCTCAGGGAGTCAGCACCAAATAAAAACATTTGTCCTCTGGATCCCACAGCACTCTTGGTGATCACTGACATAATGAGGCGAGTGCGCGCATGCAGGCGCACGCACTCGCGTCCAATTCTTCCTGCCAAATCCTTGTAGCCAGCTGACAACTCGTGTCACACTACAGCAGCCAGAAGCAGATGGATCTGCAATGCACTCTGCACACTCATCATCAAATGTTCTGCTCCAGCAATTTACTCTTTCCTGGTCTCATCAAACATTGATCTTCAGCAACAGCGCCCAGCATTTTAAATCAGAATTACTTAGAGTTAGTGACAGTGATGGGGGCTGAAAAAGGCCCATCCAGATGTATGCACAGAGTTTATAAAGCGATTAACTGAAAATGCTGTACGCAGAGCACTGTGCATCTAGGCCTAAGCTTTCTTTCTACAAATCCTTCAAATGTGGTGGACTAGCTCAACTGATCAAATGTAAAGCAATCAAAAAATACACTGTGGCCCTCTCAGTGATCCAGAGCGACCTGGGCCAGTTTATGCTTTTGACACTCCTTGCCATTACAATGACTGCTTTTCTAAACGTATATAATGTCAAACAAATGCACCAAAGGACAAACTTGAGGACCCCATTGTCCTTACAACACAACGGAAATATCCCTGCCGACGACCCCAACTGGTGGGGGGTGAATACTCTCCCGTCCTGTAATGAACTGATTAACAAATGTCACGAGATGCAATTATGGTGCTTGGAACAAATCAACAACCCTATTTGGAAATAGCGCTATAATCCGTATACAAGCGACACCCAAAATGCCTAAGTACTTTTGGTGTATGCAACTCGCTTAATATATTGTGAATGAGGTAGTAAGTTGTGAAGCCAGTTTGCCCCTGAAAATGGATTTAGCAAGTTACCACAAGTGAATAAACAAAGGGCAAATTATTATTGAACATTTGGGAAAATACACCATTCACTTAGTTTTGCAATTGCTGGCTGACTACAGTAACTGCTATATAATGTTTCTTGATACTATTTGTACCGGAATTTTGTACAGAATGCGGAACCACATGAACAAATACAAAAAAGTATGAATGTAAAAAATGTTTACATTTCAATTCGCCCTATGCGAAAGTTTTTGGTGCGTGTCAGGCAATTATGCATTTAAAGAGTATTAAAATCTGCATGCATGTCACTTAGGAGATAATTCAGGCAAAAGCCATTTGCGAAATATTGAATTTTGTGCATAGGTGGCGCCCCTGGTTCTTCGGCTCCTAATTGGCCACACGAGTCCGGCCCTCCGCCACACCTCCTGGTGCTGCCCCCTGGCGGTGCGTGGGTTCCTTTAATCCACAGCCTTTTCTTCCAACCTTTAGGCGATCAAGGTCAGGAGCTCCAAGTGTCATTCATAATAGATGGGAAGAGCTCTTTATTCCAGAACCTTCTATCCGCAGCGGTCCCTCTGTTACGGCGGAGGAGCGTCGCACCACTGGCTCACAGCCAGCAGCTGAAAAATAAAACAATATTTTTTTATCGTTTTATTTTTCAGCTGGTGTCTGAGCCAGCGGGTGCAGGGAGGGGCGGGCCGGGTCACGGGAAGGGGGAGTGGCTGTGCACTTTTACGTGTGCATGTTAGTTTGGCCAGCTGTGTTAGGACAGTCAAACTGACATGCCCACTTAGGTTTCTCCAACCCAGCTGTATTGCACAGCCGGGTTGGAGAAACAGCACAGACTCCCTGTGCCTGAGCGAGTGTTAATCCAGTGCACTCAGGCCAATCCCCATTGTATTTTATTGTATTGTAATTGCATTTATATACCGCTGACTACCCCAGACGAGGCGTCAAAGCGCTTTTTCGGCGGGTAGCACGCTACTCCGGGACCCACAGAGGATTAGTCTTGAATTAGTATAGTGAAACATGCAAGTACATTTTAAGTGGTGGATAGGTTAGTCAGTTATTTGGATTTGGAATGATAGCAGAAGGATAGAGTAGGACAAAGGTTAGTATTTATTTATCGCTCGCTTGTTGACGCAAGCTATTCAGGAAGCCTATCAAGGATTAGTGGTGAATTAATATGGTGAAATATGAGCTAATTTCAGGGGTGGATATTAGTCTGTTACTTAGAGTGAGAAGGATAGCGGATGGATAAAAGGGGAAGAAAGATTTGCATTCATATAGCACTTGTTACCCCTGATGGGTGTTGAAACGCTTTTTTGGCGAGTAGCACGCCACTCCGGAACCCATAAAGGATTAGTGTTGAAAATTAGTTTAGTATAAATATGAAGTAATTTGAGTAGTAGATATGTTATTCAGTTATTTGGGCAGTATATTAGTATAGTTGAATATGGAATATGGAATTTGAGAAGTGAACATGTTAGTCTGTTAATTGTGATAGAAAAAAGATAGTGGAGAGTTAAAAGAGTGAAGGATTTTTTTTTTTTTTAATGAGAAAAAGGGCAGCATTTCTGGCCCTAGTCCCGACCAGTCTCGAACAGGCCCAAACAGGCAACTACCCTTGTCCTCTCCACCCATAACAGGCCCAAACAGGCAACTACCCTTGTCCTCTCCACCCTTAACAGGCCCAAAAAGGCAACTATCCTTGTCCTCTCCACCCTTAACAGGCCCAAACAGGCAACTACCCTTGTCGTCTCCACCCTTAGCCTCGACGCCCGGGCTGAGACGCCCTAAGCCTGGCCTTTTATAGCCCTAGTAATCATGCTGTTCTCATGCTAAAGAGCAGCACGGGGATTGGATGGGGAGTCCGTGATGCTGTCCCAGGGACTGCTGGAATGTGGAACTGGATGCAGAAAAGCATGAGGCGGCCAGCAGCACAAAGGAAGTCTTATTTAATTTTATTTTTTATTATTAAACCCCGTCATGCACTCCCCACGCACGCGCCACCCCTCACCCATGCCCCCCCACTCACCCCACCACTCTTTATCTTTTTCGGTTGCCACAGTTTTCATTCCATTTCCACTCCTGCCTCTTTCCTAACGACACCCTGCATCTCCACACCAAGCTAACATGGACCTTTTCCACCTCTGTGTGTACTACACACCCACTAGCTCGGTGCTTGCTCAAGACTGCTGTGAAGCTATGAGCTGTCCTCTGTAGTGCAGGAGGGCACTTGTACCATAGTTGGCCGAAATTATAGAAATATGTAGATTTTTTTATATGAATAGAAGTTCAAAGGGCGTTTCCAGGATAGCTTAAAGTGGTCAGGCAAATGTAATCCAAAATCAGTGAACACCCAGAGCGTTGTTACTTTGTAAGTACTGCTTAATACTTGCCTTTACTACACTACTAAAAAGTATGCACGAATGAACCAGACGTAATATCTATACTACTATTATAAAGAGAGAACAGAAACCTTTTGGCAAGGTAAACTCGGGAACCACAGCACCAATCCACACACCCAATACATTGTTGTAATCCACAGGGTGTGTAGATGGACATAGGCTGCATAAAAAAAAAGTAAATTAAAAAATTAAACTTTAAAAACAAAGTAGTCCCCAAAACAAGCGCCGGCCGCAACGTAGCGCTGACCGCGACCTACACCTGCGTGATGACGACAGGCGGGGAGGAGCGGTGACGAACGGCGACGAGCGGCGAGGAGTGGCGAGGAGTGGCGCAGCGGCTCAGGTAAGGCGAGGCGGGAGGCGTTCCGGGCAATGTCGGCGGGCGGGGGCCCGGGAGTGGCGGTGAGCGCGGCTGAGGTAAGGCAGAGGCGGGAGGCAGGCGGACGGGAGGCAGGCGGGCGGGCAGGTGGGCAGGTGGGCGGTTGGCGGTATAGGCAATGTCGGGGCGGGCAGGGGCCGGTAAAGGCAATGGTGGGGGGAGAGGGCGGGGGCCGGTACAGGCAATGTCGGGGCGGGCGTGCGGGCGAGGGCCCGGCCGGGACTAAACAAAAGCACAAAATGCTGCCCGGGGCGGGCTGCTAGTACCATAGAAAGCTCCAATGTATCTAATGTGTTTGATGGAGAACCTTCACATAGAAAGTTGAAAACATAGTACATGGTGAAGTTGTGAACACTGGTCAAAAAAATCAGTTTTTCATCTCAAATATATATTTCAACTGGTCTGTTCATCTCGTGCGTATTAAATATTAATTATTTTAAAAAGCAGCACCTCTTCCTGCACATTGACGTCTTATGATTGTAGTAACTCAGAAGTTGTACTTTATTCAGTACCAGCCTTCACGCTGTGTTCTAACGAGCAAAATGTTACTGCTCCACCATGACGACCACTGGAGAGTCAATGATGCTAGACGGTCTGGCCAACCATGACAGTCCTAGAATCCAGAATCTTGACCCTGTTCCGAGAACATTCATTTTAATATTAGCTACAACAGTATTTGCATTGAAATTCCGATATTTCCTTTGGTAAATGTACACTGCTGAGGTACATCCCAGTATTAGACACAATCAGGGAGGGAACTCAGAGGAGTGCACACTTTCCACAAAATTTAAAAAATATATATATATATTTTTTCTATACCGTGATTTCCCACTGTGACAGATCACGCTATGCAGAGGCCGCCATCATGCATGAAAGGGGTAATTAAAGATGCCACCATAGATCTGTGGATCTACTTATCTAATGCAAAAAATAGAGGAAGGCTCCCTCAGTAATGAAATGGGTCTTTTGTGGTGTTTCTAGGCGGCATCATCAGGACACAGGAGATGACAGAGGTCTGTGTCCTGTGTTTTGAGTCTACCGCCACATCCAAGGGCAAGTTCAGCAGTTCTCAAGAACACGTTCAAGACAACAAGATGCGCCAGATTGAGGGTATGGAACTGAGGCGCAAGGATTGGCTTACTCACACCCAATCAATGACAAAACAAAAACACCACACCAATCCTGTAGCAGAGCAGCAGAGCATAACATAGCAATACAACACAGCAGCACACAGTGCAACACTGAATCACAACCGAACATACAAAAAAAGCACAAAACACAGCACCAAAAGACAAAGCACAATAATATAGTACTACACAGAACCACAAACCAAAAGCATGATGAGCCAGCAATAAGACAATAACACAACACAGAATAAACGCAACAAAACACAACTAAACACCACAACACAGCACAAGAATGAAACACTCATCACCACAAGCCACTACCAGCAAACTCAAATTACAACCGAACCATTTTCAGCATTATCAAACCATTAATCCGTGCTGTCATTTTGACATGACATTTTTTTATATTTTTGGACTTCTTAAATGAAATATGGGTCGCACTTTTCCGGTTCATATTGTAAGTGTGTGGGGGCTCTCAGGGGATGAAAGGCTGATACATCCACGCGCCTTCATAACACTGCATAGTCTCCACAGGATCCCACCCAAAAAATCACTATGCACCCGAACCGCAGTCCGTATTTCCTATGCACGTGCTTGTATTTTTCTCCTCTCTGCCCATCCTCTCTCTCCTCACAAGGAGCAGATGGCGTCTCTGGTGCACCGGGTACACATGGGACCATCTCTGAAGTAGACACTGTTGGAGTAGCTCGAAGGCAGAAACGGATTCATGCCAGCAGGGAGCTTCACACCTTCCTTTCAGACTCACCCCCGCCTCTCCCCCAACCCTCGAAGCCAAACACAGCATCCACTGTTAATGAGGTTGTTTCATCTTGGATTCCGATGGCCCTGCTCCTGGGGTTATCTTTACAGCACGCTTCGTGTCAGGCATGTTTTCTGTTGTTTGCCCGACCTCGGAGGCATTTCCCCATTCGCTCTTCTAATTTACAAAAACATCTGCCAAAAAGAAAACTATTGCATAAGGTAAGGCAGAAATCTCAGTAACCATGGAGGGGTTCTCGTGTGCCCTCGCAGTCTGCAGACCTTGGGAAGAGACTCGTGCATCTTGTGATTCTGGGCAAATCACTTGATTTCCTCCTGCCTAATTTTTTTAATGAATGTGTACATCTGTAATGCCACAAAAAAAGACTGTACATTTATGCATTCCCAAACACAGTGCAGAATCAGTAACTTTTGAGCCCTGATACACACGAAGAAGGCCCTGTGCACATATTACCATATTAATCCCCCCCCCCCTCCCCTTCCTGCCTGCCCCTGCCCTGCGACCCCTGAAGGGTGGAGTCAGGGGCTTCATCAAGTTCCTTCCACCTTCCACCACGCTCTTCATCGAGGATAATTCAAGCAAAAGCCACTAATGCAAACGTGCGCTTTGTGCATAAGTGGCGCCCCTGGTGCTTCAGCTCCTAATTGGCCACTCGAGTCCGGCCCTCCGCCACACCTCCTGGTGCTGCCCCCTGGCGGCGCGTGCGCTCCTTTCATCCACATCCTTTCTTCCGCTCTCGTGCGCTCAAGGTCAGGAGCTCCAAGCGTCATTCATAATAGATGGGGACAGCTCTTTATTCCATTCTTTTCTAACTCCATCCACGCCCCTGCCTTTCTGCTAACCACACGCCGCATATATAGTCAACTCAGGGCTACATAACATTCCCCCGCCCCACATACCCAAACCCGCAAAGGAAACACAGACAAATAGAGTTTGGGTAAAAAATTGCTGCAGGATTTATTTACATACAACATATGTAAAGATGGTGGGTTAGCTTACGGGCGATCCAGGACAGGCCGCATTCTCGCCACCTGTCCGCCTGTTTGAGCCAAACAGCACAGTGGCGAACCACCCAACTGCTGTAGAATATAATTAAATACTGACACACCCATTTGCTGGGCGTGACTAGGCAAACCCCCGGCTGCACAGGCCCACAACCGCCCGAAGGACTACTGGGGTGCCGACACGGATTCCTGCACCTCCCATGAGGTTACAGGTTAGGCTCTGGCACCCCTATGTGCCCGCTGAAGTACATCATTTGCACCTCTCTTCTTCCGGATCGCCCCGTAACTCCGCCTGCAACGAAAAACAAGACACATTAAAACACCCCCCCAGCCCCTACTCATGACACTCTGGGTAAGAGGACGGGAGGGAAAAGAGTGTCCCGCAAGATCGTACGGCGTCCGGGCGGCAAAGAGGCTTAGGATAGGGGCACCACAGCATAAGTACCCCAGAAGCCCCTCCCCGCCGCCCGGACGAGATTCTCGGCAGGCCGCCTCCTCCAACCGGTGAGGCGGATGTGCCGGACAGGCAAGTGGGGGCGGGACCGCCCTCCTTGACTAGGTACCCGCCCTCTTGATGGCCACTGCGTGGCCTCGGGCAGGCGCATAGTCAACTCAGGGCTACATAACATTCCCCCGCCCCACATACCCAAACCCGCAAAGGAAACACCGACAAATAGAGTTTGGGTAAAAAATTGCTGCAGGATTTATTTACATACAACATATGTAAAGATGGTGGGTTAGCTTACGGGCGATCCAGGACAGGCCGCATTCTCGCCACCTGTCCGCCTGTTTGAGCCAAACAGCACAGTGGCGAACCACCCAACTGCTGTAGAATATAATTAAATACTGACACACCCATTTGCTGGGCGTGACTAGGCAAACCCCCGGCTGCACAGGCCCACAACCGCCCGAAGGACTACTGGGGTGCCGACACGGATTCCTGCACCTCCCATGAGGTTACAGGTTAGGCTCTGGCACCCCTATGTGCCCGCTGAAGTACATCATTTGCACCTCTCTTCTTCCGGATCGCCCCGTAACTCCGCCACAGCCTGTGCGGTGGTCACCGCTGCCGCACAGGCCCCCCACCATTGTTACCTGTTCTACCTGCAACCTCTGCTCATGAGGTCTTATTTCAAGTCCAGCAGAAAGAGGTATAAGCCAATAGGCGAGAGAAGAACACCATCTTCCTCAAAGTACCCATGACCTTTTCCTGAATCACGTCATGGTAAGAAAAACAGCCCACTGTGCTGCGAAACTTTGTCATGGCCGCATATATGCGCCTTCCTGCTCTCACGATAGCCTCGCTGGACTTAGCGCCCCGCCAGTGTCTTCTAGGCACTGTTTCAGACCACCAGACTTCGCATTCGCGCAACATGCTGCCAATGATACCCAGGTCTGTCTACAAGCAGCCGGTATCCCCTGCCCCCCTTGGGTTTTAGGCTGGGAGCGGCTACCGACAAGATATTGTTTAAGTTAGTTTGGCAAGGAGCCCCCAAGGCTGACCTGTGCAGGGGCATGTATGGGAAGTAACAGCCACCACGACACCAATGTGCCTAACCACCCGGGAACAGTCCCACTGCCCCATGAGGGAAGACTATCCCAGGCCAGAGACCAGGTGATGGGAAGGGCCCCCCCTGCAGAGACTCTCCCCCGGAAAACAAGCGCAGTCACAGGAAATAATCAACTGCAAGATTACGCATAAGCGACTAATCCTCCCCAGGATACAGAGTCTATTGCAGTGCGCAAAGCATATTTTGGAATGACTAGCGAATAGGTCTTACAAGGGCAAACTGGAAGCCACGGGGGCAGCCGCGAACACTTGCCCCCCCGGATCATGCCTGAAATCCTAAAAGACTTCTCGGGCCCACCCCAAACCATTATTGGCAGTCCGTACTCTGGCTGTGGAAGCCACAGCTATTCTCTGTATAACTTAATAGAGTGTTACACTGACTGCCTCGGAAAAGAAGGCAGGAGATCCAAGAAGGAGGGGGGGGAGGGGAGACTAAACGAATGACCCTCCCAAGCATGGCAGACCACACATGTGCCTTAATCGAGGGTACCAAGTACTATTTCTCAGTTACGAGTTGTTGCCAATCATGCAGTGCTCCCTATAAACCTGTGATTGGTACTCATTGTTGCATGCCGGGCCACATCTAAACACCCTTCTTTTGACCCTAGTTTAAGATTAAACACTCTGAAAACTCCATCCGTGTACAGGTCAGAAGTAGCCTGAGATATCCACCCCACTAAAATCGTCTGGCCTAAAAGAACATGTGTAACAGACGCTTAGGTGGAAAGATGAGTATTTCGCAAGAGGAGCCAAGGAGGGAGGAGTCTAATGTAGATCCACTCAGCTATACGGGTGACACTAAATCTCAGCCTGGGCTATCAAAATTAAACCCCAGGACATTCAAATAATGACAATCCTCCCGCTTAACTTACTGTAGTAAACAAGAGGACCCATACATGGCAGACGACGTCTGCGAATATGAAAGTGGCATAACCAGTCTATAGGTTTGTGACATGGCATAAGAATATTAGACTCCAGCACAACGCCGCATGTTAGCAATGGACTAACCGAGACCGGCCGTTGTGCCTACCCATTAGGCTGAAGACCTCTTCGTGGTGAATGGGGGCAAGGAACGCGAGTGCTTTGAAAAATCATATACATAGAAGGATACTGGATTTTCTTTGAAGAATATCTGCGTGTCAGATACATGTCAAACCATCAAAATAAAGTAGACGTGCCATGCCTAGACGTCCGGATACTAAGTAACGGGTCCCGAAAAGCAGCACTATCACACGCTGCGTTTTCCCTTGGTTACTTTGGGCTGGACTCGCAAGATTGGGTGCGAGTTATCTGAGAATAGGGCCAAGGGAGTGTCATAGGCAGCGCTAAGAGGAAGAATATGGGCCCCCAGGAAGGAGGTGGGATGACAAAAATGCAGCCATGGTCACTTCAGCAGAGGAGGAATCAAGTGTCCTAGGAACCCCTGCACCTGCTGCAACACGCTCTCGATTATGCCCGTCTCAGGGAGGGAGCGTCTTCGACAATGAACAGGTGAAGGGTCTTATTCCAAATCCCTGTCCAGCGTCCTGCTGTAATATTCTTGGACCAGTTCTATCACATGCTATGCCGATGACAAACTGCCACCCACAACGTAGAGATCACTACCTGCAATGCTGATCTAAAGCTTGTGAGCAGGACAAACTAGGGTCTCATCTGCAACTCATGCTAAAACCCAAAGGAGAGTTCCAAACAAAATAGGACCGAAATTGGGACCAGTGACACCACCACATCCCGAATTTACAAGGGGCAAAAGCAGTCGGTCAGCCTCTATTGCTAGTACGGATGAGCAGGACAAACTAGGGTCTCATCCGCAACTTCACCTTATAACACGACACCCTTGGACAGGATGTTTGCACATTCAAAGCCGAATTCCCACTGAGCCGTGCTCCAAAACATATGAACACACCGGTTAACAATTATCTGCCTAGTGAGGCTCCCGTTAACACTAAAGTGTCTTTTGATATTCACGTATGAATATGTCACATAAACCAGTGGATCTGCATTAATGCCAGAGAAGTGGCATCTATAATATTGGCACCTGTGTTAATCAGCTAAATTAATAGCCACTGAATGCGGTTTACTTGGGGAATCATTGCATGACGTGACCCGAAATCCGGCCACAGAATTACCGAATAAATACCCTAAATAAATTTCAAGGTAATTTCAACATCTTCAGGCCAACATTCAGGGGTGAGAACCATGTATTACAAACAGTAGAGGTACCTGCTGTGTAGTCATAATACATTTTAAGAATCATCAGGTGTACGACAGTCCGGGAAATAGAACATGCCCGTTTGCAAAACAGCACTCGAGGGCAAGAACGATGATATCCTGCAGTGCTGAGAAATGACATTCTTTGAGAAAACGTGGAAAGGACACACAAAATTCCAGCGTGTGCGGAGAAACTGAAACCGAGAGACTGTTCCCCCTGGTGGCCAACACGCCCCACTGCCCAAGCAAAAGGCCGAGCGAAACAATTGCTAACGCATCCAAGACCAAATTATGCCCAGCAATTGCCAAAGTGCGGTGTTGCTGTAAACGGCACGAGACCAAAACCCCAGCAGGCAAAGGGGTGGCCAGGACATCCAGCGAAAACGTCTCTCCGCTCCCGTCGTTGCCCGGCCTAAAGGCATGTACAAGCACCCTTGTTCTGTGTACCATGGTCTGGAGGCGGCTGTGTGGAACCATGTGTACACTGCCCGACAGGGGGGGGATTAGGGGTGGTGGGTGGAAGGCCACTCCACCAGTCTGCCACTAGAAAAACGTGCATGCCAAAACACAATCAAAAGCCAACATGCCTGTGCCCCACAAATAATTAGCCCTGAAGCCAGATGGCGCATCCTTACGCGGGCATCTCGCACATAATTGCCTTTTAAAATGGCCGGACATGTACGCCATTACCCGCGTGCCCCGGACATGGTGAAACGTACTTCCCATGCCAGTGGTGGCAAGTTGATGCCATTACCCACGTGCGCCGGACAAAGTAAGAGATACCGCCCAAGGAAATGGCCGGCTGCCCAGGAGCATGGAGTCTATCTTTCCAACAGACTGTAAAGATGTCTTTATCCTCTGATCGATATGTCACTGAGGCATACATGGAAAATAGTGTAGTCGAGATCCGCCTACAACCTGTTTAGAACCAGCGCAAGGATCACACGAAATCATCGCATTTCAGAATGCCATCCTCTACCATACCGGAAAAGAACAAGGCCGGAAATGAACAAGGCTGCCGAGGACAATAGCGCATCACTCCCCGCATGCTTACACGACCCTTGACCCTCGGACACCTGGAGCGAAACTCCCCCTCTAGCTCCAGCCACATTTTCTCTACCGCGCCAAAGGCACAACTGAGAAAACATGGTAGTTCGCACTTTAGCACGTTTCTAATTCATCATCACAAACAATATGCAGGTATATTTCTGAACCATGGAGACAATGATCAGCACACACCGTTGGTTCATATCCTTTTTAAACTACTTTCCTGCAAAATGGTAAAGCATTTCAAGTGTTGTCAAAACGCATTGCGATTGCGACCCCACGATTTCTAGATGCTCTAGATACCACCACAGATGTCACTAATACCTCAAGTAGTGTGACATATGCCACAGAAACATGTCCACTAAACCTTCTCCTCAGGTATCGTTACTGCTAATGTGACGCTCGGACCCCGCGGGAAAGTCTGCGCTAGAACGTAGTGAGCGTCGCCACTGCAAAAGGACCGCACTGCCGAACGCAAACTCCAGCGCTGGCCCGGCGCCGAATACACATGTGTAGTCGCCCAGGGTCGCATGAACGCACCATGGGAGGACAATGCGAAGCCTCCGACCCGCCTCCCGACATGGGGACCCTGGCTGACGCCTCGGAGGCAGGGGGGTGGGGGAGAAATGAAGGACATGGTCCGAGTGAACGAAGGGGCTGGCCCCACCACCCCCCGACACACACCGCAGAAAACGCGAGGACGGGCTATACACCAGCGCGCCGACAAAAGCAGATTTTCTTAACCGGGCGGTGTTCTATTACACCACGAAAATATACAGCCAAGCCTCCCGAACGGACATAGGGGTGGGAGCTAGGTGCATGGTTGCTGGCAACGAACCCCGAGACAGGTGGTGCCGCCGACTGGACCCACTCCACCGAACCCAGATTGAGCCGCCCGATGCTAGCGTTGCTGACAGGATGGGCCTGGGGCAGGGCAGTGAACAGCAAGGCGCGTAGCCATACTAAACCGTGGCGACGGAATGTTGAAAGATGCAAAGCGTAGCCTTTTGCTATCAATACTAATTGACCTAATTTTGGTGTCAATAGGGGTACATCTGCCGGCCCCCGCCCGGAAGCCAAAGCCGAAAACCAAAACTGCACTGCGACCGGAAAATGAGCCCGTCGGGCCCCTATGCTGTTACTGTGCACAATACCTCCGTCAGACATAACTGACCCCCTAACGAAGAACTTATGTAACCCTTGCTTGGACAAAATGTCTCGGACAGATGAGAGAAAAACCCCCCCCACGAGCGCCGCCTCACCGTCGAAAGCCTTATACATTTGCAAGGCAGTCTCAAAACATCACACTGGTAGGTAACAAGAAGGGACGGCAGCGACTCGAAAATGAACCTTGACGGTATTAAACATTAACTCCCAAACAGTGAATTCACACTAATACCCGGACGTAAGGATATCCCGCTAGACAGCAACACTTCGTGGTTTCCGACAGAAGGCATAGAGTAGCGGTGGACACTAACAGCAATTGCATTAGTAATCGCGCCCCCAATCAACTCGGAACGAAAGGATATCTGTGCCCTGAGGCACCGAATGCGGCACCGTGAAACCAAAACATATCATAAAACCAACAATCACGCATGATTATGGCAAGCCGCACAAACATCTCGGCCCTGAAACCGAGAAAGCGCAAGAAACCTAGCGTTCATGCAAGCAAAACGCCTCTCAGCCCCGATGCCTGAGATGGGGGCCACGACCACTGGTCAGCTCAGCAGCACTGGTAAATATGGGGACAACACACTCATATCTCCGCAGGCCCCAGACACAAGTGCCGCCCCACTCCGGGGCCCGAATTAAGCCTTCTTGATCCCGTAATCAGAAGCGATCAAAAGGAAACACTTTGCATGAACGACCGTATTCCTTGATAATGCAAAATACACGGTACGTGCATAATGATGAAGCGGGTAAAAAATGGCTCATCCTTCACATCTCCCCCCCATCAACATGAGTACATCCATAACGAGTCTTGGCCTTCGCCTGAAAGCCCGCGCACCACCAAGCATGCACTATCCCTTTGCCATAATCCTCCCAAAAAGAAACCAAGCAGCACGAGGATACGAACCTCCGACTCCTTAGAGACTGGTGCCTAAAACCGGAGCCTTTGACCGCTCGGGCCACGCGCCCACCTGTAAATAACTGTACACATTAGAATACCACACACCGCGCCATACTTGAGGGCACTGCGCACAAGCACGAGGTCGCGAGACAGAGTAAGCAATCAGTACAAATGTAGGTATGGCGCTGATCCTGCATTGCCGAGCAAAGGCGGGAACCCGCGAAAGGCTCTCATGGCTTTAAAAAACAAATGCATTTGATTTTTTGAAATATCGGCCTCACAATTGCACGTCCACATAACGCTACATACATAAAATAGTTAACATGGCATTCTTACGAAAGCATCGCGGAAATACGACACTACCAGCATGCATACGGCCTAGTTAACCCGTGGGTCGAAGCAAGCACAATCACAAAATGGCTATGATAAGAGCATGAATAAGCCTGCAGATAGATAGCTAGTTCCCCACACCCCCACAAAACATACCCCGCGCCATCGACGTGAACACATGACATCAAGCATAGGCTACGAACCACAGTACTACATGGATAGGTATTAGCTTGAACATAGGGCAGCCACTGCACCAAACATAAAATGATCACAATTATGAACATGAAACTTTGGGCGGCAAACATCCCTTGAGCGACTGGTAGGCAATGGGGGAAAACATACGCGCACAAACCAACGTTTACCTTAAATCACGCGTGCAGCCCCCCCCTGAAACAACAACACGCCGACCAAACACAAAAATGGCCACCCCGACCGGAGAACAAAACGGGGGGGGGGGGGAGCGGGATAGGATATCGGAGGACATCTGCCTCCCGGGGAATACAGGCCCCATCATGCTAGGATTGCGCCCCCTCACCAACCCGCTAGGCCGCCCGAATAAAGAAGGCCCGAAGACCAGGGACGAGGATGGCCGGCCAGAAATTGCAGCGGGGCCCGACGAGTACAGGCCGAACCCGCACTGCCCAGGGGACAAGGACCGCAACGGCCCCGGACGCCCTCCCCCCTACAGCAGCCCGCTCTACGGGCCGCCTCGCCAGGCTCGCACCTCGGGTCGAGGGAGCAGGTGGCAACTCAAGGGGGGGGGGGGACGGAAAGCCCGCGGCCACGCTTACCTCGAGACGACGCGGCGACGAGAGCAACAAAAGAGTGTCCCGCAAGATCGTACGGCGTCCGGGCGGCAAAGAGGCTTAGGATAGGGGCACCACAGCATAAGTACCCCAGAAGCCCCTCCCCGCCGCCCGGACGAGATTCTCGGCAGGCCGCCTCCTCCAACCGGTGAGGCGGATGTGCCGGACAGGCAAGTGGGGGCGGGACCGCCCTCCTTGACTAGGTACCCGCCCTCTTGATGGCCACTGCGTGGCCTCGGGCAGGCGCACAGACCACCCACTAGCTTGGTGCTCGGCTCACCACTTTTGGAAAGCTACAGCCGGCCTCTAGTGCTGGCGGTTGGTACATGTCCCATAGTTGGCAGAAATGATAGGGGCATATGTCTGCCATTAGGCCCGCCTTCTCTTCCACTGTGGCCTGAGTTCCACGTGCCTTGTCCCCTCGGGGTCAGGACACTGTCTCCTCTCCTACTGTTCCCTCCGCAGCGGTCGAGACCCTGTATGTGATTCCCTGTCAGCTGGCATCAGACACCGCTACAACCAGGGCTACATACATGGGTGTGAGTGACCCCTCCCAATGCCATGTGAGATGGGTGACCTGCAGTGCTCCTGAGCACATTGCACCTGCTCTGTGTGTAGGCGTGAAGCTTGCAAGGACATTATGGGTCCTGTACATAATCTTCATCAGGAACACCTCCTGCCTCCCGGTGAAGAGGCCAGCTCCAGCCTCTGTCACCGCAGCATCATCTGCCTCCACCAGCCTTTCTCCATCATGGCCTCTTATGGTTTTCCAAGTTAAGCCTTCACCACTGATTCCGTGGTTTTAAGCATTAATAGCTATATGACAAACTCAACCTTTCATCCATTCAAGAGTTAAACATTGGGGGGTATATTTACAAGCCCTCATCGCTACCACATCACTTTTCATGACGTGGTGGGAATAGGGGCTATGCCTAATTTACAAGGCCTCCTTGTGTATATGCCACCCTTTCAGACTATACTAATCGTGAAAGGGGCGGGCATTGGATGTTGTGGTGGACGTTCCACCGCAACTCCCATTGATTTTGACACTGCCCCATATTTACAAGGGTGGCATAAATATGAGGCAGTGCCAAAATTAAGACCAGGGAAAACCTGGTGCAACAAGGAGAAATGTTTAATTTCTCCTTGTTTTTGATGTTTCCATGTGTTCCATGTCGTGCAGCACCCATGGAAACAGCAAAACGCCATTGATTGTTTATGTGCAGGAAGGTGTCCCTTCGTGCACATAAACAATCATTAAAAATAATGATATTTTCAGACTTCTATGTGTGCTAAATTAAGTAGCACACACAGAAGTGACAACCCCATTTAAAGATTGTTTATGTGCAGGAAGGGAGACCTTCCTGAGCATAAACAATCTTCCCTTATGGGAAAGTATAGAAGTGTTCCTCCAGACTTCGCGTCTCCTACAATGGTGGAAAGCACACAGCTCTGTTTAAATAGCCCTCACCCACCAAAAGGACCCTTGGTGGCATGCTTCATCATCGGGGTCTTCCCGCCCGTTTCGGGACGGGGCGTGCTATGATCTACGACTTCGTGGGAGCACTGGTTATGAAAAACAATACTATGTGTGGTGTAGGAGTGTGAGTGTAAGGGTCAGAAGTAACCCTGGGCGTAGTTCGCGTAGTAGCGTTATGCCTAGCTACGCGAAGTGCACTACGCGAACTACGTAGTGCACTGTGCAAAATGCTGTTCACACTGATTGCACAGTGCCGGATGCTTGTCCACACTGTGCAATCAATGCAAACCGCATCTTGCACAGTGCAAGCAGTCGTTTTCTGCCGCTCGAGTAGATTTCTACTCGAGCGGCAGCTTTCTCAACGCGGACTGGTAGTTTCTCATCGCGAGCGGTTGCGAGCATCCGCGACCACTCCAGTGAGAAACCTGACCTCCCCGCGTTGAGAATCTCGCCGGGAGGTTTATTTTCCACGCTCGCAATCGGCAACTTGATGTTGCTGATCGCGAACGAGGAAAAAGTCTCGCCGGATGTCATTTAGCTCGCTCGCGTTCGGCAAATTGACGTTGAGGACGCTAACAAGCAAAAAAATGACTGATGCGCTACGTTATGCGTGTTTGCACTGTGCTACGTGTAATTTGCGTAGTGCGAAGTAGCGCAAACTACGCAAGCGTAGCGTAGTACTTCACCCATGGTTAGTCAGAAGTGAGTGAATGGTGAATGGTGAAAATAAAAAACATACCTGGCTCAGTGGAAAAAAATAAACTTTAATGTTCCTTTGTGCTGGTATCATTAAAAGTGGGGAATGAGATGGAGATACTATGCTTTAATGTGCAGTGTCTCCTGTGTTGACATGTTTCAAAGGAATCACTGACAGAATTTCGATATCACATAAATCGATCTACTATAACATCGAGTATCAAACATCGATAGCACTAATATCGACACCCTATACTTAACATGAAAACTACAAAATTATCGACCATACAATATCGATGCACAAAAATATTGACTACACAAATATCGTAAACATAATTTTCGACTACCATAATATCGACACTCAATACTACATATAGCACACTACAAAAATATCGAATACTAAAATATCGATAGCACTATTTTCGTCTACATAAAAATATTGATAGCTTAAAAATACTCTTTTTTTGATACATAACACCAATACGTCTATTCTCTTAGTAATACACGCATTTGAAAATACTTCACTAATTAATTTTACTATTATTATGTAACATTTACTTTTAATTTTTTTTTTCTCACTCTAACGATATTTTTATATACACTCATTGTAAACATACATTTGTTTATAGATTGTACTCATTATAAATACGCTATATTTATTACAAGGTTTTTTTATACCATCAATACATAATTTCTCTTCCTCTATATAAACAATATAATCAGATATATCTTAATTTTCTAACTTGAAAAAATTCAAACTAACCAATAGTAACTCGTCTTAACATATGTGACCAATCAGATAGCAAACCTAATTACACATACCCTATATAAACCAGTCACAAACACCCATACAAGTTGCAGGGAATATTCTTCGTGACCACATACTGCCAGTTTTGGGAGCAACATCTATATTCTTCTGTGCCAGAAATTTGGTCCTAATACTACAAGTAAGTAATGATATAGCTCTGTTAATAATTTCTAATGTTTTATTAACTATTACTTATATACCAACATTTTTAAACTAAAATATTGTTTCTCTATGTACTTTTCCTTAAAACAGAGTCTACAACAAAATCTAATTCTACTTCTACTTCAAGATATTCGACACTTTGACTATAAAAAAGGTATCTACATATTTTAATTATTTACTTACAGTAATTAGACAAGTAGTGTCCTAAAATCATGCTCTCTAATGTGTTTCTTCTGCTATAACTCATAATACATATTGTGATCCCAGGTTTTTTAGGACGAAATAATTTACAATGCTTTATTAAAAATTATCTATTCATGTTCTTAAATATGTTTCTTCTGCTTTAACTCATAATACATGTGTCATCCCAGGTTCTTTTCACCAAATAAGTAACAATGCTTTATAACAAGTGTCTATGCTTTATGCAACATATAAACTCTTTGGTAATTTTCTGAAACTTTCTCTCTAAACAGACCTCAAAGCAACTGCAAACAGATAATTCACATCAAAGAACAAACATTCTGCTACAACTCTAAATCTCTTGGTAAGTACAAAAATCAAACATAACAAGTCTTTATAAACTCTATAGAATATACTCTAACAAAAATTGTCTCTTTTTATGCTTCTGTTACTATTATTTTGCAAATGTCTCTTTTAAAATCCAAATAAAGTAAAGTGTTTTTAGTAACGCTAGAATCTACCAAAACTGTAACCAAAAAAAACATTTAAACATATCCTATAACATACTTCACTTTTTTTCAACAGACCGTGGCAATAGGACTACAACATCTGACTGAAACTACACCTACTTTCGATACATACAACTTTACTGCTGGTAAGTAAGATACTAGAAATAGTACCTGCTTAATTTATAATGTTTTTAAAATTTCACATTTTCTTAATATTTTTATATTAACTTTTCTAGATACCAGAACTCAAGAATGACTGATGATGCAAGATTTATTACATCTCAGAAAGGCAAATTTTTATTATGCTATATGGGCTACACTTATACTCAGGAGAAACAAAAAGACCTTAAAGTGAATTGGAAATGTATGAAATATTACTCCAATAAATGCTATGGGCGAGCTACAACCAGGGAAACAAGTGTTATTAATACTACTGAACATAATCACCCACCTAACATTTCAGAAATCGAAGTGAGATCCACTCTGGAGAATATCAAACATTTAAGTAGCACATCAGACCTACCTAGCAGCGTAATTCTGAAAGAATTACTACCTAAAGTTCCCAGAGAAGCAAGAAGTCAGTTACCATCTATTGCTTCCATTAAAAGAACAATAGCAAGGACAAAGAAAGCAAGTAGACCCAATATACCAATTCCTAGAACTTTTGAGGAAGTCATAATTCCACCTGACCTTGTAATCACTCATAATGACGAACCATTTATTTTTTATGATAATCATAGCAAAGACAAAAGAATAATCATGTTTGCAACAAATAACAACATTAAAAAATTGCAAGAAAGTGCTACTTGGATGATGGATGGAACTTTTTCTATATGCCCAAAACCTTTCTACCAATTATACACAATTCATGGGCAATATCATAATACCTGTATCCCATTCATATACTGTTTATTACCGAACAAACAAGCCACAACTTATACAGAAATTTTGCAAAAAATAAAAGAACAAACTTCTTACTACTTCCCAATGAAAATAATCATAGACTTCGAACAAGCTATGATTAATTCTATTTTGAAAACTTACCCACACACATCCATTCAAGGATGTTATTTTCATTTCAATCAATGTCTCTGGAGACATTTACAAAAATCTGCCCTTAGTGTTGAGTATGCAACAAATATAACTTTTGCATACCAAATTAAACATCTCATTGCTCTGGCATATGTACCAGTAACTGATGTGGCAGAACATTACAATCTATTAATTGAAAGTCCTTTCTACACCCAAAATGAGCAAAGACTTGCCCCACTTTTAGATTACTTTGAGGACAACTGGGTAGGGAGACTACATAGGTCAGGCCACAGACACCAGCCTACATTTTTAATTCCCTGGTGGAATGTATATCCAACAACGCTGAACCAAGAGGCTAAAACGAACAATGCTGTTGAAGGTTGGCACAATGCCTTCCTCTCTTCTACTGGACGTACAACACCCACATTACACAAGCTACTCACAGCTATACAAAAAGAGCAAAGCTTTCAGGAACTACGTATGGAGCAATCTGTCATACAACTAAAACCAAAACTCTCTAGACAAACTGCTCAAATGTATCTATATCTTCAACAGCAAGTCCAACTATATCCTACAACAAGAGGACTGGAATATCTAAAAATGATAGCCAAAACATTAAACTAATTGCAATAAGTAAATCAATGGATAAACATCAAACAATATCCTTAATATGATAGCACACATATTATAATATAACAATTCTATATTTATTTAGTCTAATTTATTTTTTAACACTATTATAAAGAGACTAAATAAATATGTCATTATATCAAAATATTTTTATTTAAATACTGTTTCCATCCAAACAAAATAATAAAAATGAATAACTTACCTTTAAATACAACATCATAAAGATTAATCCTTTACCGACAATATAGTGTGTAAATCTCAAAGACCTAATACAACAAATCATTAAATATTTTTCAATTAACTGTGCTAAAAGTATCCATCATCCAAATAAAACGACTCTTGAAATGCCATTGAAAATGACGACTATTATCTTAAACTGTGATAAAGATTTCAGAGAAATCAAAAAATAAAGGGAGAATGTTATACATCTCCATTCTAACAACTGAAACACACTTCCTTTCCCAAAAAAAAAGAGTAATCGGAAACGGAAATAGCTGTTTCAAAATACGAGACAAAAAAATTCAAAACAATCCCACCGACATAACACTAACGAATATAGCATAATATATAAACATAACATTCCTATTTTTTTAATTTTTAATTAAATCATACAACATACTCATTAACTGCAACTACTTCAAATGCCACAAAAACTCGATAACGGAAATACGTATTGAGTCCACTCCATTATATGTAAATAGTCATACTTTAATTACCAAACCCTAAATAACAAAGGACTACCTTTAATTTTTAGTTACAATACTTTAAAAAGATAAAACTAGAATCGTACCTACTCAAACGTGAACCTGCTTCCAACCGCGACTTTCCCTTTCCCAAAATAACGCAAAAAGACAAAGAGTGGTTACAAAATAAAAGAACCGAATTATGTCTAACTGTGAAAAGTACTACTATAAATGTCCATTATTGTTATATATATGGTTAGAAATTATGTATAATGTACAAAAAATTGTATACTACATTGTGAAATGAAAATCTTTTTTTTCTATATATTAATTATATTTTACATACGTTTAATATTTATTACATTAAGTATAAAAATATTGAAATATTTAATGTAATATTTATTAAAATTATTATATAACTAAATGTGTAATATTGTATTTGTTTTTCTGATTAACTTTTTTACAATATGACTAATATGTGAAAATTATTATTATTAAAACGTATTTATTAATAATAATAATTATACATAACAATATTGTATTGTTAAAACAATCATTGATGATGATCCAAATGTTCTAATCAAGATCTTAATATTATATTATACTTTTAAAAGTGTTCATATGTTAATATCATCATCTGTATAACACTATATTTTATTTAAATTTGTTATTTATGTTTTTCATTACACATGTTTAATGTTTTATTAAGAAACAATATTTTTATTATGTATGTATAATATCATACATTGCATAATGTTAACTAACCATTTTTTCTCTACAAATTAAAAGTACTTTTCAAGAAAACTACTCAAAAATGTGATTATTCAAAGAACATTGTCCTTCTATTTTTTAATATTTATACCAAACATAGCTTGATAAAATGTATATCTGATCGTATTTTTCAATTGTTGAATAAATAAAATTGTTTTCAACAAAAATTGTATAGTTATTTTCTATTACCTATTACAAAATCATTTTTATGTCTTTTTGCAAATGTATTATAAATGTAATGTTCTATCTATTTCTATATACCACATGTAATTAGAGTACATACTATACACTGAACCTATAAAAGTTATTATTCATACACCCATATACATATAATATAAATATTTGAAGGACACAGAATTGATAATTTTAATATTCCTACTCCAATCACCATTTACTTTAGGTAATTGCTTGACAAAAAACTTTAATAATTTACTATTACAACTCCAATCACCATTTAATTAGGGTAAGTGCTGGACACAGAACCTATTTAATTTACTATTCCAACTCCAATCACCAATTAATTAGGGTAAGTGCAGGACATTAATTCATAATAAATTACTATTGTAAATTAATTTTAAAAAATAAAAAATTTAATGTAATTTAATTTCATTTCATTTCATTTAATTAATTTAATTTAAATTTAATGTTAATAAATTTTTACCCTGTACCCCAAAAACTAAAAACTGACCCAGAACCCCAAAAATACCCCTTTACCCAAAAACTAAAAACTGACCCTGATCCCTAAAAATACCCCTTTACCCAAAAACTAAAAACTGACCCTAAACCCCAAAAATACCCCTTTACCCAAAAACTAAAAACTGACCCTGAACCCTAAAAATACCCCTTTATCCAAAAACTAAAAACTGACCCTGAACCCTAAAAATACCCCTTTACCCAAAAACTAAAAACTGACCCCGAACCGTAAAAATACCCCTTTACCCAAAAACTAAAAACTGACCCAGAACCCCAAAAATACCCCTTTACCCAAAAACTAAAAACTGACCTTGAACCCTAAAAATACCCCTTTACCCAAAAACTAAAAACTGACCCAGAACCCCAAAAATACCCCTTTTCCCAAAAACTAAAAACTGACCCTGAACCATAAAAATATCACTTTACCCAAAAACTAAAAACGGACCCAGAACACTAAAAATACCCCTTTACCCAAAAACTAAAAACTGACCCTGAACCCTAAAAATACCTCTTTACCCAAAAACTAAAAACTGACCCTGAACCCTAAAAATACCCCTTTACCCAAAAACTAAAAACTGACCTTGAACCCTAAAAATACCCCTTTACCCAAAAACTAAAAACTGACCCAGAACCCCAAAAATACCGCTTTACCCAAAAACTAAAAACTGACCTTGAACCCTAAAAATACCCCTTTACCCAAAAACTAAAAACTGACACAGAACCCCAAAAATACCCCTTTTCCCAAAAACTAAAAACTGACCCTGAACCATAAAAATATCCCTTTACCCAAAAACTAAAAACTGACCCAGAACACTAAAAATACCCCTTTACCCAAAAACTAAAAACTGACCCTGAACCCTAAAAATACCTCTTTACCCAAAAACTAAAAACTGACCCTGAACCCTAAAAATACCCCTTTACCCAAAAACTAAAAACTGACCCTGAACCCTAAAAATACCCCTTTACCCAAAAACTAAAAACTGACCCTGAACCCCAAAAAATACCCCTTTACCCAAAAACTAAAAACTGACCCAGAACCCTAAAAATACCCCTTTACCCAAAAACTAAAAACTGACCCTGAACCCTAAAATTACCCCTTTACCCAAAACATAAAAACTGACCCTGAACCCTAAAAATACCCCTTTACCTCAAGCATATAACATTTAAAATATAATTATATACTTTACCAATACTTACGTTGTAATGGTATGCGTTGTAAAGGTACCTGCGTTGTAAAAAATGCGTTGTAAATACATGCGTTGTAAAAGTTTTTGCGTTGTAAAAGTTGCGTTGTAAAGGTTGTATACCTTGCTAAACACAGAACCTATGTAATTTTATATTCGACCTCCAATAACCCTTTAATTAGGGTAAGTGCTGGACATTAAATGATTATAAATTACTATTCCTACTCCAATCACCAATTAATTTGGGTAATTGCTGGACACAGAACCTATGTAATTTAATATTCCAACTCCAATAACCATTTAATTAGGGTAAGTGCTGGACACAGAACCAATTTAATTTACTATTCCAACTCCAATCACCATTTTATTAGAGTAAGTGCTGGAGAGTAAACCTTAATAAATGACTATTCCAACTGCAATCACCATTTAATTAAAACATTAAACCATAATCCATAAATTGATATACAATTTCGCTAATTACTAATAATTCGTAGAAATTTCGATTATTTGAATTTTAGATTTTAAATAGATGTTTTATTTTCTATAATTACACTATACTTTTTTAAAACACTACCCACCCTTATCCACTATAAACTCTACATCCCGGTCCGAAAATTAAAATACATTTCTTGATTAAATATCTAAAAATATATATATTTATAATACTTTTAACTACATACACAAAAGCACAAAAAAAATTAAACAATTTAACATAATTTTCTATAAAATTTCGCCTTTAACAAATATTTATTACAATTTTCGAAAAAATTACAGTATACTTTTTTAATACACTACCCACCCTTATCCCCTATAAACTCTACATCCCGCTCCTAAAATTATTATACAAATATTTCTTAAATATTTAATAATAAATATATATTTACAATACTTTTTACTACATACACAAAAGCAAACTACAAAAATTTATATAAAATTTCGCCTTTTACAAATATTTATTTCAATTTTCGAAATTTTGAAATTTTACTTAAAAATCGAAATTTATTATTCTATAATTACACTATACTTTTTTAAAACACTACCCACCCTTATCCCCTATAAACTCTACATCCCGCTCCTAAAATTATTATACAATTATTTCTTAAATATTTAATAATAAATATATATTTACAATACTTTTTACTGGCCCTGATCCAGCACGGTCGCTCCCTCCACGCTCCCTGACCCCAGCTATTTGACAAATAATCCTCCTCCCCTTCCTAAGCGCCTTGAAACCCTCTGGGTATGTAGTGCGCTACATAAATGTTTTGACTTGACTTGACTACATACACAAAAGCAAACTACAAAAAATTTAACAAAACTCCATAAATTTATATAAAATTTCGCCTTTTACAAATATTTATTTCAATTTTCGAAATTTTGAAATTTTACTTAAAAATCGAAATTTATTATTCTATAATTACACTATACTTTTTTAAAACACTACCCACCCTTATCCCCTATAAACTCTACATCCCGCTCCTACACTTATAACTAAAATTATTGAAATTATATGTATAAATTACCTTATATATAGACAACATTTTACTATATCATTACTTAACATACTTTAAAACATCACTTTTAAATATCGATATTTTTGCCTATCGATATTTTAAGCTTCGATATTACATATTTCGAAATTAATGTCTTCGATAATATTAACACACACATAAATCGATAGATATTTTCTACAACGATATTTTGGTTGTCGATATTTCTTACCATCGACTTTTAGGACTCGATAATATGGTACTTCGATATTATCAACTCGATATTTTGACTGTGTACAGTTTCAAAGCCCTCCCCTGGCTTCTCATCAGGACCTAGAAGAGATCCCTTCTACACTCAAATCAAAACCACTGTGTATTAACATATAATTCTAACTAAGTGGTGCACATTCATTTAACACGCACAGTAAACTATACCCCAGTAGGTATATTGCTGAATGGGTTTCTTATATCGCCCAGAAAATTCCCCACAAGCATTCAAAACGGGAGGGAAGGGGTACCTATAGTCACATAAATATCAAGGTTACCTCCTCACCAGGACACTGCCTCGCACCGGCTCATGGATTGATAATATGTTTGGCAATAGTTCATGTAGGTACTGAAAAAACACACTAAATTGACACTGGCGATATTTCAGCGCGCACGCACATTCACACAATATCTATTCTGACATGAAGGTGACCACCCATCATGTAAAGCTAGCCCTGGCAGAATGCCATTAAGTTTTGTCAATATATGGGTGTTAGACCTGGCATCATTGGCATGAGTCTCCCTTCCATTTTGACAGATTGCCTCCTCTGTTTTGATATGTTTTTGCTGGATTTAAGCTTTGGCACTGTGCCACTGCTAATCAGTGCCACAGTGCAAGTGCTCCCTATGTTAAATTGATGTACTAATTGGTTACTCCATGTTTGGGTTATTTGATTATCTGTAAGCCCCTAGTACAGTGCACCATGTGTGCCCAGGACTTGTAAATCAACTACTGCTGGTGGGCTTGCAGCACGGGTTGTGCCACCCACAGAAGCAGCTTGTAAAGTGTGTCTCAGGCCTGCCATTGCAAGGCCTGTGTGCAGTCTAGCATTGCAATGTCAACTTGGCCAAGTGCACCCACTTGCCAGTCCCTAAACCGTCCCTTTGTTTCATATTAAGCACCCCTATGGTAGGCCCAAGGGCAGGGTGCATTGTAAGTATAAGGTAGGACATGCTCTGATGTGTGTAGCATGTTCTAATTGTGAATTACAGCAATTTTCATTTTTTTACTATTGAAGGCTACCTGTTCTCATAGGCCAGAATGGGCAGTTAGATTGTTACATTCTTATAATCCTAACGGACTCAGCGAACACTGTAGAAATTCAAATTAAGTATGCCTGAACTCAGAATAATAAGATACATCTTTTAGTGAAGTTTATTTTAATATTCTGTGTTTGCAAATACCACTTTTAGAAAGTAGGTATTTTCTTGCCTAACTATCAAGGCCTGCCTCTGCTGGGTTGTGCATTCCTTGTCTGGGTTTGTGAGTGACAGGGCCGGGAGATTCCAGGAGACAGGCTGGGGCAGCCCAGTGGTGAATAGAGAGATCTGCATCTAGATGGGAGGGAGGAGTTGCACCTGGGACTTGAATAGGGCTGGGCCTTCTCTCTACAATGCTGGCTCCTGCTCCTGTGGCTTGTCTGATGTCTCTGCCCTGCACTGTGAAAGGAGAGGAGGAATCATGTCAACAGAGTGCTCCGGAGCTGTATCTTCCCTCCACTGTGCTGGCTCCACCTCCTGTGGGGCGGCTCATGTCTCTGCCTTGCACAGTGAAAGGAAGAAGAGAGTCATGTAAACAAAGTGCTCAGGAACTGGTTTGGACTAGGCACAGGCCTCTCTGCCTTCCGAGAACAAAGGATTTAGTGGTATAAATATTGGGACCCTGATCCCAAGAAATTAGATTACTTCTGGACAAGAAACCTTCCTGCCAAGGAGAAGAACCAAGGAAGCTGCAAGAGTTGTACTGCCCCTCTGCCAGTGTGCTGTTTGCTGGGTTGGCCTGCAGTGGTTGCTTCATTGCCAAGGGAAAGGAGAAGGAACTTTGTAAGGACTTTCATCGACAGAATATTCTCCAAGGGTTTGAACTGTGTTAGCCTCCTGCTGACGTCTCAGGGACAAAAGACTTCACCTCCAGCTCCCTTCTGAATTTCCTTGCTGGGAATGCTGACTCAAGTCACTTGTGTGCCGCTGGGAGCTGGAAGCGCGACGCATCGAGAAGAAGCGTGTTGCCGCTGCAGCTGAAATCATCGCAACACCGGAAGAGTGTGTTCATCGAAGCTGTCTGCTGTCACATCCCCAGAAAAGCATGACGCCATCGAGAGAGTCACCATCGCATCACCAGAGAAGCGTGTCGCAGGGCTTGTCGCAGTTCCAAAGGACAGAGTCGTCGCAAGGCGCCAGGGCATCATCACATCGTCATCGATGCATCAAGGGCGCCATCTTCACCCATCGCAACCGTATCATCGCATTGCATCAAGGCGCCATCTTGCGCACCGCAACGGGCCCGCAGGTCGAGAATCTAGGCATCACCTTTGCACCGGTAAGGCTCACGACGAGTACCCTACTCTGCGCAAGCAATGAGGAAGGATGCAACCATTCCCCGGGTCACAGAACAGACGCATCTCCCCTTTTACGAGCCTTTTGTTCACTTTGCGTTTACCAACAACTGGAACAAAGATACTTTAATCATCTTTTAAGTAATCTTAAGTGTAGTATTGTGGATTTTTGTCATGTGTGGTCTTGTGTTGAAGTCTATATAAAGAATACTTATTTTTATAAAACCTGTTTTGTGTCCATCTGTAGTGTTTTCAGTGTATTACTGTGTATATTCACCAAAGCTTAACACACTGCCTCTGAGATAAGCCTGTCTGCTTGTGCCAAGCTACCAAGGGGGTGAGCAGGGGTTATCAAGGAGTGTAATCCCCTTATCCTGACTTAGAAGTAAGGGTCCCTATTTGGACAAAGGTGAATACCATTGCCAACTAGAGACCCCCAGATCTAACATTCGTGGTCAGCGGTGAGGATTTGGACTTTGCATTTGTGTTTCATATACAGTGATTGGTGTACACTACTAGTGAGTGCAGACCAAACGAGACCACATACTTTTAAAAAAATCTTTTTCCTTGGACTGTTAGTTTTTCCTGAAAACTCCCAATTTTTATCACCATGAGTAAAGCAGCATCTGTTGCATCCATGGATCTTGATTTTGAGGAAAAGAGGTTGGAGACCTACACTGTAAAACAGCTCAAGTATCTCTGCAGGAAATTGAAAGATGCTACACCAGGCATTTCTAAAAAGGAAGACTACCAAAAGGCGCCGAGGGCCTGGGTAGAAGCCAGAAATGTCCCTGATATTGTGGTGGAGCCTGTTGGGGATGCAGATGGGCAAATTAATGGGCCAGAATTTCCAGCCAGGGGAGGTGTGTCGTCCCCACCTGGCAGCAACATCTCTTCCAAAGACCTGTCCCCCAGACAATTGGAAGACAGGGAGAGAAATAGGGCACATAAGCTGGAGTTGGCTAAGCTTAAGATGGAGAGTCAGAGGGAAACAGAGAATAATAGGTTGTCCTTGGAAAGGGAGAGAATGAGAATGGAGCATGAGAGAATGTTGAGGGAGTTAGAGATCAAGGCCAAGGGCTTAGAAATCAATCCCTCTGGTGGCAGCGCACCATCTGTGCCTTCAGAAGGCAGGGTACATATTCCCAAGGATGTCATCAAAGATTTCCACAAAAGTGAAAATATTGGGCAGTGGTTTGCAGCCTATGAGATAGCAATGTTGGCCCACCGGGTCCATGAGAAGGATTGAGGAGCGGGGTTGTGGGGTCGCTTTTTAATTGAAGATGGTAATACTTTGTTAGACTTGCCCAGTACTCATAGGATGTCTTATGCCCACATGAAGGAAGCACTGATGACAAGGTATGGGTTAACTCCAGAGCTCTATAGACAGAGGTTCAGGAAGTGTAAGAAACTGGAGGGAACCACTTGGGTAGAATATGTGTCTTTCTTTTGCAGAGCTATGGGTGGTTGGGTGAGGGGTAGCAATGTTGATAATTTTCAAGCGCTCTATGATTTGATTGCTAGGGAGCACTTGTCTGCTAATTGTTTTCCAGAGCTAGGCCAGCACCTGATTGATAGCAAGTTGACTAACTCTAGAAAGCTTGCTGAAGAGGCGGATCGCTGGGTCAGTACCAGGGTCCACAAGGGACTTGTGGGAGACTCCGCCAAAGGTGGGTAGGGTCCCCAGCAGAAGAGTGGGGGGTACAAGGGTAAACAGACGGCGTTCCAGAAAGGGCCCCAAAGTAATTCCAAAGGGAACCAAGATAAGGGTTCCCAGCCTCCCCCTGAGAAGAAGTCAGGACCCTGACAGGTAAGCCTGTTCATAGGGGGCCTGTTACCTGCTTTCAGTGTAAGCAGGTGGGACACCGTTGGTATGATCCCCAATGCCCTTAAAAGGGTCAGTGTGTGCCACCCGGTGCACCACCCTGTCAGATGGCTTGTGCTTGGTGTCTGAAGAGCAGGTAGTCCCTCATGCATTCTTCCCAGTTGCCGCTGACAACACAGAGAGCCATTGCAAGGTGGCTCAAGTTCCCTTTGAGTGGGGAGGTCTCTGGTACTCCTCAAGTAGCTGTGAGGCCATCCATGCCTGTTGATTGTCTGTTAGGCAATGATTTAGAAAGCTCCCCTTGGGCTAAGGTGGAGAGGAAGGTGCATTTAGAGATGTTGGGCCTGTGTGACCACTCGATCTATGACAGCTAAGGGTGTTCAAGAGACCCTGGAGCCTGAAAATATGGACCAGGGACCTGCCTTAAAGAGAAGAGGTAGGGGGCGCAGGAAACCTGCCCCCATTGTTCCCACGGTCCAGGAGGAGGCAGACCTTGAGGGGGATGCCCTGGAATCTATAGGGGAGCAGGTTTCTGAACTGGGGAACCTTCCTGATGTGACCCATTGGCAGCAAGAGGGGGATCCCTCCAGTGTGGAATTTTGTGGGTTTGAGGCAACAGGCCACAAACCAGGCAGCAGGTGATCAGTCTGGATCACATTGGATCTACTGGGAGAATGGTCTCCTGTATAGTGAGCCCAAGGTTGCTGAGTCTGGGTCAGCCCGTGTGCTGGTGGTACCCCAGCGCTTCAGGGCCTTCCTACTGGGTTTGCCTCATGATGTTCCTTTAGCTGGTCATCTGGGGCAGAGCAAGACCTTTGAACGGCTTGTCTCCCACTTTTATTGGCCCCAGATGTGGAAGAGTTCAGATACTCATTGTAGGACCTGTCAAACTTGCCAGGCAAGTGGGAAAAGTGGAAGGAGGCACAAGGCCCATCTCCAACCTTTCCCTGTAGTCAGTACCCCCTTTGAACGGGTGGGCATTGACATTGTGGGGCCACTGGACCCCAAGACAGCCATGGGCAACAGGTTTATCCTGGTCTTGGGGGACCATGCTACCCGGTACCCGGATGCCGTTCCGTTCAGGACAGTGATGGCCCTCGTGGTGGGACATGCACTGATGGGGATCTTTTCCCGTGTGGGGTTCCCCAGAGAGGTTGTGTTTAACTGTGGTACAAACTTAATTTCTAATTATATGAAGTCTCTGTGGAAGGAGTGTGGTGTTACCTATAAGTTCACCACTCCTTACCACACAAAAGGTAATCGGCTGGTTGAAAGATTCAAATGGCCCCTCAAAGGCATGATCATGGGTCTTGAGGAACCAATGAGGCATAAGTGGGACGTCCTCCTGCCATGCCTTCTGTTTGCCCACCGTGAGGTGCCACCAAAGTCTCTAGGGTTCAACCCCTTTGAGCTTTTGTATTGTCACTCGGTAGGAGGACCTTTGAGTTTGGTCAAGGAAGGCTGGAAGCAATCTCCCAGGAACCCTCCCCAGGATGTATATAGCTACATGCTGGCCTTCAGGAACCAGACTCGGCATTTTAGAGATCTCACTCGGGCGAATCTGGAAGCCAGCCAGGAGGAAATGAAGTGGTGGTACGAACATAATTCCACTCTGATTGAGCTTCAGCCTAGACAGAACGTTTGGGTCAGGGCCCCTGTGGAGCCTTGTGTACTCCAGGACAGGTGGACTGGTCCATATGACGTGGTGGAGCGCAATAGTGATGTCACTTATCTGCTGAACTTGCGGCCTCCCAGGAACTCATTGCGGGTCCTGCATGTTAACCACCTAAAGCCCCACTTAGAAAGGTCAGAAGTGGGCATGCTCCTAGCGACAGATGATGGAATGGAGGAGGAGACCGAGCCTCTTCCTGACCTCCTGTCTGCAACAGAGCAAGATGGGTCAGTGGATGGTGTCAGCCTCTCTGCCACACTGACCCCTGATCAGCAGCTAGATTGTCGCCAACTGTTGGGGCAATTCTCTGATCTATTTTCCTTGGTTCCTGGTGACACAGTGTGGTGCGTCCATGATATGGACACTGGCGACAGTCCTCCTGTGAAGCACAAGGCTTACAGAGTGACTGACTAGGTTAGGGCTTACATTGAGGAGGAAATCTCCAAGATGTTTGCTTTAGGGGTCATTGAGTCACAGTGTGGTGCGTCCATGATATGGACACTGGCGACAGTCCTCCTGTGAAGCACAAGGCTTACAGAGTGACTGACAAGGTTAGGGCTTACATTGAGGAGGAAATCTCCAAGATGTTTGCTTTAGGGGTCATTGAGTCCTCAATGACCCCTAAAGCGCTCAATATGATGCTGAGGCAAAACTGACCTATAAATCTATGATTAAAACTTACCATAGACTAGTCCTACAGGGAAAGAAATGCTACTTCGCTAAAAGAATCGAGGAAGCAGCAAATTCCTGTAAGGAGATCTTCTCGATCGTAAGGGAATTCACTACCTTGCGATCGAACTCAGCACAGGAAATCCCGGCTGAGACCTGGGCTGACACTATTGCCAATTTCTTTACCACCAAAATTAGGCAGATACAGGATTCTTTTCCCCCGAGACCGACAGTCGACTTTTCGACCTTGCCGGAGGAGGTAGCCCATTTGCCCACTTCTGGCCCTGTCCTGGCGGACGTTCCGCCTCTCACGGTATCTTCATCACTAGCACTAATGAGGAACCTTAAATCTGGTTCGCCGCGCGACCCCTGCCCGGCCAAATTTTTAGCTAAAATGGCAGACGTTGTAAACTCCCTAGCCAACCACATTTTGAATCTCTCCTTGAGTCAGGGAGCCCTACCACATTCCTGGAAACAGGCCATGGTTATTCCTCTTCTTAAAAAGCCAAGCCTTGCCCCTGAAGTCCCGGCCAATTATAGACCTATCTCGCTCCTCCCAGCACTCACTAAAATCTTGGAGAAACATGTTCATGGCGTGCTCTCCAACTTTTTGGAGTCCAATGAGCTACTGCACGCGCCTCAATCTGGTTTTCGACCTAACCTCAGTACAGAGACAGCGCTCTTGGAGGTTTCAGAGATTGTTAAGGAGTCGCTGGATGCCGGAGGCAGGGTGATGTTAGTTATGTTAGACCTGTCGGCGGCTTTTGACACCGTCCCCCATGAGGATCTCCTCATAAGACTGCATGACATCGGTCTGAGGGGGACGGTTCTCAGTTGGTTCCGTTCCTTTCTAGCCAACCGTCGACAAACGGTCTGGGCCTCCCCTGGATCTGCCGAAATGTCGTCTTTGGGAGTCGGAGTTCCTCAGGGCTCAGTATTGAGCCCTACTCTATTTAGCATTGGTGGAGTCCTATGGGGCCCAGATCGTTTCCTATGCTGACGACACCCAGCTTCTCTTCACCTGCCGGAAGAGCGAAGAATTCGATGGCGAAAGTATCCATGAGTGCCTTGGGGCTGTTTTTAACTGGTTCCAACTGAACAGCCTCAAGTGTAACTCGGATAAATCCGAGATACTTTTCTTCGGATGCCCATCGGAACCGGACTGGCAAGGTTGGTGGCCTTCCGACATGTTCCTTCCAGCTCATTCTTCTGAGTCAGCCAAGAACCTGGGAATTAAAATTGACAACGGGCTCACGCTCAAATCCCAGGTGCTGACCCTCACAGGAACATGTTTCGGTATCCTCAGGATGCTCCGAAAGTTTTTTCCATTGCTCTCTGAGGAACATCGGAGAATAACTGTTCAGGCCCTCATTGGATCCAGATTGGATTATGCCAATACCCTGTATCTGGGTCTTCCGGAATACCTCCTACAGCTCATGCAGGTGGCTCAGAATGCAGCTGCACGAGCCATCTTCGGCCTGCATCGACGAGCCAGTGCCTCAAATCTGCTGCAAATCTTACATTGGCTCCCCATCCGGAAGCGGATAATATTCAAGGCCATGACTCTAGCTCACAAAGCCTTACATGCTACGGGTGCCCAATACCTACAAAAGAGGCTGGCTTTTTACCTGCCGACACGATCTTTAAGATCGGAGTCGCTGGCACTTGCAGTAGTCCCCCGTATAAAGAAAGCCCGTATCGGAGGACGGTCTTTCAGGTTGCTGGCCCCTCAGTTGTGGAACTCTTTATCTCTGTCTTTGCGGTCCACATCCAACTTATTCGCTTTCAGGAAGGGTTTAAAGACCTGGCTTTTTACTGGCTAGAGTTTTTTTAGTAGAATTCAACAAGAGGAGGTACCCCTGGTATATATAACAGGGAAGGGGGTATTTGTATCAGCAAAACAAGAATCCCTGTTTAAACAATGGTAGGCTAAAGTGGCCGGACAAAATAGTGCTAGACGGGGTAGGAGATGTATGAATAATTATCCTTATGATAATTCACTCATAGTAACCTATTAAAGCAGGCAGGGACTAAACATTCACACAGCAGTATTCGAAAGTATACTCCACAGATCAATTTTTGTTGGTTGCACAAAGGTTAAAACAATTTATTACCTCCCGGCATGGGTTACAATCTAAAACATGATAAAAGCATTGAGATTAAAAACCACCAAAGGTGGTAAGGCAATGACTATATAGTAGAACAAAACAGTCGACGCGGCGTTTCGGTGTTTTCTAATTCTTCACACCTTCTTAAGAACTTTTGTAAAATATTGACTCAATATCTGGTTTGATACGAACAAGGCTTAAAATTTCCTTTCCTTTAAGCTTGAATTGTTTACAATAGTGTTTCATGGGCTTCGTATTCGATTGAATAAAGCCTACGTGTACACGGAGGAGCCACCGTCAATATAAGGGATGGGTCATCTTTTTCTTAGGATCTGTTTCTGTTTTTTTCTCAGAAGATCTTTGAAAATATAGACCAAAGTACGATAATCTCGTTGTGCCAGTCTTCACCTTCTTGCTTTGATGAAGTGGTCTTGGATTCAGAAATCGGCCTCCCTGCTCCTCCGTGTATCAGAACTCCATGGCGATTGGTTGAGCGTAGGGTTCTGTTTGTCGTATAGGATGTCACGAGATCTTTCAGAACCGGCGGGGCTTTTCCATGCAGGATTTTGTGAGTTAGGCACATGGCCTTGAATTGCACCCTTTGCTCCACCGGAAGCCAGTGGAGTTCTTTAAGTGCAGGTTTAGCAGAGCAGCGTTTTTTTTGTGCCTGTGAGGATTCGGGTGGCCGCATTTTGCACCACCTGCAGCCTAGAGATGACTTTTTTTGGTGAACCAAGGTATAAGGCGTTGCCGTAGTCAAGTCTAGACAGTATAAGACCCTGTATAAGTAGTTTTCTTGACTGAAATGGGAGCAATGGGAGGATCTTACGGATGGAGCGTAGTAGGCCAAAGCATGTGCCTGCGATTTTCCTGGCCTGCGTGTTAAGGGTTAGTTTGTCATCCAGCCAAATCCCCAAGCTTTTAATATCAGTTTTGGGGATTGGGGGTGGGCCCATGCTGGGAGGCCATAGAGACTCCGGGCGGAAGTGGGACTGGTTGCCCAGTACCATTAGCTCGGTTTTGTCCCCGTTGAGCTTTAAGTGGGAATCGCTCATCCAGCTGACTATATCCTCCAGGCAGGAGTACAGATCGATGGTGGAGGGTTCTGCCTGGCTGAGGGAGATGACCAGCCGGGTGTCGTCCGCGTAGGTCAGGAGTTTGATGCCATAGGGGACGAAAATTAGCTACAGTCTGCCCCGCGCTTTAATAACAAAAGCGTAGACACTTTCCAAACACAGCGTGTATTTTAGCACACCCTGTGTTTGGAAAGTGTCTACGCTTTTGTTAGTCAAGCGTGGGGCAGACTGTGGCATTTTGTTTAAGTATTGCTGTTAATCGGAGTCCGTGAAGGGGCTCTGATTATCAGCAATACTTAAACGAAAGGCTACAGTCTGCCACGCCCCCACACAGCAGTAAGCGCCACAATCGCCACCAGCCCCCACCAGCCCCTCCTCCCCCGCCTACTTACCTGAACTCCTCACGCCCACTTCGACGCCACACGGAAAAGTGCCTCATGATTGCGCCGCTCGCATGTTAAAAGCGGCGGGCGGCGCGACTCTCTAGGGACGTCCTGTGTGCGCGCTTCACGCTAGGTGGTGCGTGCTGAGAATCCTGACTCCAGTCACTTGCATGCCGCAGGGAGCTGGAAGGCGACGCATCAAGAAACGTGTCGCCGCCGCAGCTGAAATCATGGCAACGCCGGAGAAGTGAGCCTTCGTCGCATCCCCCTGGAAGCATGTGGTCATCTAAGCTGTCTGCTGTTGCATCCCCGGAGAAGCGTGACGCCATCGAGAGAGTTGCCATCGCATCACCGGAGAAGCGTGTCGCATGGCTTGTCGCGGCACCAAAGTACAGAGTCATCGCAAGGCTGCCAGGGTGTCATCGCATCGTCATCGCATCAAGGCTCCATTTTGCGCACCGCAACGGGCCCGCAGGCCGAGAACCTATGCATCACCTTCGCACTGGTAAGGCTCACGACGAGTCCCCTACTCTGCGCAAGCATTGATGAAGGGCGCAAACGATCCCCTTTTGCGAGCCTTTAGTTCACTTTGCGTTACGCATCCAGGTACTTTGTTGAGAACTTTGTCGCATTTACCAACAACTTGAACTGAGAGACTTTAATCATCTTTTAAGTAATCTCAAGGGTAGTATTGTGGATTTTTGTCGTTTGTGGTCTTGTGTTGAAGTCTATATAAAGAATACTTATTTTTATAAAACCTGTGTTGTGTCAATCTGTAGTGTTTTCACTGTAAAACACACAAGATGATGGACGGAATGTTGCCCAAAGGCAAAACATTCACCCCCAGTCACAGATCTGGGTTTAATCCATTGTTATTTTGCTCACCAAGCCACCCCAGTTCAGACATGGCAATATGCAAATCAGTCTTGACCCTGTGCCTCATGGGAACAGTCCAGCCCGAACTGCCAAGCCACGTCTTCCCTGGACCGGAATCAAGCATCCTAGGACCGTTTTCTTGCTATCAGCCATCTTCAGCCAGGATAGCTTGACTCCAGTGTCTTAGTGAGCACGGGACCCACGTCTGGGCATACCCTTCCCACATAGGGTGAACAGCAAAACACACAAGAGGATGGACGGAATGTTGCACAATGGCAAAACATTCACCCCCAGTCACAGATATGGGTTTAATCCACTGTATTACTGTGTATATTCACCAATGCTTAACACACTGCCTCTGAGATAAGCCTGTTTTCTCGTGCCAAGCTACCAAGGGGGTGAGCAGGGGTTATCAAAGAGTGTAATCCCCTTATCCTGACTTAAAAGTAAGGGTCCCTATTTGGACAAAGGTGAATACCATTGCCAACTAGATACCCCCAGATCTAACAATGGGCATTCCTGGCATGAGCATGCCTAGCCCTGGTATATTGTTGGTTGACACACACAGGCATCTGTAGTAAGATATTGATACATGGACATGCAGGGTACAATGTAGCTATGTGTGGCAGTAGTACATATAAGTACTCCATGCTTCATTTACAAAGTCACGAAACATCATGCAAGAGGAAATCATGGCTACAATGATCACCCTGCACACACAACATATGGGGCTGGGGACAGTGAAAGATGCAGATGCCGGACAGACAACAAGCAAGGCACAGCATAGGATGTGAGGGTTGCAGCTCCACGCAGTGGGTTGCTGCTGAGCGGTGGCAGTTCAGCTTCTGCCCTGAGCAGCAGGCAGTCGGGATGATGTTTTGCTACTCGGAAGGTCTGCTTAATCTGTGTTAAACAACACACACAATATAAGCATTTTGCACACTTTGCAAAGTTCAAAAACAATTCTCACAATGTTGCAAGTCGATTTTGCAACTTGAAATTGCCCCGAAAACATGATCTGCTTTTCAAGACAAGCATTTATCGCTGATAGTTGAGACTGGTTTCGCTTCTCTTCTGCTGGAGCAGTAGGACTGTGAGCCCCGTCGATGCTTCAGGAGTCTGCAAAATTGGCCCAGCTTTGCTGTTCGCAGCTTGAGCTGGAAAGGAGTGTATTTTGTATCATTTCTTACTCCCTGTTTGTTCCAGAGAAAGTCTCTGTTACATATGACTTCAAATTTCCTTACAAGTTGCAGAATAGAAAAATAAAAAGAAGTGACATGCAGAAGAGACAAAATATACTAAGAAAAATTATAGGCCATGTGAAATTGGGTTTTATCTATGTTACAGGTATGTGGTGTCCAAATATTGTTAGAAACAATATCACCCCACTAGAGTTCATAATAGAAAATCTACATCCACTAGGACAATATTTCTGTATATTATATTTTGGACACAATATTTATATTAGACAATATTTTTGCTAACAATATTTGACATACAGCCTGTGTTCGCTAAACGTTATCAATATATGTATGACTTTTTTTTAGATCAATATGTTTTCATTTAGCAAACAAAATCCTCCAAAGGAGACACCAATAAACGTAGGATGATTTACCTTCTACCTCCCCTTGGCACACAGTGAGTGTATTGCCATAGTTCTTGACTGCCCTTCTAAACCTATGGCTTTATCCAAAAGCTGTGATGTAAATGCAACATTTTGCCTTATTTTTTTAAATACCTTTCAGGAGGAAACGCTCAGCTCCTTCCCTGAGAAGCGGTTTATGCTGGGTGTTTACATGATATCTTTTGAAAAGATTATCAGCCATCACTGCACTGAGGGTCACTTTGGAACGCTCTGATGCCCAACCTTGTAGAAGGGCCTATTCAAAGAAATACAGCAGTCTCTTGACTACAAGCAGCCATGTTATTTATGGCATTAGTGCAAGGCCACACCTGCCCAACAAATGATGCTTTCACGCCCTGCGCCAGGGTTTCCTCGTGTTCAAGTTTTATTTAAATTTAATAACAATACTGGCTTACAGACTCCTATTTGCGGATGATTTGGAAAAAGCTCACTGGGGGTGTTTTGGTTATGAGAAAGATATAAGAAGTGACATTTGGTGGAAGACATCAAAGGAAGAGGTAGGAAGAGTTTGCTGATTATGTTGTGAAGAGGACTAAATCATTAAAAGTTTTAATAACAGGGCAATTCGATTTTCCTTTTACTGTTTTCTTTGCCACAAAGCGGTGGCTAGAAGGTGCTACAGATGCATTTGTTGCATGTTAAAATAAATCTAAACTATTTAGCAAGATTGTGAAATGGGTTGTGTCGTTTTAGGTCCCCACAAAAACAAGGATTTCTAAAACCTTCATAAATAGGCAAATGTGTGACCGAATGATGACCAGCTTCACAGGGGTGTATTTATTTTATAGTTGCCTAGAGTTTAGCTAGGGTTCTCTTCGGCAAGGGGACGAAGAACAAGACAGTAAGAATCCTACTGTAAGAATTTCCCTGCCTGGTTGACACTTGGAAAGACGCTTACAAGGGCAGCTGGTAAGGGAGGGTTTGAAATGGGGAGTACATGTAAGCACAATACGCGCAGTAGATTTTACAGGATCCAAAATGGCGACGAGCCCAGAATAAAGCAGAAACACGCATACCGGAAATAATACTACCACTGAAAGACTTGGCAGTTTTTAAGCATGGACTCTGGCTGTGCCTAGCACCAGCAGGATCAGACTACTGTGGGAATATGCCCACTCCTTTAATGGCGTTGGCTGCCTATGGAATGCAAATGTGCCTCTATTTGCTGCCAGAGGCTAGCTAGGGTGCCCAAAATTCGGCAATCCGATAACGAGGCCCGTGGGGCTACAGCCGCGTGCCCAGACTCCCAATGTGCCATCACGCCTTTGGAAGCGCGCGGACATCCGGCTCATCTGCTCAGGATTAGTGGGCGGTGCAATGCAGGAGAATGGTAGAGATAATCCAAGGTTTTGGAGAGGGCAGGGAGAGAGATCGTTCGGAGTCTCTTTAAATGCGTGCAGTAACTGCAGACAACCAGCATTTGGTGTTAAAACTGCAACACTGGGGGACTGGAGTGGGGTACTGAGATAATAAAGGGGAGGGGCTTACAGGGCGTTGTGCTTCCAATTCTAAAAACATTTTTTGGACATTCATAAGGTAGTAACACAGGGGGGTTTATTTACAAGCCCCTTGCGCCAATTTTGCGTCATTTTCCCCATGTTAAAAATGACGCAAAAGTGGCGCAAGGGGCTTGTAAATCTGCCCCAGGACGTTTTAGGCTCTTAAACCTACAACGACATCCAGTAGGAGAAGAGACGAAGAAAGGAGTGGAACACTTCTAACAAGCACAGAATGACGGCGAGGACAACTAGAGTAGGAAAAGACAGCTACAAAGGTAGATGGTGAGTAAACATTAAAATAAAAAATAGGGAAGAAAGGAAATAGAGTTAATCAGAAAATTATATGCTGAGGCAAAAAAAGAGTGGAAAGAGGAGAACCTAAAGAGCCGAAGGCAATGGGAAACAAAAGAGCCAGAAACTTTAGAGAAAATAGGAAAGGAATAGAGCAAGAGGCAAAGATCAGAAATGAAGGGGAAACAGCAAGAGTGAATGAGGGAATAGCCAGGGGCTGGAAAACAAAAATCAGCCCTTTAAGAAATGTTTAAACCCCAGCCTCACACTGCAGGAGGCCTTGAATTCAATGGAGCCACAGGGGCATAGGAGGGTCATGGCAGTTCATCCTGCTCTGAAAGCAGCCCCCTATGTTGGTGCCAATGTCTATTAGCTATTCTGCAGAGCACCATGGCTGCTGCGCAACATCGCTAAAAGTTTGAAAGAAAACATTATGACGTGGCCAAGTCACAGAGTTGTTTTTTTTATGGCAGTCGGGGTGGGAAACAGGGGCAACGGGGGGTTTGGGAGCAGGGGCGCCAGAAGGGGTGGGGGTAGCATGGACTACTGTAGGTGGGTGGCTAGCATGGACAACTGGGAGGGGATGGGTAACATGGACAACGGGAGGGGGTGGGTAACATGGACAATGGGAGGGGGGTGGGTAACATGGGCAAAAGGTGTGGGTGGGTAACATGGACAATGGCAGGGGTGGGTAACATGAACAAGGGGAGGGGAGTGGGTAGCATTGACTGAAGGAAGGGGGTGGGTAGCGTGAACAACAGGAGGGGTTGGGGAGCATGAACAGCAGAAGAATTGGGGGTAGCATGGACTACTGTGGGGGGTGGCTAGCATGGACCAGTGGGAGGGGAGTGTGTAACATGGACAAAGGGAGGGGTAGGTAACATGGACAAAGGGAGGGGTGTGTAACATGGACAACAGGAGGGGGTGGGTACAATGGACAACGGGGGGGTGGGTAACATGGACAATGGGTAACATAAACAGCGGGAGGGAGTGGGTAATATGGTCAACAGGAGGGTCCTGGGTAACATGGACAGTGGGAGAAGGGTGGGTAACATGGACAACAGGAGGGGGTGGGTAACATGGACAAGGGGAGGGGAGTGGGTAGCATTGACTGAGGGAAGGGGGCGAGTAATATGAACAACGGGAGGGGGTGGGTAACATGGACAGCGGGAGGGGTGGGTAACATGGACAACAGGAGGGGGTGGGTAACATGGACAGCGGGAGGGGTGGGTAACATGGACAAGGGGAGGGGTGTGGGTAGCATTGACTGAGGGAAGGGGGTGGGTAATATGAACAACGGGAGGGGGTGGGTAACATGGACAGCGGGAGGGGTGGGTAACATGGTCAACAGGAGGTTCCTGGGTAACATGAACAATGAGTGGGGGGTGGTTAACATGGACAATGGGAGATGGGGGTAACATGGACAAGGGGATGGGAGTGGGTAGCATTGACTGAGGGAAGGGGTGGATAACTTGAACAACGGGAGATGGGAGGGTAGCAACTGGAGAGGGGTGGGTAACATGGACAACGGGAGGGGGTGAGCAACATGGAAAGGTAGAGTTGGGGTGGGCAACATGGACAATGGGGGGGTGTCGGGAACGGAAAACACAGAAAATAGGAGGAGGGTGCGAGGGAACGGAGAACATGAACAACAGGAGGGGTGGGAGGGAACAGGGAATATGGACAACATAAGGGGGTGGAAAGGAACACGGACAACAAAAGGATTACAAAAAGCGTTATGACCCAGCCAGCGCTGCCATGTAGTATTGCTTTTTTAGGTTTTGCCTGGCGAAAGCTGCGCTTTCTGCGCAGCTTTTTCGCGCAGGCGAAAACCTGATGAGAACTGTAGTGTGGCTTTGTTCGGCCCTCGTCATTGATTGGCTGGCTCCGTAAACGGAGCCTTGCCATTGGACGAGGGGCCTGTCCGTCAATGCCGGACCAGACACGGGGGCGTTCCTGACATTCTTTGGCTTTTGCCGACGTCACGCGACGCCGGGAACGCCCCCGAGTCTGGTCCGGCATTGCTGGCACTTCTGCGTCTCTCCTGCCCCGTGACTGGCCGGCCGGCCAATCCTAGCGCGGCCGGCCGGAAGTGCCCGCCCCCCGCAACAAGAAGGAAGACGGCAAGCAGTATGGCGGCGCCCGCGGGGCTCCCGTGGCCTGGAGGGAACCCCGGGAGATGCGGAGGACGTTGCCGGTCTCCCATGCCGAAGAGGGAGACCGGAGAAGTGCCGCCGTCGCAAGGTGCAGGTGAGTCGATTTGTGCTCCCGTCCCCGTTCCCGCCCCTTCTCCCGCCCAGCCACGCAGAGCACCGGCCGCCCGCTCTCTGTCCCCACCGCAGGCCCGGAAGGCGCCTGCCGCCCGCTCGCAGTCTCCCCCGGCGCGGAAGGCTCCCGCCGCCCGCTCCCAGTCTCCCCCTCAGGCCCGGAAGCCCCCTGCCGCCCGCTCCCCGTCACCCCCGCCGCCGAAGAAGGCCCCTGCCACCCCTCAGCCTGCCAAGAGCGCTTCACTGCTGGACCTGGGCTCCCGTCCCCGTTCCCGCCCCTTCTCCCGCCCAGCCACGCAGAGCACCGGCCGCCCGCTCTCTGTCCCCATCGCAGGCCCGGAAGGCGCCTGCCGCCCGCTCGCTGTCTCCCCCGGCGCGGAAGGCTCCCGCCGCCCGCTCCCAGTCTCCCCCTCAGGCCCGGAAGCCCCCTGCCGCCCGCTCCCCGTCACCCCCGCCGCCGAAGAAGGCCCCTGCCACCCCTCAGCCTGCCAAGAGCGCTTCACTGCTGGACCTGGGCACGCAACCTTGATCTACGAGTGTCAGCCATTTCAGTTTATTCTTAGTCAATAAACATTTCTGCTTTTCACTATTTAGAAACATAGATAATATCTATTCTAAATACATTCTCAATTTCTGATGAATTAAATCAACTGGATTTTAGTGAATGTACGATGTATAGATCTAGGACACATTTTTATGTATGGCGCTCTAGTGCCCTCTGTGGCATGGAGCCTTATTTCTGGAAGATATTATATGAACTACATCTTGAACAGAGTAGGCAAAGTACAAACAGGCTTTACAAACCCGGCTAAGGATACAGGAAATGACTGGATGCAGTCTGATGTTATTCTTTGCAATTACCTGGTTACGACAAGGACGTGGCTAACGAGACAAGGAATCTGTCAGCCTAGGAAATTAAAATAGTATATATACTGTTTGCAGCTCCTAGGTCATTCTGCCAGCGGGAACAGCAGTGGTGAGATGTGTCACCTTGGAGACGATGCACAGAAAAGAAAGCCGTTTGACAAAGGCAATTGAATTGGCTTGTGTATACTGCACATGCCCAGGCATACAATATGGACGTATGAGAACGCACAACTTAAAAGACCCATGCTCACAAGTACCAGCATGCAGTAATACACACAGACCACCAAATATAGGCATTTGTGCACAGATGACAACAGTCATGCATAACCCAACACTAGAGGGGACAAATGGTGATGTGCACCAGCGGAGCAAAGGCTAAAACCAAGCAGGGGCACATGGTGATCTGTTTGCCTGAGAGCACTAGTGATGAACCTCAGGAGAGTATTGGGTGATGAGCGCCAGAGGAGGGCAGAATGATGCGCAGTTCAGGGGAACAGGTCTCTGTGCATTTAGAGGCATCATTGTGAGGATTCAGGCTGATATGAAGCAAGAAGCACATGGAGATGCACAAAGGGGGCACCCGGCAATGAACAGAATGCGAGCGCCCTGCATTGCTAGATAAGTCTCACGTTGTCCCATGTGAAGTGTGAGCAACTCATCCCGACTAAGGGGGGGGGGGGGGTTTGGAAGGAAGCATGTCCCATGTGAAGTGTGAGCAACTCATCCCGACTAAGGGGGGGGGGGGGGGGGGTTTGGAAGGAAGCATGCACTCGTGCCCTTTTTTGCTGTTAGTGAATTAAGAGTAAAAATCAAACATTTATACCAGGAGAAACATTACTATTTTATTTCACAAATGGTTGAAGCTGCTTGCATATCCCGAGTCAGGCGGGTGTCTACCAATTTCTAACCCCCCCAAAAAATACGTTATTTTGACTGTGTGTGTGTGTGTGTGTGGGGGGGGGCTCTGTGTGTGTGTGTGGGGGGGGCTTTGTGTGGCTGTGTGTGGGGGGGCTCTGTGTGGGTGTGTGTGTGGGGGGGGGGGGGGGTTTGTGTGTGTTGGGGGGGCTCTCTGTGGGTGTTGGTGTGTGTCATTTGCGAGAGATAAAGCTAGTGGCATTGTAAATGACAATGCCATTTATTTATGTTAAAAAAAAACATAAATAAAAATAATGCCAAGAGCAATGCCAATCGCTCTAACTTTAACAAAGGCAAAACCATTGCATTGTAAATGCTTGTTCTGTGTGTGGGGAAGGCAAAACAGAAAACGAGGGGGTGGGTGGTGAGAAGAAGAAGCAACATGGATAAGGGGTGTGGGAGAGAAGGACTAACATAGACAATGGGGAGTGGGAGGGAAGAAGGAGAAGAGAAAAAGCATCACGGACAGCTAGGAAGAAAGAAAAATAGTTCCTGTATCACAATGTAAGCAACGGAAACACACTAATCAAAATGAAGCAATCAGTATTTGGTCCATGCCCAACAAGAAAGAAGAGGAAGTGAAACTTGCATGTACTGACCAATTAGGAGATGGCAAGTAAGGATGGCAATGAAGCCAACAAATGATAAGTGATGGGCGGTACTCAAGTCCCTCGTAGTAAATGCTATCTTTCGCAAGCAAAAGCTTATTCGTACCGTCTTAGGTGAGACCTAAAATGTCGTGTATCCGGGTGAGACAAGCTGAAGCTGTCAATCATGACAGCTTCCACCTGTGTCTGCTTCTGTTCCAGCATGTCTTTGGCCTGAACCAAAAGTAGAGGAAATTCTGCACCACAGTGACAGTGAGTTTGGATAAATGAGTAAAGAGCCTGTCTGTGTATGTGAATATGGAAGTGTTTGTGTGAGTTAATGGAGTTTTTATCAGGGAGTTGCACTCCTTACATGATGGTACTGGTGCTCATTGTTCGCGTTTTGTGGGCATAGATGAATAATTGTGAGAATCTACTTGGAAGGAGCAGGATGGAAATGAAAGTGGCATGTAAAAGTGAAGATAAGTACTGTATATATTTTGAAAAAAGGAAGCCATGTAAAAAGACATATTACCTCCAGCTCTTTACCCATTTCTTGCCAAATTCTCCTAAAAATGAATTGTTTTTGCAACCGTTTTTCCAAGGTTAACTTAGCAGGGTAAACTCACGATACCTGTAAGGAGGGTTTTGCATACTTGGTATTTCATATATATTGCAAGATTTCACAAGTGCCACTTCATAATCTTCGAGATTTGAGGCAGTTTATCTTCATGTTGTATTGCAAACGTACAACTGACCTCTTATTTTACGTATTTCTTGGGGAAGAACCCTTTGAAATTCTTCTGTAAGAAAGCTGGCTTGCTTGGTTCTAATTGTGGTAGGTATTTGTACTCTGTCTGTTTTTAACCAGCAGCCACTGCACATAAAGTAGGACCACTGGAATTATGCGGCAGAGGAGGAGCAATACATGTGACCAGGTTGACTAAATTATCCTGCAAGGAAAGGCAAATTATGCTGCGGGATGCAGCACATTTTGCAATGGTATTACTCCATTATTTGTTCACTTTTACACATTAACACTCTCTGGGCAAAAGTTTTACCCCAATAGTACTATTTTAACACCTCCAAACAGCAATAAGCTCCTGAAAGGTGACCAGTCAGCCTTTGTGAAGAGTTTTCCAATGCGCAGCACCCAGTGTTGCTGCGGTTTTATTAACTTTTGCTTTGTTGGGGCTAGGAACAATTTGTTTCAGGTAGTGAGTGGATGATGTGGTAAAAACAAAAGTATGTGGAAAGTGCTGCGGCAGCAGAACTGCAATATTCCGTGAACCTGACAACTCACTATATAAAACCCCTCGGTCGCCTCTGGAGTCAACCCTTTTCAGAGCTGGATTATTTGGTCTACGCAGTGAGATGGTTTGAAATAAACCTTACAGAAAAGTTAATGACAATTTGAGGAGAAAAAAGTCAGGAGTTTATTATATTGATTTTTCTATTTAGGTTCGAATATTCTTAAGTCAACACATCTTGTCCAGGTCGTTTCCAGAGACAATCAATACTCATTCCTTCTGAAGTGAAAACCCTACCGACTGCCACTGTGTCCAGAAACACTGAAAGCCTACATTTGCGGTGTACTTGTTTTAAAAGTTGTAATTTCTTGCATTTTCTATTTGATTTCCTATTACACTTGTCTTTCTGCTTGAACCGTAATGGATGCGTTTCATGTTGATGGTATGGGAGGGAGGTTTCCACACGGATTCCGCTCGTGAGCAGGGTTCTTTTCTGAGCCCTGTCCCTCCCATCCCCACCCCCAAGGTCTTCTCGGCAGGTGTTTGCCACGGGAGGCGTCTAGCGCCTCGCCATCTGTGCGCCCGCGGAAGTGTGAAGTCGGAGTGCCCGTGTCCAAGGGCATGTGTGTGTCTGCCAACACCAAGCAGCTCTCTGACACGTAATGAGCAGGGGGTGCCAGATATCTGCACAGCTATTGGGACAGGAGTCTCAAGCTTAAGGAGGCTGAGCACATTTCTTCACATGCCCTTCTGTCACGTGGCAAACATGTGACAGGCGCAGTGAGACTCTCCTCACAGCCGTTGGTCCATGGACGAGATGCACCCGAGACATTCACCCTTCTTCGGTACCAACTGTTCCGTGGGAGATGGGGATGGTGCAACAACATAAGTCTAGATGTCTATGACGTCACAGTTCCACTGTGCATTTTTAGGTCCAGCCTATCAGACAGGGTTTTTTTTGTGGGCTTACCAAGAACTTACAGGAGCATGTAGCCCGCCCATTGCTTACCAGGCTTTGGCTTTATTGCCACTGTCACTTACTTGCTTGGTATTTGATTGCATTCCTTATCATTTATTGTCCATCTTGTGTACGCCATCCCCCGGTGCATACCTTCTTTACCATCTCTCTAGTGGTCTGGCTCCTATCCTTCCACTGCCCACATTTAGGGAACTATGGGCCAGATGTAGGTGGCCAAATATTGGTCGGTACCGGCCGATTTCGGCCGTTACCGACCGGTTTTTGGAGTGTTAGATATAGGGGGCTTGAATTGTACAGATTCGGTAAATTTACCGATTCTTTAAATTTACCGATTCAGTAAAATATCGAATCGGTAAATTTACCGAATCGGTAAATCTACATGTAGGTGGCACTGAAAACAGTGCCACAAGCCCTTAAGAATTCGTTATTTACCACAAAATAATATTTTGTGGTAAATAACGAATTCCAGTGTACATGCACATCTGTGCATGTACACCTGTGGGAATGTATGTGTGCCACATGGCACACAAGCCTGAATCAAGGGTGCAACAGGGTGTCAAAGTGACACCCTGCCACCCTTGACTATTCAGTAATTTCATCGAATCGGTATTTATTGATTCGGTAATTGCCATTGATTCCTATGGGCATTGAGGCCCATAGGAATCAATGGCAAGTACCGAATCGGTAAATACCGATTCAGCAATTACCGAATCTTAACGATTCGGTAATTGTTACTGAATATTTACCTACATGGATGGCATTTACCAATTTGTAAATACCGAATCGGTAAAATTCGGTATTTAGGAATCGGTAAATGCCATTTACCTACAACTGGCCCTTGGTTTTTCTTCATTGCTAAATGTTAGACCTGGAATCTTTTGGCATGGTTTCCCCTGTCCTTTTGCTTCTGGCCTCCTCTTTTGATTGTGTGCTGGACTTTGTTTTGCTGGTGTTTGTACTCTATCCACTTTGCCACTGCTGACCAGTGCTGAAGTGCATGTGCTCTGTGTCTGAAATGTAATGACATTTTGTTTCTCCATAATTGCCATATTTGACTTAAGTCCCTAGTACAGTGCACTACATGTGCACAGGGCCTGTAAATTAAATGCTACTAGTGGGCCTCCTGCACTGATTGTGCCACCCACATGAGTAGCCCTCTGCACACAGGTCTACCGCTGCAGAGCCGGTGTGCGCAGGTTTTAGCAGTTTTGTCAACCTAGCAAGTACACCTACTTGCAAGGCCCAAACCTTCCCTTTTATTAAATGTTAGGCACCCTTAAGGTAGGCCCTGAGAAACCCCAGGGGCAGGGTGTTGTGCGTTTAAAAGGTGGGACATGTACTTTAAAATTTTATATGTCTTGGTTGTGAAAAGCCTCTAAATTCGCTTTTCACTATAGCAAGGCCTATCTCTCCCATAGGTTAGCACTGGAGTTGCCCTGTAGCATTTTACATGGGCATCTTCCAATTGGGAGATGATAAACTAGTGTCTCTGGACTCAATTTAAAAACACATCTTTTAGTGTCTTTTTTTTTAATTTACAGGTCTGAAAATGCCACTTTTAGAAAGTTGAACACAAAAAAAAGACCTGGCTACTATTTTGTTATGCTGCTATCTATTTTAAACAGACACAAAGAACCAATGTTTAAATCCCATTGGATCTGGTTATTTATTTAACCTTTTGTTTATGTCTATCAAAACCCTTTCATCATTATTCCATAACTATCTGAAATAAGGAATGCACTATTCATTCCAAACAAATAGACAAAGTGTACAAATGACGTAAACATTAACGTAACATAAATATTTACAAGACAAACAGTAATGCACCATTCTCTTTGCGCATTTGATAAACACTTGAAGCAAACCCTGTCGAACTCGTTCAATTTGCAAAAGAGGGAATGCTACACATTATGAGCAAGTTATACAAACTGTTGGGGTATACTCTTTTTTACATGTCCCTCATTACTGTTGACAACCATCAATTATCTGTTTCTTAATGTCGAAACAAAAGATGCCGATGGGTTTCAAGACCTAATGTTACACCTGGCGCTCTCACTAGGGTTTCTAACTCGATACAAAGGTGTAATCTGTTGGAAGCAACTTCTAGTTCACCAATTTTCTAAGTTTGGGAGGGGGTAGTTTCCCATTATTCTGGAACAAGATGGGTATTCTTTAAGATCCACAGGGGGTTTAACAGGACTGTACCAGACCAATCAGTTCTTCTAGATTCAAAAGGACAGAGAGTATCTCCTTATTTGGAGCATTCCTTAGTCTCCCGTGTAATGCCGCCGAGCCTTCCTGTTTGCTGTCAATTTCAAACCACAAATCGTCACAGTGGCTTCTGGGCAATGTAGTTCTTTGTAGCTACAAAGAACTACAATGTCTCTGTATAAAACGTTTAGAAAGTTGGCAGTTTCTTACTTTAACCATTCGGTGCCTCTGCCTGTCCCTAGAATTCACTACTGGGTTGAATGACAGTTGGGTTTTGTGCATTCACTGTAGACAGTCACACAAAAAGCGGGCTAAGGTGTGCCCTGCATATTCCACTGGCCCATCACCTGGCTGATGGGTCTTCCTGAGCTAGAGTGGCGGGAGGAATTGGCACTTGCACCTGAGTAGGGCTGTGCCTGTCATCACACTAATAATTGCATTACCCCCTGTAGTGTATCTGGAGCCAGGGTCAGGAAGGGGAGGTTCATGTGTAGTAAAACAACCTTTCTTTGAAGTCTCTTTACTTCAAATGCCAAAATGGATATAATTACTGGACATCTAACACCATAATGGAAGGAACACACACACTTCTGGACTGAGGACATTCTGCCAGGAGGGACTTCCACTTTGCTGCCTGCTTTGCTGTGTTGGTCTGCTTCTTGCCTGAAAGTTAGAGGGCAGAACTTTGCTCTCTGCATCCTGCTTCCTAAAGTTTTTCCAAGGGCGTTAGTTAAGCTTGCCTCCTGATGAAAGTTCCAGGAACATCAAAGGCTTCACCTGCATCCTGCTACTAGCACCTGGGCTCCTCTGCTGTGAGTACTGACCTGCCAAGTGGTGCCAAACCCAGTTCTGGACCCTTTGAGGTGATTTTGGTGCTGCAACCAAGAAATTGATTCGTCGTCACTTCAGAACTGGTACATCCCTGCTAAATTGACGCATCGCTACTGCCTGCACCGAAGTCATGGTCCCCACTCGCTGAGTGCGCAACGCAATGACTATGACTTACAACGCATGCCCAACGGTGCCGCAGCACTTCACAGGACCGCCGCTGCGTGCGTCTCAAGCACCGCTTAACTGAAGTCCATGATGCACTGCTCCAACACTGACACAGCAAATGCAGCCCTGTGGTTCACATCAACGCTGTGGAACCGACACACCCCGCTGTGATATCGATGCATTATTGACATCATGTTGCCTTCAGGTATTGAGGTCTCGCAGCTGTAACCAACACATCAACTCCCCTGCACCCTGCAAAGTCCCCGGGCGTTAGCGGCTCAACAACTCTGCACCGACTCCAGAAACTGATGCATCACTTTGCTACTGTGACACCTTATCTCCTTTGCTCAACGCATCATGCCTAAGCACCAACATGCCAACGACCTGTATAGCAGTAAGAAACCAATGCATCACCTGCCTTTTTGATGCCTCCCCTTCTCTGCGCATCTCACTGTCTTTGATATTGTGACACATCTCAGGTACTGTACTGGGATCTGTGCAACTCCTGTAGCTGGCCGGTGCTCCATCGGTGTCGGACTAAACTTGTGGAATTGTCCTGGTCAAGCGCAACTAAATGGCCCCAGTTGGAGCTATTGTTTTCTAAATGCTAAAACTGTATTTAATATTGAAGGATGTATATCTTGACTTGTGTATGTTTGATTTTTATCGTTCTGGTCTTGTTTTACTCAGATAGATATTGGCTATTTTACTAAACTGGTGTGGAGTACTTTTGTGGTGCTTTCACTGTGTTACTGTGTGTTTATGCACAAATACTTTACACATTGCCTCTTTGGTTTAGCCTGACTGCTCAGTGCCAAACTACCCGAGTGTGAACACAGGCAAACATAGTGTGAGTTCTTCACTTACCCTGACCAGAGTGTTGTTCCTTAATAGACAGGGTGCAAACCACTGACAACTAGAGATCCCATTTCTAACACTTCAGCACTCTATTCTGTTTGTGTGTTCCTCACTGCACGGGCCTGTACAGCACTCGGCACGAAGAATGGTCACTCATTCTTCCTCTCCTCGGGATCACCATACTTCCTCTCCCCTCCCAGGAAGTTTCTGTTCTCCAGGTCCTGTAGGGGTCAGCTAGAAAGCTGACATGCCAGTTGAGTCATTTGCTTTGTCAGGGGGCATTACACCCTTCATGTGATTTCTATCCCTTTACTTCCAGTGCTTCTACCCCCTTTGGCTGAATACCCGCCTAAGCTCTGTGTTGCTAGTTCTCTCTGATGTGCTTTTCCCCCTGCCAAACTCCCTGCCTCCCCCAGGCTCAGTTACTAATTCTTTCTCATGTTCTTTGCCCCCTGCCGCCCTGTTGCTTTCCTGTGTATGCTGCTTTGGTCCTTTTCCCGGCCAGTTTGGTGGCCCCTCCACCTGCTCTTCATTGCCTCTCGTGCCCACCATCTATTTAATATTGTATTATTATATTTTGGGAATTTGCCGTCAGCTCCTCTGCCGTCAAAAAAGCACTTTTGTGCAACTTAAAAAAAAAATGTTTAATTAAACGACCCATCTCGGATTGGTAAATAAAAAAATGGCACCTGCATCATTTCTCCCCCTCATCAAGAATGTGGACCGCTACGATATGAAATTGTTTCTGCAGCCTTATCACAGATTCTTTTCTTTTGATTTGAAAAAACCCCGTACTTTTGGACGCGCTGCATGGCCTCTTACCAATGCTGACAGCATTGCCATAAGGCACTAGCAAAGTCAACAGGTCTCAAAGGAGAGATGTATTGGCTTTGCCATTGCTTTTTTGTTTAATCCGGAACAGTTCCCCCTGTGTAATAAACATCTCATGCCTGTGAGAAACCATCCAGGGCCAGCTCTAGGGACTTGCCTTATGAGAACTTTGCTCTGGCTGCAAAAACAAGAGTAGTAGCTCTCCCTGGAAGGTGACCTCACTACATCAATACATCATTCATCCCCCTTGTGCTGGAGCACATGCCCTCGGTGCAGCATGGCAGCGTACTGTAGCCATGACCCCATGATGCCAGTGGGCATCAACAATCAACAAACAGTAGCTTTGTACCAGATCTCGTGATGGCGAACGTTGACTAGCCTCTTTTGAAATCACTCATTCTATCTCAACAGAGGGTGTTCTTCCTCAGGTTCAAGTTCTTCTGCAAAAGAAAAACTAGACCATTAGTGATAGATTCAGGGCCATATGCATCTGAAGGTTCCATGAGAATCTATCCCTGACTGCGAGGGAGGATAGAACCAAGGAACCTCCAGGGCACCAGAACGTCTCCATCCGTGACTGGAATTTCCATAGACACCTGTCCATTTTGGACCCTGACAGCTGCAAACCACTTCCAGAATACCAGTAAGGTTTTTGACATGAGAGGACATAAAAAATGCTTGACCAAGTACTATGGAAATTAAAGAAGCAACACAATATATATATATTTTGAAAGTAACTATAGTTTATTCAGTTCCGTAATTGCGTGGATCGTGCATACTACCTAGTGTGAGTTTCGATCTCAACTTTCTAACATCCCCCCTATTAGTCGTTATCTTGAAGTTATCTCACTTATGTTCAAGAATACCTCATATTTATCGGATTTTCAGTCCTACCACTATGTAGATAAGTTACATTTAAATTAATTATACATAGGTTTATCTTATATGGATTCCTAAAAATCCAACCGAAACCTGTTGCTCCTGTACCGACGTTGGACAAATTTGATCTCCCTTTTACTAAACAACCACTGCAAATTTTCCAAAGGCTTGTGGCTTTTTAGACATTGCCTACAAAGTAGCTCAAAGGCACTGCAAAGCATGCCCCAAAGGCTAAGCTATTCAAAAAAGGGGGTGGTGATGAACAGAGTGTCTGAATTAAGCAGACCACTCTTACCAAGTCCAAAGATCAGGGCTTGATCCATCACCGTTATTTATCTCACTGCACCATCCCAGCTCAGAACCTGGCTATATGCAAATCAGTCTGTCCCTGGCCCAGTGCATCATGGGAACAGGGCAGACTAAACTACCAAGCCAATTCTTCACCAGAAAGGAGACAAGCTACCGCGGACCGGTTTCTGGCATTTCAGCCGTCTTCGGTCCGGCTTGCTTGAATCCTGATGGAGCAGTGAGAAAGGGACTCATGTCTGAGGATACCCTGCCACACCTATAGTGGCCAAAAACGATTCAAAAAAGGGGGTGGTGATGAACAGAGTGTCTGAAAGCTAGCAATATTCATTTAAAATTAATTTTTAAAAGTGACGGCTCTAACTTAGAGCCAAGTTCTCAATATTCTGTGTTACACTGTGTTTTGCATCAACCTTCAAATCCCCAGCAATGATCAAAGCATGACTCCTCAACGACAGCCTCCACATAACTAAGGGAGTCTAGGCCAACCATTTGAAAAACCCAACTGGACAACCGATCTTTCTTCTCATCTCCGAATAGTCCATGGAATATATAACAACTAAACACTCATACCTTCCCCCAGAGACCTTGATATTCAATGGAAGATGTGTAACACAGACACTCAAGCTTCTTCACAGCCCATGAATGTAATATAAACATACAACCCTTCTCTACAGGCCATGGTATTTTAAGGACGCTATGAGAGCTGGCCATTCAGCCCCTCTTCACAGACAAACAAACCAAGTCTGAGTCCTTAAGAGAATCCCGGAATTGGTGGGGATTTGAAACGAGTTGGCTGTTGATTGTGTGGGAAGGTAGAACAGGGTGTTCCATGAGGGGACTGAATAGAAATGATTTCCCCCTTTTTAGGTCTCGCCTAGCTATCGAGTAAGCGATGCTTCGCAAGATATTTAGTAAGGGTATTTAGAAAGTGCTCCCAAAGGCTGCAGGTGGATCGGGTACAGTCCATGTGCGCTGGGCGCGCGCACCATTTGTCAGCCTGAGCGATCACTTTTGCGGCCGTTTTGATGTTCTCAGAGAGCCGCGCGGCCACTAAGAACATCAAAGCGGCAGCAAAAGTGATCACCATTTGCGCGGGCACCACGTGCTCCCCCCCATCACTTTCCCTGCTGGCATTCCCCCTCCCTTCTCGCCCAGTCCTTGTCACCTGGGCGTGCACTCACCCCTCCTTTCTCCCCTTTTGGCCGCTTTGATGTTCTCGTGCTTGTGTCAATAACAACCCTTGCCTTTAGCTGCAGGGTATTCGTATAATCGGACGGGAAGTGTGATGCATTTAAATAAAACCGTCATTTCGGAGCGGAGTGTGGTTTCTAAGATTACACCCTTTTACAGATGGAAAGTGCGTGTTCCTTCCATCTCGGTTTGGCGCCCTTTGCCAGCACGCTCATTTCTAAAGGCCCTGCTGCACATTCAGCTCTCTAATCCCAGCCCTGCCCTACACCTCGGAATTAAGTGCAGAGCCAAGCTGTTGCTTTGCATTTGTTGTTTTCACTGAAACCCAAGCAGTACAGCAGCCCTCAAGACAAAGAACATGGCTTTCGGTCAGCATCGACTCAAAACCTTGTACTGAGAGGCGTCATTCTCTCTTCACAGGATACAGCCGCCAGAAATGATTGCAAACGCATACTGATAAATATTATTTTGTTATGTTGTTTTAAAGTTAATTTGTAAAGTAAAGAGCGGTACTGTCCTGCCGCCATTTCAAAGTGCCTTGTTACATGAGCCAGCGCAGCACCGCTCTCGGGCACGTTGTTCCCAGGCAACCGAAAACCACAGACCACAGAAGCCCCTCTGCTCTTTGACTTCTCTTCCAACTGTGTCTCACTCCTCGTCTCTTACCTCTTCTCTGGCTTCCATTCACAATTCTGCTTCAGTTCCACTTCCTTTGTACTCCACTTAAAGGTGTCCATGATCTATTCTAGCCCCATGCCGTTTTCCTCTGTGGTTTAGCTATGCATTCCCTCTCGTCCCTTACACTTCGCCCCTCAATGCAGGCTGGTCGCACCTCTCCTCCATGTGCCCTGTCTAGATTCAGATCATTTCCTTTCTTATTCCAAGGCTTCGCAATTTGTTGCCTTTGGCTGTAGTGTACTCGCTTACCTTTCCTTAAACTCTATTCATGATTCCCCTGCAGTTTTCAGTTCTGCTAACAATTTATTCGTTTTTATAATTGTTTCTGCCTGGTTTTGAACGTGCTTGCAGAACAAAACCCGTTCACCCTATGGGCTATTTTTGTAAAATTAGGCAAGATAACTGCAAGCTTGGTTAAATTACTTTTAAACAATAAATAAAAATGCTTTCTTAAAATGCCTCAAACGTGCTGTTAAACTAAATAAAAAACCCTTACTGTAGTTTTTGTTTATGTCTGCCTATGTTTTAGTAATGTAGCCTTCACAGACTTCTAGTGCCGTTGTAAACAGGGATGTAAATCATGTAATCTCGTCACATCGCTTTAGACAGCACAGGAAACGGGTGGCTGCGCAACACAATGAACGTGGGGGGGGGGGGGGGGGGTAATCAATTCAAAGTCCCAATGAGAGAATCCAGTCTTAAGAAAATAACATAAGAATGCGGTTAGTATGACAGAGTACCAACTCCATTCTAAATTGGATGTGAATATATTTTATATTTTATGATACCTGGACCTTACATTGAAATTTCTTTTTTCCCCTGTTTGCTTACATTTTCTTTCAAAGGCAATGGTTCGGTTCACTTTTAGCAGCAGATCTCGGTGGACTTCAGTTCGCTAAATGTCCGGAATGTGAACATTTGGCTTCTAGTGCCCTGTGGACCATAGTCCCCACAATCTCTTGTGCAGAGACCCTCCTCCTCCCGTGTCAAAGAGCTCATAAATTCACAGGCCCGGAGATTGCCCTTGGTACAGTTAACATCATTGGGACTTTATACCTGTTGTTATAATTTGAATAGAGCATTATTCTGATTTAAAGCAAGAAGCTTTTGAAAGCATCAGTGGAAGTCTTTTACTGTAGGCACTCGATCACAAGTATTCCGTTAATATTCAGCATATTTTAATTATGTACTCGGCTAACGGCCATTAAAGTTTCCCTATTACAGAGGCAGTTGATTTATCATAGGAGTAAAGAAAGCAACATCATGGAGTCAGCTTTTTCAAAATGTTTCTTGGCAGCAAAGAAAGTTTCTTTCCTCATGAAGCACACGTATTTCTTGCAAGATCCCATGAGAACTACACAAAGCGCGAGTTTATCGTCAGTTCCCCTTTGCATGTAAATTTAGGGATTTTTATAGTAGTTCACTGACCGTGTCCCCCTGTTGAGTCTGTCATGAGGTAAGCACTCGTGCAGTAGAGGATGCTGGTGCGTCGAGAGAAAGACACCTAGACCCATCACTTTCTGCAAATTGGGCAGACAGTTGTTAGCACAGCCGACTTAACTCAATATCACAGTTCTCCAAGAAATTTCTGACGAACCAAAAGTAGCGTGACTAAATTACATAACCTGTGTATAAAAACCATTCAACCAGTATGATAGTGTAACGCAAAACTAAGTGTACAAAATAAAAACGTGGTATGGGCCTACTTGCAATCCTCCCTTTCAAAACAGTGGAACATAGATATAGATCCTTTATGCTGGCATTGCTGATTATCGGCCCTAGAGTGTCCACACACACAACCACACACACAACCACAATCTCACACACACTACAACCACACACCCACACAAACACACGACCACACACACATGAACACACACAACTACACATACAACCACACACACAGCCACACACACACACAACCACACACACAACAACAAACACACAACCCTAACACAAACACAACCACAACCACACACAACCACACATACAACCATACACACAACCACAATCACACACACAACCACACACACACATAACCACAACCACACACACAACCACAACCACACACAACCACACACACAACCACACATACAACCACACACACAACCACAATCAAACACACAACCACACATAACCACAACCACACACACAACCCCACACACACGCAACCACACACACACACAACCACACACCACCACACACACTAACAACACACACACACAACCACACACAACCACACACACAACACACAACCACACACACAATCACACACACACAACTACGCACACACAACCACACACACAACCACACACACACAACCACAACCACACACACAACCAAAACCACACACAACCACACATCCACATACACTACCACACATACACCCACCCACACACACACACAACTACACACTCAGCCACACACAGAATCACACACACTACCACACATGCAACCACACACACACAACCACACACACACACACAACCACACACACACACAACCACACACAACCACAACCACACACACAACTACAAACTCAACCACACACACACAACCCCACACACACACAACCACACACAACCACACACACAACCACACACACAACCTCACACACACAACCACACACAACTACAACCACACACACAACCACAACCACACACACAACCACACACACAACCACAACCACACACAACCACACACACACAACCACACACACAACCACACACACAACCACAACCACACACAAAACCACACACACAACCACAACCACACACACACACAACCACACACACCCACACCCACAACCACACACAACCACACATACAACCACACATGCAACCACACACACAACCACACACACAACCACAACTTCAGGGACTACCTGTCCCAGAAGCACCGGCGGCCAGATCAACTGCACTTGGGCTGCTCTCCCCGCCTGCCCCTCCCCATCTGACTTAAAAACCTGTGCAGTTCATGCTTTGTTGGGACGCTTTGCTGAGACTGCTTTGAGAGGACGCTGGGCTGCGAGGCTTTGTGTTTCAAACCGCCACTTCAATCTTGCGGAACCCGCTGCGCGGGTCCCGCTTCGCTGAATTGCCACCACAACTACCTGGACTCCTGTGTGACTGCTCCTGGGGTTTGCTGAGGGTAAGGCTGGACTGTGAGCAGAGTGCTAGCGCCGGCCAGGGACTACCTGTCCCAGAAGCACCGGCGGCCGGATCAACTGCACCTGGGCTGCTCTCCCCGCCTGCCCCTCCCCTTTACCCATAAGCCCTATAAATTTCTTAGAGTAACCCCGCTGCGCGGGAGCGAGCGGGAGAAGCCCGGGACAAGGGCGGGATAGTCTGCGACAGTCCGCGACTGGCAGCATCTGGTCTGGGCAAGATACTCTGCCGAAATACCTGTTGAGTGACTTAAGTCTCAAGGCCCATTTTGGATATCTGTGATACATAGGTATTATCATTTTCTTCCATTGTTTCAGTATAGTGTACTTAAAGGAAATAGTAACTACGTTGAACTATGCCACCGAAAAAACATTCACCTGTCAAAAACACTATGGAGAACTATCTCATCCAAGCAGTGGCAAAAATAAACAGCGAAAGAAGATCTTCGCTGGGTTTAGATATACCTACAGAATCCCCTTCTCGGGACTTACAGTTGGAGGTTCCCTTTGTTCAGGAAAATAGTGATAGCTTAGGGTTAACTCCTGATTCTCCCATAGACGTTGATATCATACAGCCTAGTGGTACAGTAGTTGGTATAGAAGGTAGCAGTGAAAGCGAGGGAGAGGTTGTGAATGAGCCCACGCCCCCTGATCCAGTGCCAGTGCCTGCCCCTCGTGCTACCAGGGGCGGAAAAAAGAATCTGCCTAAACGTGGGGGGCTTCGTTCCAGCAGGAATAAAGTTGCTACTCCCCCTAGAAAAATAGCTGAGGAGGAGGATGATGGGTCGAGCGACGAAGCTTGTGTGACTTTAACTAATACGCAATTTAACAAGTTGTGTGGTATGCTGGATGCAAAAATTAGGGGCATTGTAAAGCCGTTGGTTGGCCGAATCGAAAAGCTAACTGCCGAGGTTAATAGATTGGGGGGTTTGCTGAATAAAACTCTAGTGGAAGTAGAAAAACTACCTGAGGAAGTTGTGACTAGAGTTGAGTCCCTAAAGAGTAGTTCTAACCCCGAGGGAGGCATTGATTCCATTCCCCGAATAAATCAGCCAATGGCCCCGCCGATAAATCTAGCTGGAAATGTCCAAGATCTGGCAGCTCCATTACCAACACCTAATGCCACAAACTTTCGGAAAGGCTCATGCGAGCTTATTGTCGAGGCCTCTCCCCTTGTTCTTGTCTTAGCGAATGTTCCCCGACTAGTCTCTGGACAAGAAGAATCTACTTCCTCCTTATTGTGTAAATCTCTATCCTGGCTAACCAATAACATGGCGATAACTCCTTGGGGGAAACAACAACTATCAGAAGAGTTAATGACGGCCAGAAGGGTTGAGTGGATTGGAAATAGGGCTAAAAGATTTAAGGGGGATTGTGTTGTTCTTAGCTTCTCGAACCCTGAGGTACTGACAAATATTCTACCTAATTTACTACCTCCACAGAGAAGATCGACCACCATTGTCCCATTGACTTTGGATTTCTTCTACCCACGTAAAGGAAAAGGCATTAATCCCTGTACTTTAAGGACAAAGTGGAATGTGGTGCGTAACCGGGGGAGTAATGCACCTGCATTTAATGACTGGGGAATAAGTCTTGATAACAGATTCTCTGCCCTTTCCAACTTGAACGAATGTGATTGACTTCTGGCATGTTCAAAGTTTGCAGTTCAACCTATATATAACCCATGTGCTAGCAGGGATATTGAGAACGACCGCCAAGTGGTTGATGGTACAGTAAGGAAAGGTTGTGATTTAGTCTCCGATCCACAGGGAGTGGGAAACTTTGTTATTCTGGGTAATGCTTGCCAAGATAATGTCATCATTCAAGGTGATGCTGCACCAAGTAATATTGTCACTACTTCAAACTTAACATGTGAGTCACTGCCTGAGACGGGTAGTTTATTATCCTGGAACGTGGCTGGGTTAAGCTCAAAGTTAGTGTGTGGAAACTGGCTAGGCTTTGTCAGCACATATGATGTTTGCATGTTTCAGGAGACTTGGGCTTGTGAACCTGTTTATGCCTTGGGATATATACATTTTTATGTACCAGCTACTAAGGGACCAAAGGGACGACCTACGGGAGGTCTTACTATTTGGGTTCGTCAGTCCCTTAAATTGACAGTAAAGAGCCCGGTGACTGGTAAAAAAGATATCCAGCTAATTAGGATTACTAGTGGTACCTCTGATGTACTAGACATTTATAACATATATGCTAGAGGCAGTAAGACAGGTAGATCTGAGGTCCTCCTTGCTCTTTATAACCTTCTTGACACATACTCTCCTGGTCATAGGATTGTAATAGCTGGTGACCTGAATCGAACTTTTGAACCCCTGGTCGCTGGTGAAGGCCCTCTTGGTAATGAGGAGGATTTACAATGGGGCATCCCTGCCCTAGAGACCAATCCAGTATTACGCTGGACAGAAGATATCCTAGGTCTAAATGCTATGTGTCTGGAATTAGGACTAAGAGCATTAAACGGTAGGACTAAGTCAGATAAGACAGCCTCCACGACATTTGATAATGGGAGACACAAAAGTCGTATCGATTATGTGATTTGTAGCTTGATTTTATGGTCGACTGTTTGTGACATGGAAGTTATGTTAAAACCTGAAAGTGACCACAATCCTTTATGTGTGGTGCATAAATGGTGGCTCAATGTTGGTGATTCTAACTGCTCTGATGCTCTTTTTCCACCGCTGATTATCCCTGAAAATGATATGCGTAGGCTACAGTGGGTTAGCGTTATGACTGCCAGCAGGCTATTGGAAATATCAAAGAGGAAGCAGATAAAGCTATCTTGGCCCTGGAGTCAATTGAAGGTGTGTCCCCTGGCTTGGGTGACGTGACCAAAATCCATGATAACCTTTTTGGCAAAATTAAATGCCATTTTCTGAAACCAGCAAAAAACTATGGATCCCGTGTATGCAAACCAGCTAAATGGTATAATAATGACTGTAGGTTGGCTCGAAAATCATTGGGACAGGCAGTTAGGAACAAGGGGGTAGTGGACATCCGCCTTTCTAGAAAGAACTATAAAGCCTGTATTGCGAAAGCCAAAAGAACCTGGGATGAGGCACATTGGAATAAATTGAAATGTGCTAGTGATAGGAAAAATTCCCGGATGTTTTGGAATATCGTTAAATGGGGTAGTGAAAGACCTGAGGAGCCACCCAATAATAATGTCGCACAGGATGACTGGGTGTAATTTTTTAGCTCCCAGTATGCGGCAAGTGCCCAGGTGGAAGCTGGGAATTCCCTGAGCCAGTCCTTAGCAGAGGATAATACATTTACACTTAATGAAATCTTGTCTGCCCTTAAATCTGTGCATAGTGGACGTGCACCAGGCTTAAATGGCGTCCCCGCGGACGTTTTCTTAAATGATAAAGAGGGATGGTGCAAATACATTCATCTGCTTATTAACCACATCGCTATGGGTGCTGACATTCCGGCATCATGGTGGGCGGGCTGTGATTATTCCTGTGCACAAAAAGGGAGATCGTGCTCAGCCAAGTAATTATCGCCCAATAAGCTTGATCGACACTATACAAAAAATAGTCGGCCGAGTGATTGTTAATAGATTGCTTGAATGGGCAGATGATAATAACATCCTATCACCTTTCCAGGCTGGCTTCCGAAGGGCAACCAGCACAGTGGATCAAGTTTTTCGCTTTCAATTGATCCAGTGGAGGACCGTGGTATTAGGAGGAGGCAGTCTCTATGCGGCTTTCGACCTGGTGCCGCGGGCAAAACTATGGCAGGTTCTGTAGGTTCTGGGGGTTCCTGAGGTTCTTCTGACTATGATCATGAGACTTCATGAGTTAACCTATGCAAAAATCCAGTGGGGGGGTTATGGAAAGGACACTGCTGAATTTCCCGTTGAGCGCGGGGTTCGGCAGGGGTGTTCAATGGCCCCAACCCTGTTTACCCTATTTATCAACAGTATTGTCCCACGTATGTTATCTCAGTCAGTGGATGCTCCCTCTCTTGCAGGTGTAAAAGTTCCTATTTTAATGTTTGCGGATGACACGTTAATTTTATCCAAAACCCCAAGTGGTTTACAACATGCATTGGCCATCTTTGATACCTTCTGTGTGGATCACGGTTTGGAGGTGAATGTGTCTAAAACGAAGCTCATGATATTTAATCAACATCGTAGTTTTAAGTCCAAAATCGTCATGAGTGGTCGTCCTCTTGATGTGGTAAATTCATTCACCTACCTGGGGATCCACATAGCGGATAACAATAGGTGGTGTCATCATATTGATGTAGCAACTCTACGCCATAAACAATTAGCTGGTGTTATCAATCTGGAACATAAGAAGTCTTTGACTAAACCAGTTAAACCAGCTTTGATGTTTTATGAAGCCAAGGCAATCGGGTCTGCGCTCTATGGGGCAGAGATGTGGGGTTATGAAAATTTGAGTGCGCTCCAAATATCAGAGAATACATTTTTGAGGTTAATTACTGGTACACCGAATAGCACTCCATTACTGCCCTTGAGATACGATCTTGGCAGGAAGCAAATTGTGGACTTAGCCAGACTACGGCCAATCTTATACTGGCGTAGGCTCTGGACTACCCCTGAGCTTGCCCACTATGCGGAAGGATTTACTGACGTTATCCAAGCAGACTGTTTCCATAAGATTACTTGGTTTAAAAAGCTAAAACTGATGTTGTTTGAGCTCGGGTTAAGTGAGTTGTGGTTTGACCCATCAGGAGCTTTATTTCCGTCTAAGTCAATCTTAAAGAACATGTATTGGGAATATGTTGCTAACGTCAGTTTGAGTAATTCTAATAATGGGTCCATGGCTGTTGGTTTTCTGGAGGTCAAATTGTTTCCTGTATTTGAAATGTACTGGGATTTTATATCTAAACCCTTAGACAGGAAACTTTTGTTCCAAATGAGAGCTGGTTCACTCCCCTTAAGATCACTAACAGCAAAATGGGGCTCTGGAGGGTCCACTATCTGCCCTGCTTGTGGCTCAGGTAGTGAATCTCTCGGACACTTTTTGTTTTCTTGCAAAGCGTATAGTGTTCCTAGACGAGTCTGGTTGGCACCTATGTGCAGAAACCTTGGTACCACATGTATTAGAGTTGCGTTGCGTATTTTATGTACAACTTCCCTTACATGGATCATAATTGCCACTGCAAAATACCTTGGGTGGGCTTGGATCATCAGGCAGAGACTGCTAGTAATGTAACTATTCTCTGCCGATGACAAGCAGAGATTGCTAGTGAATTGACTATTCCCTGCTTATGTATTGACAGTGTCTCCATGAAATGTATATTAAGGTTTTTAACTTTGGTCATTTAAAATCAAGATTTTAATAATGAACTTTTACACACTCTTAATTGTTTATTAACATTGTGGTTTGTTTTATATAACGGTTTTATGGATTTGTAAGTGCTTTGTATTTTCTGAGTACTTGTACATTTAATTGCTTCCTAATGTGTTTGTATGTCTTGCTTTTATGAGTAATTACTCGAATAAAGCACTTTTGAATTGAATTGAATTGAACAACCACAACCGCACACACAAACAACCACACAAACAACCACTCAACCACACATACAACCACACAACCACAAACACACACAACCACACACACAACCACACACATAAACACCCACAACTACACCCACAACCACACACAGAAACCCACACACACAACCACACTCACAACCACACACACAACCACACATAAAGCCACACACAATCACACATACAACCACACACATACAACCACACACACACAACCACACACACAACCACACCGTCGGTGCACACTTTCGCCAGGCACAAACACCACCAGCTGTCAGTTTACGGTTCCACCAGGCACACACCACCAGACGTCAGTGCACGCTTTCACCAGGCACACACACGCCACCAGCAATCTGTGCATGCCTTCACCAGGCACACACACACCACCAGTCATCAGTGCATGCTTTCACCAGACACACACATACCCGCAGCCGTCAGTGCACGCTTTCACCAGGCACACACACCACAAGTCGTCAGTGCACACTTCCACCAGGCACACACACCACCAGCTGGAAGTACACACTTCCACCAGGCACACACACACCAGTAGCCATCAGTGCACAATTTCTACAGGCACACACACTACCAGCCATCGGTGTACACAGCAATTGTTAACGCATCCACAACTAACTATTGTAGCAATCGCAGTATGGCGCACTTTACTTTTAAACCTATTCATCTAAAGCGCAGCATGCCACTGTTGCTACCAAAATAAATACACTTTTTTTGGCCTACAATTGATAGACTTTTGTTGCAATTGGTGTTGCAATATTTAGCAATGCCAATAGCTTGAACGTAATTAATGCGAGACCTATTGCATTGCAAGTGCTTGTTCTTGGTTGTCAACGCCCTTAAGTAGGATATGCATCCCCATCCTCCCACAAGCAGGACAGTAGACATGTTTCTTTGAATGAGCAATAGTCCGCCTTTTGTTTTCAGTGCAAATGCAGGAATAGTTTAATTTCAGGCTGGCACACATAATTTATCAATGTTTATCTTGTGATCATTGGTTTGCTGTATATATTTTTGTCATGAATAACGTTTGGTATTATATATGTGTTGTATATATTGTCTCACAAAAGAAATGGTTCTAAATCACGCATAAAAATGTGTGATTTACTAATGTGGTGTTTCCTCTTTAGAGACATACCCAATTGATTTATGAATGTCTTTTAGAATCATCAAAACTAAGCAGAATAAATGCTCAAAAACCTCAGAATTAGTGGTCTCAGGTTTGTCGCGAATATTTAAAATATAACACCCTTGACACCCTGCTGTGATTTTAATATTTGGGTGGTCCAGTCTGGGGAAAACAGGCCCCAAGCCTTCCTTGTTTTCACTAGTTAAGAGCCTAGCAGCAGAATTGAGGGCCACCCGAAGAGGAACCGTTTTCACTCTGGGCAAGCCACAAAGAATTGTCATAGATGCTGAGTTGGAAGTTCGCTCTTTTGGTGAGGGAACTGATGTGCTTTTGCATGTTCAGACTTTTGTCTAATATAATACCAAGCGAGGATGCCGAGACCACGAGAAGAGGTCTGCAGTTAAGAGCAGTAAGCTGATTTAACCATTGTTCAATGACCGGAGTTTACTTGTGGGCTGAGATTAGGAGGAATTCTGTTCTTAGAACATTTAGTTTCAGATAGTTACGTTTCAGCCAGCTTTGAGTATCCAGCAGAACTGAGTTGAGGGACTGAATGTCCAGGAGTTGGAAATGGTCGTTGTGGTTGCAGAGTTGGGCAAGCACACATTTCTCCAGGATCTTTGCCAAGGTGGGGATTTTGGAGATTAGGCTAAAGTTATGAAGGTCTGTGTGATTAGCAGTTGGTTTCTTTAGAATTGGGGTAACTCGCCTTGCCGAAGTGAAGCATTGACGATTATAGTCCACAATGTTAGTATCTAACATCCGGGAAAAGTTTAAAAGTTTAGATGGCAGAGGGTCGTTGTAGTGGTTGGATGGTTTCAGAGTCGACAACGTTTTGAGTATAGTCATTCATCCAAGGTTTGGAATAGACTCCAGGATGCATTATTTTTGGGGAGGTAGGGTTGCACAAGGACAGTGATAGCCACGGCAGGTAGATTGAGGGAGGTCAGTGGACTGATCGGCAGGTGGTCACGGGCAGATCGTAATTAAGTTTCAATCTTATTAGTCTTATCTGTGAAGAAATATGAAATTTCTTCGCAATTAGGCAATGTCCCTTGACCCAGTGATGCGGAGTTCAGATGACTATTGGCTTGGGACTTGATGAGTTCGAACAGTTTTTTTGGACAGTTTTTTGCTTGGTCTAGCTGAGTTCTGAAAATGGTGGCCTTTGAGCATCTGATGCGTTTAATATAAATGCTTCTCAGGGATCTTAGGTGGTAAAGATGCTCAAGGGAGGGAAAGGACCCCACACCCTTTCGACAAGCCTTAGGTTTCTTCTTTAGGAATTGAGACTATCAGTAAACCATGCTTTGGAGAGTTTAGAGGACATTCTTTTAAGCTGTAGTGGTGCAACCGAGTCTATTACGTTCAGCATTGCATGGTTATAGTGGGCCATAAGGTCGTGGACATCAGACATTTACGGTGGGGGGCGGGGGATGTTATCACAGAGAGCAGTCAGATCTTGCCGGTTGATGTTCTGTAGGCATCTTTTCAACTGTTTTGGGTTCTTGGGTTGGGCTTTCCTTGTTCTTACCGATTCCAGGATACAGAAGGTGATGCAATAGTGGTCTGTCCAATCACATGGGAGGATCGAGTCCGCAAGGATGGAGTTGGGTTTACCAATGACACGATCTAAGGTAGCTCCTTTGATACGAGTGGGGCTATCACAGATTTGGATTAGCTTGAGCTCAAGTAGGAAGGATTTAAGGCTATTGATGACCAAGTCAATTACATTATTTCAATGGAGATTGGAATCTCCCAGCAAGATCTGAGAGCCATGGAAGTGTGCATTGACTGAGATAATGTCCATGACCTGTTCTTTGAAGGGAAGGTTGTCACAAGGGGGGGTGGTAAAACGTGTGCAGTTTGCAGGAGTGATTGTACCACCAGTCACTTCAATGCATAGGTATTCACAGGATGGCAGGAGGTCAGTCTAGTACTTTTGCTGTAAGATTGCAATGATGTAAACATGCAATGCCTCCACCTTGACCACAGGATCTGCCCAACTTAATGATATCGTAGTTGGTAGGTATTAAAAGGTCCAGGATGGGCGCAGCTGAGTCACTTAGCCAGGTTTCCGTAAACATTACAAGGTCAAGAATCTGCACCAGGGTGAGGTCTGCAATGTCTGCAGCGGGTTTAGCTGCCGATCTACAATTTAGGAGCATGCATTTGAGACTAATGATGGTGTCTGTAGGTGCGGGTAGAGTAGTGGTGACTCTCATTAGGTTGTTCTCATTTAAGGTTCTGGTGTATGGCCTAGGTTCCCTGAAAGGATCCGTGGGGATGGATTCAATTTGTTGCAAGTTTGCTATGGTGGGGGCTGTGCTGGAACATAAGAATGTAGGAGAGAATGAATATCCGTATCAGACAGGGAGGCTCTGCATTTAGAGGGGCGAGCAGGGTCTTTAGGGAGTGGAGTGGAGGTCCACCTATGAGGTATGTGGGTGACGTGAGAAGGTGATCTCTGCGAGTATGGCGGAGGGAGCCTGGTACACCCGCAATAAGGGAGCGAGCGGAGATGGTGATTTTTTGTGGTGGCGCAGCTTAATCTGGAGTTAGGAAACACAGCCTCAGTGATAAGTAGTAGACTACGGACCTCTGCCTTAAGGTGTTGTAGGCAGAGTGCTATCCCACTCAGACAGCCTTCCAGTGAGGTGTGTGGATGGGATTGGGAGGCTATGTCCAGGGGACCCTATAGCGAGAGAGGTAGTGAAGTCAGGGGAAAGCAGGGTGGGTGGCGACTGAATGTACCCAGCGGGAGGAGATTCTGGGAAATTGAGCTGCACGCTGGGAGGGATGGGTAGGATAGGGGAGGAGCTAGTCAGGTCAGGGGAAAGAAGGGCAGTAAATGACTGAATGTGTCCTAAGGGAAGGAATTCGGGGAAATGGAGCTGCAATTTCGGAAGAATGGGTAGGATAGGGGAGGCAGGGACTGATGGATCAAGACCCCTGGAGGCTGGAGGAAGCCAGATGGGATTGTGTGTTGGGCTGGAGGAAGGTGTCTTGGGGAGAATCAGGGCAGTGCTGTACGCAATGGAGCTAGGGGAGTTAGGGCTAGCTAACAGTGCGGGGGGAGCAGGAGGATTAGTGTGATGACTGTGCTGTTGCGGATCGTTTATTGCGTGCATTTCACAAGAGCTGTTAATAAGAGTTAGGGTGGGTAGAAGGAGACCTTCGAAGCAGATGTGGGATCAGACGGAGGTGGTGGCAAGGTAGGGAATGGAGTTTGAGAGGACTGAGGGAGCACTGGGGTCCCGCCCTTCCACGGGGGCAGAATTGAATTTAGCCACTGCATTCAGGATGGTGGGGGAAAATTAGTCAAATAACACTAGATTGCAGTCTGAGGCTTGTATAAGGATGGTTACATTTTTGTAGAGGGAAATGGTGGCCTCAGCTCTGTAATCCAAAGAAGGCACAACTATCTATCTAAGATCATGTGGCGTTTCCAGGGATGTGGAGATCTTGAGGAGAGAGTAAATGGCCTTCCACCATTGAGCAAGACGTTTAGTGTAGAAGATGAGGTCATTTATGGTAACACCCTTTCTGATAGAGAAGTAGGGGTCTGAGATAAGGGTTTCCGGATGTGTTTTAAGTAGTCTGTTTGAAGTTTTTCTGCAGCATTTTTATGAGAACTGACCATTCAGCCCCTCTTCAAAGACCCTAATACACAGTGGAGGATGCATATGGTGAACATTTAAACTTTTTAACAGTCCATTATAGTCACTCTATGATGAGTAATATGATCAAAAACTTCTCCACAGCTCCTACTATCCTATGAAAGAGATGTAATATCAACACTCAATTATTTTCTACAGACCTCGATACTCTATGGAAGTGATGTACTATGAACACTACTTGCCTAGAAGGGCAGTGTGGTGCTCTGTTCATTTACACCAAATGAGGTGGGTGGTCTAAACCAATTTTAAGCATCAATATCCAAACTATGTAAAAATGCACCAACGCTCATGAAGGTTTTTTCTGTATCTGGAATTTCTTCAAGTTCACAATTCCCAGTGCCTAAAATTGCTGCTGTGATCTATGAATAATCTTATTTATGTAATGAGGAACAGCATGGAACCTAATTATCTAGGAGACATTGGTTTGTGTTTTCCCGGTAGTGGAGAGCTCAGGCAGGAAATCTTTCTGTGCTTGAGGCAGATGGGGACAGTCAATGACCTTTATTTCTGAAGTTGGATGTAGCCAACCTACAGTGCAGAAGTGCGCGAACAGACACACACAAACACACAGTCAAATGTTTGTTACAAAAACATACACACATATAACCTTTCAGAGAGACACTTGCACAAAATCTAGATTGATTCTCTATTGTCTACATCATTATATAAACAATAGAAACACAGAATAACACCCCTTGGCCCTCATTACATGCAACTTACTGCTGGAATTACTGTTTAGTAATGTTGCACATATGCATTACACAACAAGCCAGTACTTAATTTGAGCTGGGGGTTTCCAGTGCTGGCACCAGCACTTAATTGTCGGCACCGGCACTTAATTGTCGACACTGACACTTATGACAGCTGCCACATGGTGGTTTTGTTTGTATAATTTAGTGAGGAGCAGAACTTCAATTGTTTATTAATTCAGTATACATAAAAAACAACTAATAACTGCCATCTGAGCTATTTTTATAGCTTTGGGGGCCTCGAATAGGCTGCATTTTAACACTTTTAGGGTTCTGGTTTGTAGTAGTTGTGTAGGTACTGTCATTGCTAATGACAGCATTGAAATTGGGTGGTGAAAGCTACAGAGGCCTCCTGACTAGAGCCCTGGCACTTATTTGTATACAAAATAAGCACTGCTGAGCTGCAAGAAAATATCTCCGTAGGGTGAAAACATCGGAATGTATATGCAATCATAGGAAATTTGTTTAAGCAGCAACCTTAATTCTTGTCAGAGTTAAACACAAGGAAACCCCAAATTAACCTATGCTCAACCCTCTGTTAGCTTGACACAAAAGCAGTCAGGCTTAATTTAGAGGAAATTAATAAAGTATTTGTGCAGCAATTCAAACAGTAATAAAGTAAAAACACAGCACAAGAAAAATCCCACACCAAGTTAGAAAAATAGAGCAACAACTAATAAATTATTTTACGCCAAAATGACAAACATCCAATCAATAGGACTGGAGATATGCAATTTTCAAGATTTAGGTAAAAGTAGTGCTTGAAAGCACAATGCACCAACTGTGGTTATCATGTCATGCCCGACCGGGACAAAGTTGCAAATTCAGGCCGACCACAATGGAGCTCGTGCCAGATACAGGGAAAAAGTAAGGCCTGCTGAACAAAGTACCTTAAATCCATGTTTCTGAGTGTTGCAAGGTCTTGCGTTGAGGATGCGTTGTACAACATTGGTTCAGAGGAGTTGAAAAGCTGGGAAGCAAGGTCTTGCATTGAGGATGCAATGCATAGCGCCAGTTTTGAGGAGCTGCGGCGTCCTGAATCGGGGATGCATTGCATAGCGGTGGTTCCGATGAGAAGGCCGCGAGTTGATGCGTTGCGCTCCATTAGTTCTGCTATGACTGACTGACTGACTGAAGTTTTTATTAAGCGCTCGAATGCCACGGCGTCTTGGCGCTGTAGAATAGAAGGTGATGTAAGACAGATCAGGGCAGGGAGAACAGCCATGTTTTCAGGGATTTTCTGAATCTCAGTTTGGAGGCTTGTGAGCGAAGTTCGACAGGCAATGAGTTTGGAGGCCTGATTAGAAAATGATTTTCCACCCCAACGCACTTTCCGGATTCTAAGCACGCAGACCAGGTCTTGATTGGCCGATCTTAGAGTTCGGTTGGGCACATAGCGCGGGAGGAGTTTGGCCAGATCATCTGATCCTTTTCCGTGAACGTTTTTGTGGGCCAAGCAGAGGGCTTTAAACTGGACTCTGCGCTTAATTGGCAGCCAGTGCAGCTCTTGAATGACCTGGGAGGTGGGGTGACGCTTTGGCAGGTTCAGGAGAACCCTGGCGGCCGCGTTCTGGATAGCCTGCAGCTTGATCAATTGCTTCTCTCCCGTACCGAGATAGAGAGAGTTGCAATAATCAACGCGAGACATTACTAGGGCAGCAATGACAGTCTTTTTTAAGGTGGGTGGAATAAAGGGCAAGATCTTTCTAAGTACCTTCATCATATGAAAACAAGCTGAAGTGACGTGGTTCACCTGCGCTGTGCAGGAGAGGTTTTTGTCCAGTAAGAATCTGAGGTTTTTGACCTTCTCGGCTGGGGTAGGACAACAGCCGGCTTCCGGGGGCCACCATAGCTGACTCCATATCGAGGGCTTCTGACCGAATTCTATGATTTCAGTCTTCTCAGTATTTAATTTGAGAAAGCTTTGGCTCATCCAGTTTTTTACACTGAGAAGGCAATTACTGAAACGGCCTACGGTTGCTTCAATGGAATCGGAGACCGACACTATGATTTGCGTGTCGTCTGCATAAGACACTAATCTCAAGCCATGGGATTTTATCAGTTTCGCCAAGGGGGTGACATATAAATTGAACAAGGTTGGTGATAATGCCGACCCTTGAGGGACTCCTCCGGGAAGAGTAAATTCCTCTGATTTAAGTCCATCCCAGTGGACTTGTTGGATTCTGCCTGTCAGAAATGATGCTAAGAGGGCTAGAGCGGCATCGGAGATGCCCAGATTTTCCAGACGACTCAGTAGGACCGAATGATTGACGGTGTCGAACGCCGCGGTTAAATCAAGTAATTTGAGGGCCGTTCTTCCACCGTCGTCCATGGTCTTCCTGATATCCTCTGTTGCCATGATAAGGGCTGACTCAGTTGAATATCATGCTCGAAAGCCATGTTGTGTAGAGTCAAGAAGATTATTCTTCGTAAGGAAAGTCATAAGTTCTAAGTTCATGGCTTTCTCGAGGATTTTAGCTGGTAGAGGCAGACAGGAGATGGGCCGATAGTTTTTAGTTTCGGAGGGATTGAGTGAGTCTTTTTTCAGAATCGGGCGGATACAGGCCTTCTTCCAGATTGAGGGGAAGGAGTTCGAGCATATAGCCTTGTTTAATAGAGAGGTCAATACTCCAGTTATAGCTAATGGAATAGAATGCAGAATGTGCGGAGGGCATGGATCCAATGAAGATCCTGATTTCATCTGTAGGAGAAGGTCCCCGACCTCCGACTCCTTTAGCATAGGAAACCTAGGAAAGACAGGGAAAGTGGGAGGTGAAGATTCCTCAGTATCCACTGCCGGGACCTGGGTAGGAGTGACCAAGATGTTAAGGCTGGTATTGGAGTTGGTGGCTACGGTGCCGAGACCGTCATAAACTGCCTGTACTTTGCTCTGGAAAAAAGCAGCAATATTCCCGACAAAGTTCTGGTCCGGTGTAAATATAGTGTCTCGCGGGGTTTTTGCCAGAAGGGTAACAGTCTTAAAGAGCTCTCTGGCAGAGTTGGGGGCTTCTTGGATTCTGGTGGTGTAGAATGTGGATTTGGCCTGAATAATCGCTGCCTTATACTCCTGCAGAGCTTTGGAGTATTCGGCCTTTTTGAGAGCGCAGTAGTTAGACCGCCAAATGCGCTCAGCTTTGCGGCATTTGAGTTTGATTAATTTCAACTCAGCTGTATACCACTGAGCGGTGGCCAACCGTTTCTTAGGCACTCGGGACTCCAGAGGAGCTAGTTCATCGGCAGCCTGAGCAATCCATCTGTTAAAGCTGGAGGCTCCAGTGTCGATGCTACATTGCTCAAATGTTGGGGCGTCGTTGGCAAGAGCCACTGCTAGCAGATTCGAGTCTAAGTTTTTCCATGAACGCTTGCTTTCCGGGGGCAGGAAGCGTCTTCTGTATCTTGCAGAGTCATTAAATTTTAGATTAAAGAAGACAGCCCTATGATCAGACCATGGGACAGGCAAAGTGGAAGAAAATTTTAAGTTATTGTTGTTGGTGAAAATGCCGTCAAGAGTATGTCCTGCAATGTGGGTGGGCTTACGCACTATTTGGGTCATATCAAAACTAAGCAGGTTGTCAATGAGAGTTGCGGAATCAGAATCGTTAGTACCTTCGAGGTGAAAATTAAAATCTCCTAGAATTGTAAAAGTGGCGGAGTCCGTGGTGGATTCCAGATATGTATGGAGAGCAGTGATGACGGGAGCTTTTGGCTCTGGGGGTCTGTAGAGCAGCAAGCCAATGAAAATCAGACGGTTATTGCATTTGATTTTGAAGTTCAAGGCTTCAGCCTCCATATTTAACTCTGGTAGGCAGAATATTTTTAGATGGGACTTGTAGATGATACCAATGCCCCCGCCTGTTCTTCCAGGTCGGTTGAGGTACTCTACAAAATATCCCTCCGGAACTGCTATGTTCTAATCTGGACCAGAGGCCTCAGATGACCTGGTCTCAGTAAGGAACATTATATCTGTATCGTGATCAGTTATGAACGCCTCAATTTTGCATTTATGTTTTGGCATGGATCTAATATTTAATAGAATTCATTTTAGAGTCCTTCTCCTGAAAGCAGGAGAGGCTTCCAGACTCAGATGATTGCAGATGGTAGGTCGATAGCCACAGGTCAGGCATGTAGGGACTGTGAGGGAGTCTGAGCAGTTAGCTCTGACCGGATTTTTACAAATAGGACGATTAAGCAGAAATAGCTCTTTGGCTGAGTAGCGAAGGGGCGAGGATCGGGCAGGGGTCATGGCGCAAGGCGTTGGCCCGGCGCGGACGGGCGCAGACGGGCTTGACTTTGGCGCAACTTCGGAGCGTTTCCGGCGCGCCCGCTGCGCTCGTCCACTGCGCTGCCGGGAGAGCATTTGGCTAAGTAGGCTCGTGTCAGGGTGGTGCTTGTGAGCGCTAGACTGCGTCCCTGCACTCCCCCACACCTAAGATGGCGGCGATGTGTGGGTGTTTGTGGATTTCAGCAACCCGGTTCTCCCTCCGCACTAACGGGACTACCCGCGGCAGAAACAGGGATAGGGTAGCAGGTAAGGGTCACAGAGCACTATTAAACAATTTAGCAGTCAAATTGCAAAAACGAAATATTTTTTTTAAAAACGAGGTTTCAGCAAGCAATAAAGTACAATTTATCAGTCAAATTGCAGAGGGATTGAATATTTAAAAAACTAAGCTTTACACACAGAGAAAATACACTTTCTAGCGTGAGCTCTGATTGCTCCAACAGGATTCTATCTACTGATGAGCCTTGTGTGGTGCTTGCCTAAGTAGGCTCGTGTCAGGGTGGTGCTTGTGAGCGCTAGACCGCGTCCCTGCACTCCCCCACACCTAAGATGGCGGCGATGTGTGGGTGTTTGTGGATTTCAGCAACCCGGTTCTCCCTCCGCACTAACGGGACTACCCGCGGCAGAAACAGGGATAGGGTAGCAGGTAAGGGTCACAGAGCACTATTAAACAATTTAGCAGTCAAATTGCAAAAACGAAATATTTTTTTTAAAAACGAGGTTTCAGCAAGCAATAAAGTACAATTTATCAGTCAAATTGCAGAGGGATTGAATATTTAAAAAACTAAGCTTTACACACAGAGAAAATACACTTTCTAGCGTGAGCTCTGATTGCTCCAACAGGATTCTATCTACTGATGAGCCTTGTGTGGTGCTTGCCTAAGTAGGCTCGTGTCAGGGTGGTGCTTGTGAGCGCTAGACCGCGTCCCTGCACTCCCCCACACCTAAGATGGCGGTGATGTGTGGGTGTTTGTGGATTTCAGCAACCCGGTTCTCCCTCCGCACTAACGGGACTTCCCGCGGCAGAAACAGGGATAGGGTAGCAGGTAAGGGTCACAGAGCACTATTAAACAATTTAGCAGTCAAATTGCAAAAACAAAATATTTTTTTTTTTAAACGAGGTTTCAGCAAGCAATAAAGTACAATTTATCGGTCAAATTGCAGAGGGATTGAATATTTAAAAAATGAAGCTTTACACACAGAGAAAATACACTTTCTAGCGTGAGCTCTGATTGCTCCAAAAGGCTTCTATCTACTGATGAGCCTTGTGTGGTGCTTGCCTAAGTAGGCTTGTGTCAGGGTGGCGCTTGTGAGCGCTAGACCGCGTCCCTGCACTCCCCCACACCTAAGATGGCGGCGATGTGTGGGTGTTTGTGGATTTTAGCAACCCGGTTCTCCCTCCGCACTAACATGACTTCCAGCGGCAGAAACAGGGATAGGGTAGCAGGTAAGGGTCACAGAGCACTATTAAACAATTTAGCAGTCAAATTGCAAAAACGAAATATTTTTTTTAAAAACGAGGTTTCAGAAAGAAATAAAGTACAATTCATCAGTCAAATTGCAGAGGGATTGAATATTTAAAAAACGAAGCTTTACACACAGAGAAAATACACTTTCTAGCGTGAGCTCGGATTTCTCCAACAGGCTTCTATCTTCTATGACCAAAGGTGGGCTGGCAGATCACCTTCAGAACCACGTCCAAGGGTCTATGACTGGGTTGGCTCCACTTGGAGGGCAGAAATCACAGCAGCCAGTCCAGGGTTTAAGGGGTTTGGAGCCTATTCTGTCCCTTAGGCTCTGATCAGGAGGTCAGCCATGTAGCCGTTTGTGCCACTCTGGTGATCCTGGGTTCAAGATTCAGGTCCAGTCCTTTCACACAGGCAGCAGGGCAGCAGTCCTCTTTGCAGCACAGTTGGCCTGAGGCTCCACTATTTATACCTGGTTCCCAGTATGAAGTTGGAGAAGCTTCTAGATCCCCCCCCCCTACAGAAGTGCCTTGTCTGGGGGCATAAAAAAACTAGTGTGAAATCCTTTGTGAGTGTGCTGAGGCAGAGTCCTTGTGATGTGCAAGTGTGGTATGTGATAGCTCATTCCCCTCATCAATTGAGAGAGGGCCCATCCTGCCAACACCTATTCTCCCTACTGCCACCTACACCTAGTCATGTGACCAAGGATACAGGCTGCAGGCACCAGTTAATATGGACAAGAAATGGGGAACTTTCTAAAAGTGCAACAACAACAATGGATTGGGATGCGGCCCTGAGTAATTACCAGTGGCTGAGAATAATTCAGGCATTTCATCCATCACTTTTTGTATACTTTAAGTATGTTGCCTTAAGTGGGACGGATATATCCAGACTTGGGTCCTGTGCCCACTATATCACTGGAATCAAGATATACCCAGCTGATGAGAACATAACAAGGGCAAAAACAGTCCTGGGATGCTTGTATTTCATATCAGAGAAGTCCTGGTTTGGCAGTTCGCTCTGCGTTGTGCTCCCTTGAGAGTGTGCAAGACTGATTTGCGTCATTGAGAGGAAGATGGCGGCCGGCTAGAAGGTACGGCCGGGAGCTCCGCGCTTGACAATCACAAAAATATGAAGAACTAACCGAAAAACTTTCACCTACCGTGGCTGATCATTCGTAACACAGAAGGGTACTGTGGTGCCTCTCTGGGGTGAGTTGTTTTGACTCGACGATCTGGGGATGGAATTTCGAGACCCCCGGGCGGATGCAGTGACTGGTGGCTCCCGCACGGCGTTACGCTGGGCTGTGGGCAGCGGCTTCTGGCGCCAGCAGAGGTTGCCGGAGCGCGATCGCTAAGGTCTCCTTTCTCTTCCGGGGCATAAGCGGCAGTGGCGGCGCAGACAAAGCGATCTTCTCAACGTTTCAGCAGACACGCTTCCGGGTGACAAGTGTCAGCGCTGCTGAGCTGAAACCGATGAAGATAGAGGCAGAGGCTACACGCTGCAGAGAGGAGTGCAGGCTAACGATCCTCATAGAGGGGAAGGTTGTGGGGAGCCCGACTACCAGGAATTCGACACAACTGGAACTGGAACCCATGAGCAAGGTACAGGGGGGAGTTGGAGGTGAGGGTGTGTCTGCATTAGATTTACTTGTTGGACGTGGAGAAAAGAAGCAAACAATGGGTAACACCGGAAAAAAGGAGAGGGAGAGGGAGGAGAGGGAGCCTGAGGTGGGAGTTGTCACAAATACTCCAGTTGCATCTGCTTCTGTAATAGAAACAAAATCCCCCCAAGCAGATTTAGGGGCTAGGGGTAGAGGAAATACCCTAGAAGGAATAGAGGATGGAGTAGGGAGCAAGCGAAGGTCCAGCTACTGCCTGAGGAATAGGCAATTCTCCAAACAAGTCCTCCGAACTAAACAATCTGTTATACCAAGGAATACAAAAAGAAAGCTAACCCCCAAACCACAGAAGAAAAAGGACAGAATTGTAAAGGGAAAAGATCAAACAGAGCAGAAAATCAAAGTAGCCCCCTCTCTCAGATCCTCCTTCAAAATACAGCAGCAAGCCCATATAGGGGTAGTGTTAGACCTGACATCATTGGCTTGAGTCTCTCCTCCATTTTTTCTGTTTGCCTCTACTGTGTTACGATGTTTTGCTGGTATATGCTTTGGGCGCCGTGTCACTGCTGATCAGTGCCATAGCGCAAGTGCTCCCTATGTTAAAATGATGTATCTATTGTATCCATGTTTGGCTTATTTGGTTTACTGTCAGTCCCTAGTCTAGTGCACCAGGAGTGCCGGGGCTTGTAAATACGAATGCCGCTCGTGGGCTTGCAGCACGTGTTGTGCCACCCACAGGAGCGGCCTTGTAAAAGAATGTCTACGGGTCGGTCATTGCGAGACCCACGTGCAGTCCTGCACTGTCACGTCGGCTGCGCAGGTATACCTACCTGCCAGCCCCTCCAACCTTCCCTTAGCTTCATGTTAGTCACCCCTATGGTAGGCCCATGGGCAGGGTGCATTGTAAGTGTAAGGTAGGACAAGCCTGACCAAGTTGGCATGTCCTGATAGTGAAGTGCCGCCATCTTAGGGCTTCCCTATTGCGAGGTAGCCTGCTCTCCGTTGGATAGGATGGGCCGCCGGGATTATTAACGCTATAATCCTAGCTGGCTCGGGGAGCATGGTGCAATGTCGAGTTTGGTATCCCTGAACTCGGGGTTTAATTACGCATCCGTTGGTGTGGATGGTTTTTGGACTCTGGGTTCGAAAATAGCACTTTTAGAAAGTGTCTATTTTCTTGTCTAACCATATCTGGTCTCTGCTGGTCTTGCGTGTGTGTGACAGGAGCTGGGTGGCTCCAAGAGGTCTGGATGAGTCAGTGTGGGATGAGTGGGACATTACGTTGAGAGTAGGGGGAGAGTAGTTGTTGATAGCCTGCCTTGCCTGATACAATGCTGGCTCCACCTCCTGCCGAGCAACTGATGGCTCTGTACCTGCCATGGACGATCCTGGCCCCACCTCCTGCCAGGAGGGCGATAGCTCTGCTCCTGCCAGTGTCAATGCTGGCTCCACCTCCTGCGGGGCGTCTGAGGACCCGGCCCGGCTCAATGAATAGGCCAGGTGCGACTGCCTAGCTCCACCCACCACAGACCCAGGGTGTTGGGAAATCCCCGGCATAGACAAAGGGATCAAAGACGAAAAGGGGTATAAGAGAAGGACCCCTGAACTAGGAAATCAGATCACTTCTGACAAGGAACCCTGTAACCAAGGACAAGAAGCCTGCTGATCTAAAGGACTGCTTACCCCTTCTGCCAGTGTGCTGTTGTTGGGGGAATCCTGCAGTGCTTCTTTATTTTTGCCAAGGAACCAGGAGAGAGGAACTTTGTGTGTACTCTCACGCTTGCTAAGAAAATCTCCAAGGACTGGAAGAGTGCCAGTCTCCTGCCGAAGTCACAGGGCTAAAAGACTTCACCTGCTACAAAGTGCTATCTGCTGGAAGTGTGAATCCAGCATCTCTGAAAGAACCAGCAACCACGACGATCGGACGCTGGGCCCAACCGACGCCAGCAGCAACGCCAGTGAGTAGGAGTACGGCTCTAACTCCAGAGGACCTCGTGTCTGCCCCGCTGCTGATCGCATCAACCGTGTGCCCTTCGACGCCGTGAGCGCTGCTCACTCTGTGCAACTGCATCATCGACAACGCCTGCTGTGGCCTGATCGACACCGAAGACGCGACGCCGGAGTGCTCGACGCCGCTGATCCTCGTGTGCTTCATTCTCCTAAGGTACTGTGTTGTTGGGGGGTCCGTGTGACTCCAGGCCCGACGCAGCGCTCCTCGCGGTCGACGCCGAACCTGTGGATTACCTTTGCCCCAGCGTTGTGTAGCTCCCGTGTGAGTTACCCTGTTGCTAAGAACTGTGTTCCCAAGAAGAAGAATTGCTTGATACTAAAGACTTTTGTGCTAAAGAAGAAACTACCTTTGAACTATCCTTTTTCCTTCCCGAACGTATTTATTCCGATTGTGTACAGTTTTGCCGTTATTTTGGTCTTGTGCTAAGCCTTATATAAAAATACTTATTTTTATAATACTACGGTGTCGTGTCCATTTGTAGTGTATTCACTGTATTACTGTATGTGGTCATAATTGCTTAACACACAGCCTCTGAGATAAGCCTGTTCTGCTCTGCCAGCTACCAAGGGGGTGAGCAGGGGTTATCGAAGGGTGTGATCCCCTTGCCCTAACTAGAAAAGGAGTGTCCCTATTTGTCAGAAGTGTATACCTCTGCCAACTAGAGACAGCCGGTTCTAACAGGGGGTAAGCAACCTAATCTTCTAATTCACCCAAACCAACAGGGCAAAGTCAACCCCCCAGACACAAACACAGGCCTAAACACAACCGCCACAACCCCCGAAACCCAGGGTGTAAAAAATCTCGGGAAAAGACCCAAGAAAACAATAATTCTTACAGACCCGCAAATGGAGGCATCGGGAGGCACCAGCATGCCATACCCGGCAGACTTATTAGCAACAGAGTCCCCCTCCATGGTAGAACAAACAGAGAAGCTTTTGGAAAAATTCATGGACAAAGTGTTAGGGGAAATGAGAGAGAAATTCTCAGAGGCTAATCAAAGTAAGATACAGGAGGTGTGTGAGACTTTGGACCAAAAATTGAACACTCTTGGAGAAAGAGTGACTGCAGTCGAATCAGTTGTGGAAGATCTCGGTAAGAAAATTGATATAAACCAGAAAGAAATAAGGAAGCTGAGAGAAAATGAAAGAAGCATGAGCGAGAAGCTAGAATCGCTAGAAAACCAGGCGAGGAGAAATAACCTGAGGGTCTTAAATGTTCCTGAGAACTTGGAGGGAACGGACATTAAAGAAAATTATCATTTCTCTTTTTGAAGAACATTTCTCATGGGCCAAAGAAGCCAATCTTACTGACGACATACAGAGGGTACACCGAGACCCTTTCAGGAAAAACAAAGATAGGAAGACACCGAGAAAAATCCTGATAAATTTTAAATCCTATACACTGAAAGAAAGACTACTAAGGGAAGGTCTAAAATGTGGCACCTTGAAACAAGACAATTGGTCCTTCAGGATTCGCTCAGACATGTCCAAAGCAACCCAAGACAGACAGTGGGACCTAGGGCAACATATGCAAGAACTAAAATCTCTTGGCGCCACTGTCCAGATGAAATTCCCCGCCGCACTGAGGAACATGTGGAGAAACAAAATGCACAACATCAGGGATCCCAGAGAAGTAGAAACTTTCATAGAGCAAATAAAAGATCAACTGCGGTCTGATACAGAAACTTGGAAAACGAAGAAAGACCAAACTAGAAACAAAATAATCTGCATTCAACAAAACAATCAAAATGAAACTGAGGATTCCATAATAATGCAGGAATTCATTAAATGTTTCTCCAATTTATACAAGGAGGATATAAATCCCACAGAGGAACAGATCCAGAAGTATCTAGACCCCATACCACTTCCTCAACTAACGGAATTGGAAAAAGAGGAACTAAACGCTGATATCACAATCGAAGAGGTAAGAACTATTATAAAAGACCTGAAAAAAGGGAAAGCAGCTGGCCCAGATACCTTACCAAACGAGCTCTATTTAATTCTGAGAGATTCCTTGGCTCCGCCGTTAACAGAGCTGCTAAATTTAATTTAAAAAAACAGGATAAAATTCCAGACTTCTGGAACGACGCGACCATCAGCATAATCTTTAGACCAGGAAAAAAACCAGCATTATGTGAGTCATATAGACCCATTTCATTACTCAACTGCGATTATAAAATCTATATGCAGGTCATGGCGAAGAGACTAGCCTCGATAATGACAAAATTCATTAATCCTGACCAAAAAGGCTTCGTAAAAGGAAGACAAATACAAGAAATAACACATGAACTCTTTGCCGCAATAGACATAGCCATCTCATAAAAAGTCCCATTAACCATAATCACTTTCGATGCTGCCAAAGCATTTGACAGGGTCAACTGGACATTCCTGAACAAAGTCATTAGTAAATATATTCTAGGGGAGAATTTTGGCCACATTGTGGCAGAGATATATAAAAAAACAAGGGCTAAGATACTAGTCAACGGGAGCCTTACAAGTAATATTGATATACAAAGAGGGACAAGGCAAGAGTGCCCGTTATCACCCCTACTTTTCAATCTATATATTGAAGCCCTTGCAGCCTTTCTGAGAAATCACACCTCAATAACCCCCCTTCCAACATCAGGATTGGTCCAAAAAGGTGGCACTATATGCAGACGATCTGATGATTTTTACAAATGACTATAAGAGTTCTTCTGCTGCATAGAGTCTACAATAGCCAAATTTGGAAGAGTATCAGGATATCTGACAAACCAAGAAAAAACCGAGGCTATGAGCTGGAACACGCTTAACAACAATCCATACTCTAAAGATAAAATAAGATACTTAGGTATTACGCTGATGAAAGATATAGAAAAAATTCCCCAGATAAACCTGAATAGAATCGCCATTGAAACTAGGAAACTACTCAAAGTATGAGATGGGCTACCTCTTAGTTTCCTGGGAAGATCAAATATAATAAAAATGTCCATTGTGCCCAAATTCACCTACCTCTTTAACACTATTCCATTGGAATTCAAGAGAGACGCCTTAAAGAAGATTCAAACAGAAATCACAAGCTTCATATGGTCATCCAAAGGAACAAGAATAGCATGGAAAAAATTAAGGAGAGGAAAACATGAAGGGGGAATCGCAAGTCCTGGTCTTATCGAATATTGTAAGGCTTTCCAATTTAAAAATATGAGACCACTTCTTAAGAATTTCCAGTTTTACCCTGCTTTCCTGCAAAATATGACAGGCAGAATTGATCACTTCCTATATAAATTTGGACACCCAAAATTTTTCAAAAAGATACAACTAAAGATACTAATCAATACAGTAAAATTATGGTATCAAGTTAGAAGCACTCTAAACATATCATATTGTAGTTCACAGGCCCCCATCTGGGATTACCCAGGCACTCCAGAATGTTTAAAAGACTCACTGGCCCTACCTTTGAAGGAAAATGGTATCGAAAAGTGGGGCCAACAGATGACCGGAAACTACATAATCCCCTGGAACCAACTAGTTGCAAATACAATCGCATCAGTGTCCAAATTTAAATATTATCAAATGACAAGTTGGGTGAAATCGCTACAGAGAAGAAAGAGGGAAATGAAGACATAGAGAAAGAAATGTTGAAAACCTCCCCAATAAAAAAGGAAATATCTAGGTGGTATTGGGCTCTAATCACAGCAGGAGAAGAAGATGTACTGATCCCAGAGTCAGTTTGGAGGAAAGACATACCAGACTTAGATCTACAAAACATTTGGACAAAATCATTGGAAAAGTGCTGGTCTTCCATAAAACCAGCTGCGCTGAAGAAAAATCATCTTTTTACAATACATAGGGCATATTGGACCCCGAAAAAATTATCAAAATTCAAAGGAGCCAGCATAAAGACTTGCCCAAAATGTGGACTGGAAAGGGCAAATGACCTACATATGTTCATAGAATGCCCCACTATCGACACTTTTTGGAAAGAAGTTGGTAAGATGATAACACTAGTTCTGGGAAAACAAGTATATGTAAGTATAATTCTTATTATCTTTGGGATTGACATTAATATTGATCAGGGTAAGTTAACAAAAAAACAGGAAAACCTACTGTTTGTACTGATACTTCTAGCTAGACGACAAATATGCATAAATTGGGTTAAACCAACACCACCACAGCATGGGGACTGGCTAAACTCAGTAATAAAAACCAACAGAAATGATAGACAAGGGAAACCAAGTAAAAAGTTCAATTTTTGGGAAATCTGGGAAAACTTTTGTACAATGGATAATAGCATGGGGACTGACTAAACTCAGTAATAAAAACCAACAGAAATGACAGACAAGGGAAACCAAGTAAAATTTGGGGGAAATCTGGGAAAATCTTTATAAAATGGATAAATTAACGTGAGAATGTGGCCATGAAATACAAAGTCCAATGATTAAAGCAGAGACAATAATTCAGACAGGAATAATTCCCGTCGAGTAGCCAGGAAGGCTAGCTCACCCCACAAAAACAGAATTATTGATTATGATAAAGGTCACAGGAGATCCCAAACCCAAAACAACCGGTAACGGGAAACTCCCCTCCTCAGATTGGCCAATAAGGGGCTGTGAAGGCACAAAAGTTTTGAAGGAATGGGCTCCCGATTCAAACCTTATACATACAAATCACAAAACGAGGACACAAAAAAAAAAAGACTGATTTGCAAATAGCTGGTTCCAAACTGAGGTGGTATGGTGTGCAGAATAACTATGGACTGGGTTGCGACACAATTAATTACCAGTGGCTGAGATTAATTCAGGCATTCCATCCATCACTTTTTGCATACTTTAATAAACTTTCAAAAAGTGAAATGTTCGCGATTGTGACTTAAAAGCCAACTTTACCACTAAAGAGGGGTTTTAATGGCCAAACTCAGTATTCCCACCTGCTCCCAATTGGAAGTTATCATTTATCAAATGCAATAAGGTAACCAAATGTTACCTTAGAAAAGAGACAGGCCTTGTAGTAGTAACAAAGCAATTTAAGAGTTTTTCACTGCCATGGCATGTAAATGTTAAAAATACATGCCCAACTTTTTAAATACAATGCACCCCATCTCATGTGCTGTTTAGGGCCTAACCTAGGGAGGAACTATATGAATTAAAAAAAGGAAGGCTTTAGCCTGGCAAAAAGGTTTATTTTGCCAGGTCAGTTTAAAACTTCCCCACAGGCAGCAATGGCAGGCCAGAGACAGGTTTAAAACGCTACTTAAGTGGGTATTAGAATCAGTGCTGAACGCCTACCAGTAGCATTTAATTTATAGGCCCCGGGTAAATGTAGTACCTCTTTACTAGATACTTACAATTAAATGAAATGTGCCAATTTAGTGTAAGAAAATTCCACAATGTTTAAAGGAGAGAGCACAAGCTCTTTAGCACTGATTAGCAGTGGTAAAGTACTCAGAGTCCCATGGCCAACAAAAACGAATTCAGCAAAGATAGGAGAGAGTGAAAGCAAAACGTTTGGGGATCATCCTGCAGACAGGGCAAGTCCAGCATTAATACAGCCAGCAGAATACATATTTCCATGCATTTAGCTGCTAAACAAATACAACTGAGTAATTTCTACCATTGTGTGGTAATGATAACACCTGTTTCAGATGAGCACTTGAAGTAATAATGTGTTACTTACAAGTCCGTCACGACACTAAGAACCAGATGGACTAATGTATTTTGTGGTTGCACAATGTCTGGCTTGTTAAATTGCAACTCTTTATGACCGCAACTTAGGCTTTTGGTATGTACCCAATCCCAACTACATTTCCTTAACATATTGGCAAATGACAATTTGGATTTGTGACTTCATACCAAATCACCATTTGGAAGAGGCATGTTTAGGGCGTCCTTCAAAATAGCAATTCACAATGGGATATGTGAATGTTCATTATCCAAAATTGGTTTGCAACACATCAATGTTTTACAGACTACTGTAAACTATTTTACAGACTGCTGAAAGGCAGTGGTAACCTATTTGAAAAGGGGAAGAAGCCCAACAAGGTACACTTCTGCTTTCTGGCACTTATTCATAATTTGATTCTTGTTCTACTGTGCACCCCACTCTCAAAAACATGCATTTTCCTGTGTGTGTGGCAGTCTTTGGGGGTGCTCCACATGCAAATTCTGGTCATATGCGCACACTCTGTTTTCTTGCGTTGTTTGACTATTTGTTCATAATTTGATTGTTGTTACCCTGTGCACTTTGCTCTCAAAACGCTCATTTTCTTGTGTGCATGTTAATCTTTGGGGTGCTTCACATGTGAATTCTGGTCAGAGATGCATACTCTGCTATTGGGTGCGTATTCCCCTCACGTCCCCATGTCATCTCACATGCACCCACCTCGGGTCTTTCAAGACGCACACATTTGCGTGTATGTGATTTCTCGAGCTCTGCTTCAAGCATCCTGCTAATATGTGCACTCTACGTTCTTGTGTGCATCTCATTCTATTATATTCCTTGCCTTCCTGTCCTGTCACCAGCCTCTTCCCACTGCCCTTGCTAACAAAGCAAAGAAAGTATTTTTTACTGTCTTGAAATGTTTATGATTGTATGTTTGTAGAAAGTGTTTTTTGATTGCCATTGTTTTGCTTCAGGTTGAAAAGTTAATTGCTTTGTTTCCCACAAGGTTTAGCGCTAGCTCCCGACAAGATAGGGCCCAGCAGACCTACCCACTCCGAGTCTTGCCCATTTAGACAACCAAGACACCACCTAATGCCCACACCAACACCAACCAGATTCAAACCCACGCAGGCACGGCCCGTGCCGGGCATTATACTGGTGCGGTGACGTCAGGCAGGGGAGGGTCAGGGTGGGGGGTTGTAAAATGTGGGATATGGACCATTAGAGGTAAGTACAGATAAAAATAAACAAAACTAATTTTGTTGCCCACGCTACATGGCCAAATGTGATGGAGCGTGGGCAAGGAAATTCATTTTATTTATTTTTATCTGTACTTACCTCTAATGGTCCATATCCCGCATTTTACAACCCCCCACCCTGACCCTCCCCTGCCTGACGTCACCGCCCCAGTATAACGCCCAGCACGGGCCATGCCTGAACCCACGCCCTTCTCATGGCCTTTCAAACCACAAAGGGGTGCACTCCCCTGGAGCACATGCCGGGAACAGATAAGGCAAAAATTAGTAAACATTGCCAAGTGTGACACTTACAAACCAAAGCAAACAAGTACACACGGCCTATGAAGGGAACATTTGATCCCAAAATAATTGAGCTTGCCAAAACACACATAATGAGCAAACACTAGAAGGAAAGGAGGGAGGGAACCCTTCTCTGGACTCTTCGAAGAAAGGGAACTAAAGGAACCCGCAGCCCAGCCACCTGTTGAGGCTTTAGCAGCTCCCCCTCCATATACAAGCATGTGTGTGGTTACCCCTGCAACACCAGCCTTGGGGTACTGTAATCCCCCCATAGTAGAAGCAGAGGATCCACTCACAAAAAGGGTATCCCGCACAAATGGAGGTGCCACAGACATAGTGGTATCCGCATAGCCTACGCCTGCACCAGTCCAAGGCCACTCCACTTGGAAACCAACTCTCAGTACACCACAGCGCAGTCTGGCCTCAGCATGTAATACCTAAAGAAACGAGCCAGATGCACACACTCATAAAACACAAATACATGCACAGCACAGCAGAGGGTCTGCATTCAGCCCAATGAGACAATACCAGTGCAGCTGATCAATTTATCAGATAAAGCTCAAACAATGCCTAGTAGTTAGTGTCACCCTAGATAGCAGTCATGACACACCCGGCCACCTGGACCACCTCAGAAGGTGACCTCCATTGGGTATTTGTGGCCTCTTCTATCAGAGTGTGATCAAGCATCTAAACATGCAATTTATGACCCACTGTGCCAGTATTTCCCGCCCAAAGGGGGGCGAGCTTTAATTATTGCACCCATTGTACAGTACAAAGCATGCCATGTACCTAATGCAAATTTAATTCCAACACACAACTCTGAGCGATGTGGCTGCTATTTCCGGCCATTATTGTTTAACTAGCAGCCCGCCCCAGCGTTGCCTGGGGCAGAAATGGGCTGGGGGCAGTACACCCGCTCCCGCCCCGACCCCCTCCCGCCCTGACTCCCTCCCGCCCCGACTCCCTCCCGCCCTGATTTCAATGAGCCTTTACTTTACCTGAGCTGCCGCTCCTTTCCGCGATCTTCACTTCACCGCCACTCCTCTTCGCCATGACGCGCCCACGCTCCTCACTTCACCGCCGCTCCATGTCCACCGCTCCTGCCTCCTCCTCGTCATCACGCACGTCGCGGCCAGCGCTACGTCGCGGCCAGAGCAGCGTCGCGGCCGGCACTACTTTCAGGGCACTACTTTTTTTTAAAAGTTATATTTTTAAATGTACGTTTTATTTTTTATTTTTTATAGCCTATGTCCATCTGCACACCCTGACAATTTCTACAATGTATCGGGTGTGTGGATTGGCGCTGTGGTTCCCGAGTTTACCTGGCTCAAAGGTGCGTGTTCTCTCTTTATAATAGTAGTATAGATTGAAACTTAAACTGTTCCTAATTGCCACGCCTCGCTGGTCTCCTTTTTGATAATCAGAAGCTGCTTCAACAGTAGGAACGCTACAACTGCAAACATAAAACACTTCTAAAACCAAATGCAAGGTGACAAATTGAAGGTATACATTCAAACACATTGAGGGATCAACAGATGCAGAATGACACAAACCTTCTCATTGAATACTCATACACAGATCCTCATATAGATACTCACACTCAGAAGTAGGTAAACATCAAATATACATTTCACATTGATTTACACTTTTGTATTCTGCATCAGTTTCCCATAATGTTTTATCTTGGATGGAGGTCCTTTTTCCCCGCAATTCTGGTATTTTGCAGTACAGTTTACTGACATTAAAATCATCAGTTAGCAGTTTGCTCTGTGAGTCCTGTAAACCTCCTGCTACCTGTCATGTTTTTACATTCACCATGGAAGAGTATTTCTTCTTTCCAGAAATGCTTACATTCTGATTATATCTGACCACGATGGAATGCCAAACAAAATGTGGGGCATCAAACTGGCTCATACAAAGTAGACCTCTTCTTATCATTTTAAATGTGTGATTCGCAAGTTCTGCTCCAATCCATTATTTAAATGTAGCCCATTTAATTCATAAGAGCTCAGACATGTTTGTACACATACAGATCTATGCTGGCATAATCTGAAGCACACAGACATGCATACACATTGGCTTCGACTATCAGACACAGCAATGAATTGGCATTGGCATAGGTACACATTGGCAAGAATAATACAATGATGTAAGCTTGCAGTATAGAAGCAAAAAATCATGGCACATGATGCAGTAAAGCATGAAGTCACATTCCAGGCTAATGCTATTTGCCTTTTCACCCTGATAACCTACCACCATATTTCACTTCCGGGTACTGTGTATGTGCTCGTCCCATCTTTGATGGCATCTAAACTGCAAAAATCAGTAGCCCCTTGCCAGTCGTGTTGGGGTGCACCATGGTCACTCTATAGTGCTGATGGAAGTGAAAATTATTTTTTATCCATTAGAGTAGACATTTTTTTCTAAACGTGGAAGGCGTTTTCTCTCTAAAAGTTCCTTGAATTATCCAAATCTTTAGCTGAGAACAGAACTTCTGTGCCCGTTTGTCCTGCCAATCTGGTCAAGATATCTCTAAAAAGAAAGATTCCAATGATCATCCACACATTGCACCCTTTGGACCTGCAGCGCTATCAGGGATCCACGCCAGATTCATGCGGCTAGGAGCAGTGGCGTAGCCAGTAAGGCATGGGCCATACAGCAGGGAACGAAATTGGCCCACTGGCTGCTGTTTTAATTGTAAAAAGCAGCCATAATCTGGGATCAGTGGGCCTCTCAGGCCTCTAGACCTTGGTGTCACTGCACCTGATGCACTAATGGAAGCTACGACCCTGGCAATGAGATCACAGCATATCCTTTTTATAGCCGAGCCTAGTGCAGCGCGCATTTGCTGCTCTAAAGGAGGCTTCTTGTGAGCACTCCAAACATCCCCGCAGGCGGAGGAATGCGCAGTCCGGGCTCCTATGGCCCGGTTAGCATCCAAACCGCGAAAGCTGCATACCTGTCAGAATCTGTGATGTCACTGACCATGTCATGAGTGATGTAATATGTGACGTCATCAGCAGTGAATTGAAGGCGCGCAAGTTATAGTACTATATACTATAACGTGGGAATTTCAATGGTTTTATGTCAGTAAAATTTCCAGCTAACTATAACTGGTGTGAAACCTATGGTTTTTTCAGTGAATTTAATAGGTTTTTTAAATGCAAATTCCTAACTATAACTGGTGTGAAACCTATGTTTTTTTCAGTGAATTTCATAGGTTTTTTAAATGCTAATTCCTAACTATATATAGGGCCTCAAACCTATGGTTTTTCAGTGAATTTCAAAGTTTTTTTAATAGCAAATATCTATTGCTATCAATACAATATTTTTTATAATGAATCCTATATTGAATATTTATGTAATACTATTTTTAATATGTATATATATATATATATATATTTTTTGCCCTTGAGCGCTCCCGGTGCGCGTACCGGTGAGCGTACCGGTAAGCGCAGTCATGCGGCGCGTCCCGGTGCGCATACCGGTGAGCGTCCCGTTTGCACTATTGCCGCGAACGAAAACATCATCGTGACGTATCGCGTAGCCGCGTCCGCGTGATACGCACGGCGTAAGCGCACCCGAGCGCATACGATCGCGCTACGTATGCGCCCCGGGGCACGCCCCGGGGCACGTAGCATAAGCGCGTTGGATCATGTGACCTAAATATAACACTTTTTATTGGTTCAGGACAGTTTTGGTTTCCAAATGATGAAAGCCCGGGTCATGTGACCTGAAAATAACACTTTTCATTGGTTCAGGACAGTTTTGTTTTCCTAATGATGAAAGCCCCCGCCTTTTTTCCTCATTCTCACTTTGTACTTTGAGTGAGTAAGACCTGTTTCCAGAGCTATTAGTACCTATTTGTACTGAGAAATGGCTACAGTAGCAGCAGCAGCAGGAGCATCTCAGCCACCACCACCACCACCCCCACCACAAGGACCACCACAACACCACAGTGGTGGAGATGAAGAAGAGGAGGTGGAGGAGGAGGAGGAGAGGCGGCGCTACCTGCCAGAAGATACTACCCCCTACAAGCCAAAGGAGCACATTGTGTGGGAATTTTTTTAAATCCCAAGGGGCCAAAAGAAAGTAAATGCGCCAAAGGTGACTTGTCTGATCTGTGGCACAGTACTTTCCAGGGGGAACCCTGCCAAAAAATATTCTTTTGGCAACAACACCATGATTCGCCACATGCAACGCCGGCACCCTAAGAACTATAGTGCGGCAGAGGTCAGAGAACTGACCAGAAACCCTCCCCAGTCTTCTCCCAGCACCTTCCAAAGTACCCAACCCACTCCATCGGGACCAGAGACAAGGGTGATGGTCCCAAACATCCAAACCCAGTTTGGAAATTTCAAAATAGTGTGCATATTTTGTGGGCGTACAATTTGCTTTGGTGAGCAAAGTGTTAAACTCATCAACCGTGCTGGTGACAACCACAAGTGCCCAAAGAAACCTTAATTTTTTCCTGATTTTTTTTGCTCCAGTTGAGCCGTGTACAATTTCCTGTTTTTTGTTTGTCCCCATAAAATTTCCCCAAATAATATAAAATTGTTCATAAAAGCCAAAAAAAGTACAAAATGTTCCAAAAAACAATAAAAAAATATAAAACAACAAAAAGTATAAAAAACTGTTCTTTTTAGAACTACCTCCAATTAATAAAAAAATGCTACATTTTTTTAAAACTCTGTCATTCGTTTTTTCCCCATGGTACGCTCCCCGGTACGCTCCCCGGTGCGCGTACCGGGCACTCCCCCCGCGCAAATCGAGCCCTTTTATGGCCCCCACATCAAACCTATTGGGTCAGGGGGGGTTTACCCTGCCCCCTTTTGGTCATTTCCCCCTTTGTTTTTGCCACCTCTTGTGTTTCAATCCTACCGAGACACAAGATGGCGGCTGCTCAGGACTGTTTGGAATGTTGACAGACACCCGAGAGCCAATCAGCTTTCCGCGCGCGAACTCGCGTAGCGGGCTGGTACGCGCCCCGGTGCGCGTACCGGGCGCGCTTATAGATATATATTTTTTTTTAACCTAAATTACCCAAAATCCATTGGAGTACATATCTTGAGACATAGCAAAGGCACATCGGGCTACCAGTCCCTACAATTTTGCCAAGTTTGGTGGAAATCCATTCAGCCGTTCGGGCTAAAAGTGAGTCCAACCGCCCTATGGAAATTAACATGGGGAAAACACGTTTTGGGACCCCCCTTTTATCTCGGCCCCCGCTTGATGAATCCCCCCCAAACTTTCAGGGAAGGAGCGGAGCAACCGGCGCCAAAGTTATTCCCAATAGAATGTTGCGGATTCCCTATGGAAAACAATCCTAACTATAACTACCTACTGGCGACCGCCAGTAGGTAATATATATATATATATGTATATATAAATATATATATGTATATATATATATTTATATATATATATATATCCATACTAATAATATAAAGAGAGAGCCCAAACCTTTGAGGCGGGTAATCTCAGGAACCACAGCACCAATCACAACACCCAATACAGCGTTGGAAAGGGCAGTTGCAGGAGAAGGACATAGGCTATACAGACGCCCCCATATACATTTAAAAGGTAAAAGAACCGTGCCAGCAAAGTAGTCCCTTGTGGGCGTGTCTGCAGTGTGCTGTGGGCGTGTGCTGGGGGCGTGACAAACACTGGGGGCGTGTGGTACGTTCCACCCTTCATGCCATGTCTCATATTGTGTGCTAATCCCACCCTGCTCCCTTTAAATACCCCTGCACCCCATGATCATAACCCACCCTTACTCCTTAAAATACCCCAACACCCTTAAACACTAACCCAGCTTAACCCTATAAATATACCCTGTACCCCAAAACCCAAACCTATCCCTAATCCCTAAAAATACCCCTATACCCCAAAACCCAAACCTAGCCCTGAACCCTATAAATGCCCCTGTACCTCAAAACCCAAACCTACCCCTGAACCCTAAAAATACCCCTGTACCCCAAAACTCAAACCTAGCCCTGAACCCTAAAAATACCACTGTACCCCAAAACCCAAACCTACCCCTGAACCCTAAAATACCCCTGTACCCCAAAACATAAACCTAGCCCTGAACCCTTAAAATACCCCTGTACCCCAAAACCCAAACCTACCCCTGAACCCTAAAAATACCCCTGTACCCCAAAACCCAAACCTACCCCTGAACCCTAAAAATACCCCTGTACCCCAAAACCCAAACCTAGCCCTGAACCCTAAAAATACCACTGTACCCCAAAACACAAACCTAGCCCTGAACCCTTAAAATACCCCTGTACCCCAAAACCCAAACCTACCCCTGAACCCTAAAAATACCCCTGTACCCCAAAACCCAAACCTAGCCCTGAACCCTAAAAATACCCCTGTACCCCAAAACCCAAACATACCCCTGAACCCTAAAATACCTTTGTACCCCCAAACCCAAACCTACCCCTGAACCCTAAAAAGACCCCTATACCCCAAAACTCAAACCTAGCCCTGAACACTAAAAATACCACTGTACCCCAAAACCCAAACCTACCCCATAACCCTAAAATAACCCTGTACCCCAACACTCAAACCTAGCCCTGATCCCTTAAAATACCCCTGTACCCCAAACCCCAAACCTACCCCTGAACCCTAAAAATACCCCTGTACCCCAAAACCCAAACCTACCCCTGAACCCTAAAAATACCCCTGTACCCCAAAACCCAAACCTACCCCTGATCTCAAAAAATACCCCTGTACCCCAAAACCTACCCCTGAACCCTAAAAATACCCCTGTACCCCAAAACCCAAACCTAGCCCTGAACCCTAAAAATACCACTGTACCCCAAAACCCAAACCTACCCCTGAACCCTAAAATACCCCTGTACCCCAAAACACAAACCTAGCCCTGAACCCTTAAAATAGCCCTGTACCCCAAAACCCAAACCTACCCCTGAACCCTAAAAATACCCCTGTACCCCAAAACCCAAACCTAGCCCTGAACCCTAAAAATACCCCTGTACCCCAAAACCCAAACCTACCCCTGAACCCTTAAATACCTCTGTACCCCCAAACCTAGCCCCGAACCCTAAAAATACCCCTGTACCCCAAAACCCAAACCTAGCCCTGAACCCTATAAATACCCCTGTACCTCAAAACCCAAACCTACCCCCTAACCCTAAAAATACCCCTGTCCCCCAAAACCCAAACCTAGCCCTGAACCCTAAAAATACCCCTGTACCCCAAAACCCAAACCTACCCCTGAACCCTAAAGTACCTCTGTACCCCCAAACCTAGCCCTGAACCCTAAAATACCCCTGTACCCCAAAACCCAAACCTAGCCCTGAACCCTTAAAATACCCCTGTACCCCAAAACCCAAACCTACCCCTGAACCTTAAAAATACCCTCGTACCCCAAAACCCAAACCTACCCCTGAACCCTAAAAATACCCCTGTACCCCAAACCCCAAACCTAGCCCTGAACCCTAAAAATACCCCTGTAATCCAAAACCCAAACCTAGCCCTGAACCCTTAAAATACCCCTGTATCCCAAAACCCAAACCTACCCCTGAACCCTAAAAATACCCCTATACCCCAAAACCCAAACCTAGCCCTGAACCCTAAAAAACCCCTGTACCCCAAAACCCATAGCTATCCCTAAACCCTAAAACTACCCCTGTACCCCATAACCCAAAACTATATCTGAACCCTTAAAATACCCAAACACCCCAAAACATATACCTCAGTACCCCAAAACATATAAATAATAATAATAATAATAAAGACATTTATAGAGCGCATGGAAAATAGAACGCCATCTCGGCGTGTCCCCGCGCTAAAGAAGAGGCGATAAACTCATAAGTGGGGAGAAGACAGTACGAGGCAAGGGGCATTAAATAGGCTATAAGGAGAACAGATGAGTTTTTAGTTGCCGTCGGAAAATGGTTTCTGAAGGCTCCATGCGGAGATGGCTGGGAAGTTTATTCCATGCTGTTGCAGCCGCCACTCTGAAAGACCGACCTCCCATTTTTTCTCTCCTATAGCGGTGGGTCATAAGCATGCCCATACCGCTAGATCTGAGTGATCTGCGTGGTTCATACCTGGTAACCAGACCTGCCAGATATCTGGGGGCTTTATTCCAGATGATCTGATGACATATTAGGAGTACTTTGTACTGTATTCTTTTTTTCACTGGGAGCCAGTGGAGGGCATCCAGAGTGGTTTTAGAGTTGGCTCTTCGAGGGAGTCTAAGCACTAGGCGGGCTGCAGCATTTTGCAGTATTTGGAGTCTTCCAATGCTTTTACAAGAAGCTCCCAGGAAAAGGACATTTCCATAATCAAGGCGTGACGTTATCAGTGCCTGGGTCATAGTGCGCCGGGCCTCCAAAGGAAGGAGATCTAGGGTTTTGTTGAGAGTCTTTAAGACTCCAAAACACTTGCCTACTAGACGGTTAATGTGTGTCTCATAAGAGAGTGTGGGATCCATCCATATCCCTAAATTTTTGGCTTCAGTACATGGTGTAGGCATATCGCCTAAACAGCTTGGCCACCAATCACATGTCCAAAGCCGTTGATCACCACCAACCACCAGGACTTCTGTCTTGGATCCGTTTAGTTTAAGGCAGTGTGTGTCCATCCAAGTGGCCAGAGCTTGCATACAGGCTCTGAAGTTATTGGCTTCAGCAGCCGGCGTTTGGGTGAGGGTGAGTAGGAGCTGTGTATCGTCGGCGTAGGATACAATCTCTACGCCGAACGATTGAACTAACTCAGCCAGGGGGGCCATATATAAGTTAAAAAGGGTAGGACTTAAGGCAGAGCCCTGTGGCACCCCCTGTTCCAATGCCCACTCTTCAGACTGGAAAGAGCCACGTTGAACCTGAAAGCTTCTGCCTGTCAGAAACGATTTAAGCCAACCGATTGCTCTATCAGTCACACCTCCTCTGTTCAGACACTGTAGCAAGGTGATATGTGCTACAGTGTCGAACGCTGCGCTAAGGTCTAGCATGACCAGTGCCATGGTTAGGCCTGCGTCAGCTCCTTGACGTAGAGTTTCGGTGGCTCTTAATAGGGCCGTCTCAGTAGAGAAGCCTCTTCGGAACCCCGATTGTGAGGGGTGTAGGAGATTGTTCTTCTCCGCAAATGCCATCAATTGCACATTTGCAATTTTCTCTGCAATTTTAGCGGTATAGGGTAGCAGAGAAATAGGTCTTAGGTTCTCCAGGACATTATGACTAACATTGGTTTTTTTCCTAATAGGTAGTACAATTGCCTTTTTCCAGTTTCTTGGCAGAGTCTGGGAGTCAAAGGATGTTGCAAGGACATGGCGGATGTATGGTTCTAAAGTAGCTATACTTGCGCCCAGAACCTTTGGAGGAGCGGGGTCACGTGGAGAGCCCGACTTTATGCTAGTACAGATGGTTGCAAGTACTTTACTGGGTGGTACGGTAAAGCATTCTAACCTTGGTTTAGAATTTGCCAACTCTAGTTCCTTCAGTACCCCTATACCCATACTTACCCTATCCAAACATTAAAAAAAACATGCTTTTACCATTCATGCATTTTCAACGAATTTTGTTGTAAATGTATGCTTAGTAAAAGCATATAAAATGTAATGCCATGCGTTATAATGGCATTGCGGAGTCATGGGTACGTTCGTAATGAAAGTATGCGGAGTGATGGTATGCGGAAAGAAAGTTGCGGAATAATCGGTGTTTACCCTCCCCCGGTAAGTACATTGGTGGCACGGCGGCCCACATCTCCAGCAACATACTCATATTTTTTCACCACCCATTTGAAAAATGCACAGGTCTCTCTCATTGATGGCCATTGGCCAGCACCAACATACACTTTTAGACACACTTCCCGCCACATGTTCTAGAATTGCGAACTTTAGAGCTGGGGAGCTACGTTCGAATCTCGGCATCAGCTCAACATCCTGTGATTCCAGGCAAACCGCTTTGTCTCCCCGTGCCTACCACAAATGAATGTGTTCTTCTGTAATGTAAATTGTGCTCATGCCATGTTGTCGAGTTTGCGCTATATAATATTGCAAAGAAATATAAAGTAGGGAAACTCAAGTTCACACACTACTGAACACGCACTCTTAAGTGCATCAGCAGTGCACCTTGAATCGGAGCGTTTCACAGGCCTGTCACAGATAAGAAATGCTATCAAAACGAAATCCTACAAAACAATATACTACTGGCCGGCAGCAATTCATACCCGGACAACGTCGGCACGGGCTGCTAACAACAATGAAATCATAAACCAAGGACTTATAGAAATTGAAGACTCACTGTATCTATTAAGCGAAAAGTCCTTACAAGATTGCAGCCTGCCGCCAGCGGTCCGAACTAACCTGACTGGATACCACAATATCGCTACTGCACACAATATTCCAGAGCTAAATAACTACCTTGCTCAACACTTGCCTAACTTAGTTCCCGATCAACAACTCACCTACAACACCATAGTTGATAGTGTTGAAAAGAAGCAAGGCAAACTATTGTTCATAGACGCCCCCGGTGGCACAGGAAAGACTTACCTAATCAACCTCATACTTGCCAAAGTTCGATCTTCTGGGAATTTGGCTCTAGCTGTTGCTTCATCTGGAATAGCTGCCACTTTGCTAACAGCTGGGAAAACAGCACATTCTACCTTTGAACTGCCTCTAACAGTTTCCCTTTAAAGGGATTCAATATGCTCTATTCAGAAAAACGGACTTTTGGGGACACTGCTTCAAAATGTGTCTCTTATCATGTGGGACGAATGTACAATGATACTAAAACCATTGTTGCCTAGCCTTTTTTTACCCGGACAACGTCGGGACGGGCCGCTAGTATATATATATATATATATATATATATTTTTTTTTTTTTTGCAAACTGTGAATTAGTTTTAAAGTTTGAGCACGTAGTGGTTTGATCCATGTTGATTTAGAGACTTTTTTCTTCACAGTGCAGATTCTAAATAGTTATTTATTTATCTGATCCATTGATGTACCAAACGGCTATTATTTATTGTGTAACAATTTGTTTTTGCTTCAAATTGATTATTTTGCAGACTTCCGGGTTTCTTATAGATTAGGTTCATGATGTGTTCTCTGCATACATCTTATAAGTGAAGTGGGTCTGAGTTTCAACCACTGAAATCCACTCCTTTCCCACTTGGGTGAATTAAATTGATACAAAACCTAGGCTTCATCCATTCGTTCCTCGGAGTCATCAAATCTACATCTCTTTGTCAAAGTAGAACCAACAGTCATATAAGAGAGAAGCTTTACATCCATGAGTCACCTTGCCCTAGGCAAGAGAGCATCAGAATGTGTGGAACAAGACTGGCAGCCATGCAGTCCTATAGATGACATTGCCCGTCTCTGTGATCCAATCACCTTGCGCCCTCCACCCCAGGTCCTTAAAGAGAGCAAACCTCTATGAATCCTGGGCCTCATTTATGAGGCTGTGCGTCACTTTTTGTGATGCACCAGTGGCGTAAAAAATGCGCCTTGTTGTGCCATATTTACAAAGTGACGCATCTAGGTAGATGCGTCACTTTGTAAACCTCTGCGCCACATTATACCTGCGCCAGGTATAATGTATGCAAGGGGGCGTTTTAATGCAAGAAAGGGTGATGGAAGTGACGCAGTGAAATCTATAAGATTTCACTGCGCCATTTCTTGGCCGCTAATGCGTCAAAATCTTACGCCTGTTTCATGGCAGGCGTAAGACTGACACAGGCACTAACAACATGGGACTTGCCCATGTGAAATTACACATTGCTGGAGTTGCATCACTTTTGTGACACACTCCAGCAATGCATCATTCTTGCACCTACAGATACGTCAGAAATACTGACGTATCTGTAACTCCTTGCGACACGATGCGTCATATTATAAATATGACGAATCAATCATGACGCAAGGAGTGCGCACTGAGAAGTGGCGCATCGCTGCTTTCACGCAGCGATGCGTCATTTCTCATAAATGAGGCCCCCTAGTGTTTCTATGAAAGACGGTGTAAAGGTCTGACTGTCAATAATTGAGCAACCAGGTTCTAAAGGCAAGAGGGTCTGCATGCTGTGCCAACCCCCAGAGTCATTCAGTTCACAATATTGGTGGGTGCGTTTTTGGGCACCACATGCTGCATGAAGGCCTCTTCCGGGTACCACATGTGCGGTCCAGTTCTGAGGTATCCACTCCTGCTGGTAATGGACTGTATCCATGAATTATTTAACCCACCCGGTTTAACACATTTAAGTCTCTGTACTCCAGTGCTAATCACTGACCCTTACATGTCACATCAGGTGAAATGTGGTGTAACTGGGCCAGTCCCCTCAATTCTAATTACATCTTACATGAGGGACTACTATTTCTCAACCCAGTGTATCTGCCTTACTAGGATAGCTTTCTTCCTTCGTCCACTCCTTGTTCCCACGCCCTGTCACCTTTTCCCCAATAGGTTTGTCACTCTGGGGTTGGGGAGAGCACAATAAATTATTTCACATCAAAACTCAGCTAAGCAAACCCTCTCCATCATGTTTCTGCTACCTGCTGTAGAAAAAGAAGGCAAATGCATTCTCGTGGAACAATGTAATGATTTTCGTGCGCTCCAGACCGTTCATGCTACGGTTACTGAAAGCCCAGCGGAGTGTGCTGGGAATCGGTAATGCGCATGGCCTCTCTCTGAAGTTTCTCTCTCCATCCCACACCCTTCTCGCCAATCCCGAACTCTCCCTCACCGCTGGGTTGCCATGGGAACGCAGTGATGGAGCACTGCCGGAATGGAAGGAGAGAAGCGACAGACATTCGAAACGCCGCAAGCGTTATTGATGTCTAGGTCTCCGGAGATTATCTGCATATAATTGGTTTATGGATGGAGACACACAGCTTTAAAAAAAAAAAAAAAGCAGACGGTGCGGGAGGATCGATGGAGGCGCCTGAGCGGAAACGCGACACGTAGGAGATGGCGCAAATTGCGGATAGGCGCTTGTGCAGGGTGATGTTCTCTACAGAGTTCAGAAGTTTGCTACCTACTCTTGCAAAGAGTAGTGAGCGTCCATAATGGTGCAAAGGGAGCCCAGAGAAGCAAGCGTTCTATTGCTTGGGCACTGGGGGCGTTGACACCCGTCTATAAAGTGCTAATGGCTGCCCAGGTCTATCTTGCACCAGCACCTGCTCAAGTGCTAAAACGGACATGAGTGCCACGTGCTACCACCATCTTGTGAAAAAGCAGAGACCATTTTCTGGGGCGTGGAGAACCAGGAGATGTAGGAAGGAGTTCATACTGGATGCCAGCTGAGATCACCCGAGCTTTAGTACACGCATGTTTTGTCGGCTACCTCCGTTAGAGTGTGCATTACTACTGGAAAAACGGTTCCTTGAGTATCTGCAGGCCGACCGACACGTCCCCCCAGGGGACACTAGTAGGGTGACCAACTGGCATTGGTGCAAATTCGGGACGGTGAGTGTAAAAATTCAGGACAAAGGGTCAAAATTCAGGACACAAATTCAGGACAGGAGGTCAAAATTCAGGACAAAACTTCAGGACAATAGGTACGTTTTACAGACACATCAGGGGTCGCGCAATAGTATATAAGTAAGCCCAGCCATTTCCAAACATATTCAACCATTTGCAAACCTATCCATCATGTATCCTTCCATCTATAATTTCACTCATCCATCCCTTCATCCATCCCCTCATCCAGCACTCATCCTCCATTATCCATCCATCCACCCTTTCACCCTATCCATCTGTACACTTATCCATCCACTCTTCATCCCATCCATCCATTCACTCATCCATTCAGCCATTTACCCTTTCACCAATCCAGCCATCCTTTCACTTACTAATCCTTCCACCCATCCACTCTTTTAGTCATCTATCCATCCTCCCTTTCTCTCTCCATCGACCCTTTCACTTAGCCTTCCTTCCATCCATCCATCCACCCACCCATCCATCCATCTACTCATCCACTCATGAATCCATCCATTGCCCCTATCACTCATCCATCTATCATTTCACTCCTTCACACATCTATTCATCCTTTTGACCATCTACCCTCCCTTTCACTCACTCATCCATCCTTACACCCACCCTTTCACTCATATCTCCATTCATTCACCCTTGCACTTATCAATCCATCAATCCATCTATCATTTCACTCATCCACCTACCCCCATCATCCACCCACCCACCATCCACCCACCCACTAATCCATCCTTTCACCCACTCACTATCCAATCCACTGATCCATCCTTTCACCCACCCACCATCCACCCACCCACTCATCCATCCATCCTTTCACCCACCCACTCATCCATCCATCCATCCTTTCACCCACCCACTCATCATCCATCCATCCTTTCACCCACCCACTTATCCATCCATCCATCCTTTCACCCACTCTCCATCCATCCATCCTTTCACCCACCCATCATCCATCCATCCATCCATCCATCTGTCCTTCCCCTCATCATCCATCCCCTCATCATCCATCCGTCCTTTTCCCTCATCATCCATCCATTCTTTTCCCTCATCATCCATCCATCCTTTCCCCTCATCATCCATACATCCTTCCCCTCATCATCCATCCTTTTCCCTCATCATCCATCCATCCTTTTCCCTCATCATCCATCCATCCTTTTCCCTCATCATCCATTCATCCTTTTCCCTCATCATCCATCCATCCTTCCCCTCATCATCCATCCATCCTTTCACCCCCCCCCATCATCCATCCATTCCCTCATCATCCATCCATCCTTTCACCCACCCCCTCATCATCCATCCATCCATCCACCCTTGCCCTCATCATCCATCCTTTCACCCACCCACTCATCATCCATCCATCCATCCTTCATCATCCATCCATCCACCCTTCCCCTCATCATCCATCCTTTCCCGTCATCCATCCATCCTTCCCCTCCCCTATCCTTCCTTTCATCCATCCTTCTCCTCACCCATCCATCCATCCCATCCATTTATCCTGCCCCTCATCCATCCATCCTTCCACTCCATCCATCCATCCATCCATCCTTCTCCTCATCCATCATCCTTCCCCTCACCCATCCATCCATCCCATCCATTTATCCTGCCCCTCATCCATCCATCCTTCCCCTCCAACCATCCATCCTTCCCCTCCATCCATCATCCTTCCCCTCATCCATCCTTCCTTTCATCCATCCTTCCCCTCACCCATCCATCCATCCCATCAATTTATCCTGCCCCTCATCCATCCATTCTTCCCCTTCATCCATCCATCCTTCCCCTCATCCATTTATCCTTCCCCTCATTCATCCATCCTTCCCCTCCATCCATCATCCTTCCCCTCCATCCATCATCCTTCCCCTCATCAATCATACAGCTACCCTTCCACCCATACATCCAGCTATTTACATTTTCTCTCCATCCTTCTCCTCACTCATCAATCCATCTATCCTCTCTCATTATCCATTTATTCAATCTTTCATTCATCCATTCACCCTTTCACTAATTCATCCAGCCATTCACACATCCCTTCACTTACTTACTCGCCCACCTTTCCATATTAATTTTGAGCTGAGCCCTTTTGACAAGAGGCCCATCCAGAACTTCACCCTCGCTGCAGGGGCCGTTCCAGGACTGGGACAGAAGCCACCCAGGGCGGAGACAGGATCCACCACAGGGGGGGACAAGAGCCATCACAGGCGGGGGTGGACTGGAGCCACCACATGGGGGGACAGGAGCAGGAGTCATCACAGGAGAGGGAACGTGATCCACCAGGGTGGGCACAGGGGTGGGCATGCAGTATTCTAGTATCATCTTGGGCTTCTCGCCCCCTCCTGCACAAGACAACGAGAAGACAGGCTCTCTGTCCAAAATGCCATCCCCCACTGTGATATACAGTACTTACAGGAGATACTCTAAGAGAACTGATTGAACTGATTGTCCTCCATACTTTGTTAATCAGTGTGGGTGCGATTGTGCCATTTCTTTATTGTATTACATTATGCATGTTTGAAGAACAGAGGTTTGCTTACAAATTAGTGACAGTAATTAAGCTCGGTGAAGAGAAGCAGGTGCTGCCTCGATGTAATCAGGGGTGTAATCTGGCCGAGTCTAGGATGTTTGGGGCCCTGGGTAGAAATGGAATGCGTGAGCCCCCCTCTAAAAAGCAGATACAAGACGCATTCAGGGCTGTTTGCATGTGAATGGATGCCCCCTGCTCCTGAACCTGCAGCCCCCTCTATCACCTTCAAGCACCTCTTAACAGCTCATCAAGGGCTAGAGGTGTGAGGGTTGCCATCCCGCTGTGCCTCTACAGTGCTGCTGGGGGTCTGAGCTTTCATACAGCATCGGAGTCAAGAAGGGAGGTGGGGGGGGAGGAGCCTAGCTCGCAACCGCGATGGCCGCCTGATTCCTCGGCTCCGCTGACCCTTTTGCCATTCTCCCGGTTTCCGAACCATCCTGCCTTTTATCCGAGCACTGCGCTACACCAGCGGAACCGGGAGGCAAACCTGGTCACGCCGATGTGTTTCTTTCCTCGATCCCGGCAGTAGAAGCCCCGGAACACCCTCACCCTTCCGGACGCCGATCAGCGCAGCCCGAGTCTTTGTTCTGCGGAGACGGCCGGCCCTGTACACAAAGACGGCGGCCATTACAGGTCGGACAGAGCCGGCTGCTGTACCCCGTCGGCTGCACCTGAATCCCTGCATTTGACTCCGCTGATTCTGATTCTGGGCGCCGCCGCTACCGGAGACACAAAGTATCTGCTCTCCAGCCCCGGGACGGCTCCTCCGCAACATTGTTTCCCCTAACGCCGCTGCGAGCGCCATCTTCTTGCCTGCCATCGGCTCCTGCAATCGTGGACCCAGGGCTGCCGGTGCGGACGCGAGCGTCTGCCCGAGCCATCTCACAACTGTGCCGGGATGGACAATACTTCCCCTGTGCTCCCAGACTGCCTCCATCGTGCCTCGACTCGGCAGGGTGCTCGAAGGATTGCTGAGGGTGATGACGGACGACCAGTGGGACTGCCTCTCGTCTGCCATACTCGAGTGCTGGTAGGGGCTGCATCCCTGCCCTTCGAGGCGCCTTTGCAACTTGGTGACATACTGAGCGCCCTAGATGACCTCAGGTCTGCCATGCGTACTGTTGCCTGTGAATTGGGGGCTCGGATGGATGCTACTCTGCTTACTGCCCCCCAGTCTGTCCGCAAGCGGGACACTGCGCCACACCCTGTAGCTGATTTCCATGGTTCACTCGCCAATGTCGCCATTGAACCGCTGCGGTCGCGAGACCCCGTCATTGCTGAGGTGCTGGAAGCACCCCCAAAGGAACGCAAGCTCTCTGGGGTGACGAACTGGCTTGGGAGACGCCGCGGGACACCACGCCTGGGGGCTTCCTCGTGGACTACTGGCGGACCTCCGTTTCTCATCCTGAAGCGGCCGTTACCGTGTGGACTAGCTGCTTTTGGTGGGCCATTGTCGCGCTATGGATCTTCTGCTATGATTGTGGACCACATGGTTACGTCTTGGATGTACTTTGGTGATCGTCCCCCCATTCAGCTGTGGTCCCTTTGTTTGGTCCCACCTTCCAAGATGTCTATTGTGCAGCTGGATTGTGTCGTTACACCGCACCGTAGGGGACAGGGTTGAGGATGTCCCCTCCTGAATCAGGACTGTCTCTCTTGTACTGCTGGGTTGCTGACGGACTGCCGGGGATATTGAACATTGGTATTGTACTGGTCTTGGGGTCGGGGTAAGGGCGGCCAGGGTACTGTATGCTAATTGTGTTGGATATACTTGATTGGCCCTCCTCCGGTCTTATGTGAATTGTATTCTTTCTTCCTTCTCCTTTTTCCCTTTCTTTTTCTCTTTCTCAATTTTCTCTTCTCTCGCTGTATTTCGGGTTATGGGGAGACAAACACTCTGCTAGGGGGGGGGGGTAGGCCGTAGCCTCTGCATGTGTGTAGGGTGGGGGGGTAAATTTTAGTTTGTGTTTCTTTCTATGGTGCCTTTTTGCTATTTTATAATTTCTTCTTTTTCTCTTGGCCCGTGTTAGGCATTCTGGGGGATGGGTGGTAGCGCGGTAATAGATGGGATGTCGCGTCCTCTCTAGGGGTGTGCATAATTTGTGGCCATCCTCTGGCTGGGACCTGTATGTTGCGAATTGTACCGATTGGTAAGGGTGTATATTGTCGAGTCCCACCTACATGGACCTAGTTTCTTCTTTCTCATTTGTATAAGTACGGAGTAATATGACCTGATCTTAATGGTTGCAATGAAAACTTTTAAAATTAACCTTCACTGATTCTGGGACATGGTAATATGGTAATTACAGTGTAACCTTTTTAATGCTTGCTTACAATGAGGGATATTACTGTGTCGCCGTAACACTGCATTGGTGCTTAACTGTTTCCGTGGCCGGCCGGGAGGTTGTAGGCCCGTACTTGTTCTGATTCTATGCACAATAAAGGTTTTCAAAAATTTAAAAAAAAAAAAAAAAGAAGGGAGGTGGGGGCAAGCTGTGCCTGGTTAAAATTACGGACAAATGGCGTCCGTTAAAGAATCCTTCACGGACAACGGACAGACAGCCAAAATTACGGACTGTCAGTGAAATTTACGGACGGTTGGTCACCCTAGACACTAGTAAAAGGGCGGCCCCCATAGTGCCACAAGATGGCACACGGGGCAGCCCAGCGCTAAGAGATCCCGGAGGGTCCCGCGCGGCACTTCCGGCCTATTGCACCGTTTTGGTGTATTCGGCCATTGTTGTTATGGGGGCAGATTATTTTGGCACACGCGAGTAATGGCGCCAGGGTGCGGCCATCTTGTTGACCGTTGCAACTTTTAGTTTCTGCCCACGTGGGAAGGGCGCCAGGGTACGGCCATCTTGGCTTCAGTGCGGCTTTTAAGGTTCTGCACGCGAGGGCAGGGGCGCCTGCGTGCGGCCATTTTGGCTTCTCTTTTTTTTTCGGGGGGGGGCTTTACTCCAGGTCTATGCTCTAAGGGCAATATGTAGCAGCCGCTATGTTATGTGAGGATGGTGTATAGCAGGAAGTATGCTATCTCCTTAATGTGATGGTTATCAGTCAGATTCTTGCATTTAAATGTAAAGTTATTCTGTTACAGCATTTGTTAGTGGCGAGAGTACGGTCTGGGTTTAGGATGGCTGCGCGGCTCGGGAGGGAATTCCAAGCTTGGGATATTTTCCTCTTGCGGAGTCTGTTTTCAGGCCGGAGACTCTTCGTCCTTTGTCACGGAGTCTACGCCAGAACTAGGAATTTGACTAGGTGGGGGCCCAACGCAGATCGGACCGAACGGGCGAGTCTGCAGTGGATCCTGCAACGTACCACCAGGCCATGCCGCCCTCCCCCCGCTGTCTCACGCGGAGGGGTGGTTGTAATTTTTCGGCGCCCATAGGGTTTCCCGGGGGTTCGCTTTGCCTCCCTTTCGCCCGCTCCACACGTTCTCCGGAACGGTGTTTTACGAGGAGAAGTTGGTAAATATTGTTCCAAAACGCGTTTTCCCACGAATTAGCACAGCTCTCTATTTTTCAAATTAATGTTCCCTGCGCAGAACAGCTTTGTGGGATATTTCATTGCAAGTATGGGCCAGAGTTATTATCAGTGTTGCCCAGGGACCTGGGAGGTTTCAGTTTGCGTCAGTGGTGCCTTTGTGGAACGTGGATGCCTTTGGAATTTTCATGGATTATTTCACGACACTAATTTGACCATACTTGGCTTCGTGTTTGTACTGGATAGAAGCTTTACTGTTTTGGCTAGGGGAACAGGGGATTGGGGCGTATAACAATGCTGTGTCTATGCTGTCTCAGGAACAGGGGACCATGGCTAATGTTATTACACTCTGCGTGAGTCCCTTGGCTTAGTGTGTGCTAATACTCCTCTTTCAGTGGAAGGGGTTAGTTGCCTAGGAGCGGATATGCCCCTCGTAGTACACTGAGTTTTTTACGCTGTCTTCCACAGCATGCTGCAGTTAGGTTGGACCCATTTCTGTATTCTCTGCAAGTGAGTTGGGATCGCCATCAGGTCACGTCAGGATGAGATGCTTGCTGCACCACAAGCAATACGGTCCTTCAGCATACTTATGGGATAGTTTGTAATATTTTTTCCAAGCACAGCTGCTGCTTTTAACTCTGCACTTAACGACATCCACTAAGCCAACTTCCCTGTCTTGTCAGGTGAATGTTCTTGCTGCATCTTTCTCCAGATGCAATGGCTAATACAACAAGGTGCCAGTCGGGAGGCAGATTGGCTCCCGCAGGCATAGGAAGGCCCGGGTACAGGCTCTCAACGGGTATCTCTGGGGGAAGGTTTACACCTTGCTTGGTAAACTCTCTTTTATGCCTTCTTATAGCGCGGACTGTACCCGTTGGTGTAAGAGCGCTTCATAATAGGAACAGAACTGAGACTTCAGTGCACTAGAAGTGAACACTTTACTAAGCTAACATAAAGACAACGGCAATAGTGAGCAAACTTTAGTAGAGGTAGCAGCCGGTGCATTACAGCAGGATAAGGGACACGTGTGCAGTTACTAAAGCTTACAAACTACGAGGAGAGGTATATTATTGCAGGAAATGTAGGACCTCGTAAACAAGAAACAAACGTACGTAGCCAATGGTGGCACGTGTGCAAATACAGGAACTTGGCACAATGTAAGAGGTAGCAAGCAGCATGTCACAAGAGAATCCCTAAGTGTCCATGTTACTATAATTACCAAAACAGGTAGAAGGATATTTCTTCGTAAAGAGTAGACTCACATACCACAAGAACTCACTGGGAGGACTCACGGGGGGGGGGGGGGGGGCAGTGAGACAGGGTCTGGGACACCTCTTTTCGCCCCGGGCATCATTCTTGGCCTTGTGTGTGGGGTGCACAGGTTACGCCCCATAGAAATAATACTTTGGCAGTCAACCGGTGAATGTGAGCAGGGCAGGCAGTTCCTGTGCATTAATGGGATGTTTTCAGTGGTGGCCTAGGATGAGAGTTCTGGGTATTATGGTAAGAGGACAAGTTAGATGTGCATATTTATCACTCACATCCAAGTACACTGGGCTTTTCCGGACTGAGCATGTCATCATGCAGGTTTGCATGTCCTCCTCTATCCTCTGGGTGAGGGGCACTCCGTGCACATGCTCCTTGCTGTAGGCAGCACGCACTTGCATGCGCATGTAGGGCATGGTATATCTCTATAGTGCATTTTACACACGTACACCAGCACCTCCAAGATACAGGCATACCCATTTTCTCGCTCTGCGGAAGGGCCAACACTTCCGGGGGCCACCATTGAACTAGGACTTGTTTGGTTCAACACCCAGGGTCACTTTTGGTCAGCAGGTAGGGTTACCTGGGTTAGGACTAGAGCATCTATGCTTGAGGGGTTTTGTAGGGGTCACCCCCCATGGGAGACAGTGTTGCCTGTCTTTTGCAACCTTGATTGCAACATGTATTTTATTTGTCAGGGGGGATTAATTCCTACTTTTCCACTTCATAGTAAGACCAAGCCTTACAATTTTGGTCACTTGGTACATGCTTTTTAGTAGCAGCCTCCTGGATAGGAAAATATGTTTTTGCCTTGGCCCAGCTGCACCAGGGAGCCTCTCTACGAGCCTCACTTTGTTGGCGGGATAAGGCTTAGCGCATAGATCAGAACTATCTCTTGAAGGCAGCCCCCTTTTTCCAGGGTCCTCAAAGAGCCATCTCCATGGATTTATTGCTAGCACGTATGTGTCATCCTTAGTCTGTTAAGTTCTCTCATAGTGCATCGACAGGATGATTTGTCACTCATGGTAGTTCATAATTGGCAGCCATATATGAGGGCGGCTAGCTCTGCTGGGCAATGCCTGTATGTGTTTGTAGCTCCTTCATTCTGCCGCAACGAGAAAGCATGGACGATGCCAGCACGGGGGCTGGCAGTAGAAGTAGTGCTCCTTTTGTGGTACTTATAGTGAGGCAAGGGTATAGTTGGGAATGTCCAGGCAATCTTCTGGCAATTGCCTGTACACGCTGGGTAGCCCTCTTGATGTGTTGGGCTCGCTTTAGCCACACTTTTTCCTCCATAACCTGGCCCACGCTGAGACAGTCACTTTGTTGTTTTCAGATTCACCAGTTTCCCACGCAGGCCCATTCGCACCTAGGTGACGCGTGTGAGAGTTACACAAAATCTGGGCCCGGCATAGGGGCACATACCCCCCTTTCAGTCTGACCCCATTAAGACCAAGTCTGGCTCGGCGCCGGGTCTGGCTGATACAACTTACCTCTATCTGGCCCACGCAGGCGTTTAGTTCGGCTGCATTTGGCTCTTTTGGTTGTTATTCTAGGATTAACGTAGGGTTTCTGTTGCAGTGTTCTTATGCCAGGGAGACCCCACGGTAAATGTAAATTGTAAATTGATACTTGTATAGCGCACTACTCACCCGCAAGGGTCTCAAGGCGTTTGTACGAATACCACTGTGGAACCCATCCTGGCTTTCCCTGTGAGGCGTCCACTCCTGGGCACCCCCAAGGTGGAGGCCAGGCATCCTTAGCGTTGTGGGGGCCGTTATGGAGATTAAGCAAGCTATTGCCCAGAGTTGCAGAGTGGGACTCCATGATTGAAATAGGCCCCGAGGCGAGAATTATCAGGTCCGTGGAATTTTGAGCCCAAGACCCGCCGAGGCGGGGAATTGAACCCTGGTCCCGGGCCAGACCTCTGCATCAGGGTCTGCCGCTCTAACCATTGAGACACACTTCTCCACACCACACGGTGACTTTCAAGTCTGGCCCCGCGCCGGGTCTGACTTATACAACAAGCCTCCACCCATGCAGGCGCCTGGCTGGCTGATTTTACTTGAAGGGTCCCGAGGTGGCAGGAAATATTCAACAGGCAAATTTCAACAACTAGAGTTGACACGCTGGGAGGGCCCGTGGCGAAGTCCACGGGTAGGCTGGTCCTGACAGTATTTCATTTGGTGGTTTTTTCAGGTAACTAAGTAGGGTTCCCTTTTGCAGTTTCACAGGCCAGGAAGGAAAAGTGAGGAAGTAATAGTTCCCATAGCAGCATTTCATGTATACACAGTTGGGAGGCTGCTTGTTATAAGCTTCGTAGGGTCCAACGTAGGACATGCAAAGGGGGACGATTTGTACAAGTGACAAACATTAGGAGATACTCTCCACAGTGTTATAGGGATGTTGCCTAAGCAAAACTCAAAACGGCCTTATACGCATGATGGAGAAGCTTGCGGCCATGTAGTGAGTTGTCCAACCAATGATATTGGGCACCAGGCACCATAATGAGGCACTTCGTATTTTGATGTATTTTGTATTTTGAGGTACTTGTAGGGCCCAGGGGGGGCAAGGGGGGGGGCAGGAATATCAGTAATTTTATCAAACTGCAGGGAGAAAACCAATGTCACTCTTTGTTCACTGAACTAATGGAAATATCACACATAGCAATTTAACCCGTGTAGCCCTGTTAAGGGTGGTCAGTTCGTGGTCGGCTATGCAGGAAAGCTTCCTTGTGGCTTCCTTATCCTGTACAACTAGCAGCATGGACTATGTCAACAGATGGGCTGTTGGAAGTGCAGGCATGCACCACGAGATGGTTCATCTAGATCATCCTAGACAGTCTACAAGTCCTGCCCTTTAGACAGGTTTTGGCTCACGCGACCAACTGGCTTGCTTAGTTGGGGTGCATTATGTTGAAGGGAGCATGGGGGGAGAGCTTATTGTGGCACTTTTTGCTGGAAGTAGGATTGTGGGGCATCTCTCAGCTCTCTCATCTGGCATGTTTTCGGTCTTACCCCCCTGCGGGTTGACTGCAAGTCCACTTCCCCAGGGCTAAGTAGTCTACTAAGGGGGGGAGGGGCTGGCCTCCGTCAGGCCTTGCCAGGTCAGAGGCAGCCAATCCTTAGCTAGAGCCTGTGGTGGTGATGGTGTTCGAAACCCAGTCTGGGGGTTCTGTGCCAGTTTTCCCTTGCCATGCGCTGCAGGGGTGTAGCGGGCTCTAGGTGCCTTTTGAGGATCAAGCAAGGGTATTCTGGACCGAGGTGCGTGTCACTGTATTTACACGTTCACAGACGGGTTCCAGTGGATGCTCCCTGTCCACCATTTAGGGAACCTTGTTGACACACTATCTTTCTAGTCGACCCCATCCTGGTGTATATATCAGGGTCTCAAGCGGTTAGCAGGGTCCAGGCATCTGTGACCAGTCCCTGGTTGAACAAGCAGTGTAGGTTGACACTTAGCAAAATTTTACAGTGTTTCAGGATCGGACCCAATACTCTCAATTCCCCATTCCTTAACGTGACATCTTGTGTGTGCACCAAGGATCTTTTTACTACGATTTGTGCGCTGGCCATCACGGCATGTTATGGCACCTGATAGTACGACCACACTGAACTTTCGGTGGGTTTTGCCACCAGTGGGGGACAGGTAAATTTCAGTGGCCAGTCATGTCTACACCTCTGTAGGCAAAGCGCTTGTCAGGGAAGGCGCTGGAGCCAATGCGCAGGAAGTCCTGTGCTGTGTGTAATCCAAGGGGCAGAGGAGACAGGACGTAATTAGACTTGGGAGACCTTACGCCATGCACAAGGGGCTTTGGGAGGACATCTTGGCAATCCTGCCCGATTTAAAACTTGGACCTGTTCAGGCTGGTTAGGGGAGAGGCCCTAGAAATAACGCACTAGAAATAGTAGGAGGAATGTCGGCCTTGGTGGGGGGCCCTGGCTGCGACGGTCACCACACCCAGGGCTGTGGCGGAGTTCCAGGGCGATCCAGAGGCCGAAAGGTACCTGGGAGTACCCTCTTCAGGAGCACAAAGGATGCAGAGGCCTAATATCCCCAGGAGGTCTGTGCGGTGGCCCCTGGGGGCGCGACGGCGCCCCGCTATCCAACGGGCGTTTGGAAGCCTGTACAACCGGGGGTCACTTGAACGCTCCGCCCCTCGTAGGGGGGGGGGGGGCGTGAGCAAGAGGGTGGACCAATGGTTCACCGGAAATGGGAGGGGCTATCTCCTCACCACAACCGCTAAGCAACGATTGGCTAATGCCACGTTGCAAATTGGCCCATCAGGTGGTAGGCCGCGAGGGGCAGCTTGCCTTTGGATCGTCTGTAAGATAACCCACCTTGTTGGCATGTGTATATGCTAATAAACCTGCAGCTACTTTTCTCCAACTAAAAAGTTGTCTTGTCTGCTTATTTCTGCGCCATGCATGTTGCTGCGAGCGGGCTGGTGAGTGGGGCCGATATTGGCACTATGTGGGATGCTTAAAAAACACAGCATTCTAGATAATCCCACCATTTTGGAGAGGGCCACATGTCACATTTACTTTAGAAGGCCTCCAATGATCTGCCCGCTGTCACAGCTGGACTTGGATTACCCCATTTTACATCATCTGGATCCCTAAAAATTCCTAACCAGCAGTATTTGAACACCTGTTGATCTCTGTGGCGTTAGTTAACGGAAAAGGCATTTAGCCTTTTTTTATATAAGACCTGATTCCTCGCTGAACCTATTCAATTAGTGCACCAACAGTGGCAGACTGTCTTCCCAATCGCTCACATAGAGTAATGTCTACATTAATTGATCTGTTTGCCCCACCCCCCACCCACGCCCTACATCTTCTCATATGGTGCACCAGAGGTTTCGTCGCTTGCACAAGGAGTAGCAGGGTGTGAGGCCAAACCTTTCCTATCCCTTGCTGGATGGCCCTAGACTATGACACCCCCCTGCCTATTTTGTTCTGGCTTGAGGTTAACATTCAAAATAGCTGTAACCATTTTATAATGTTAATAACAAAGCCCAAACATCATAGAACTAGCCACAAAACGTCCCAGTCTTGAGAGTGGAAAGCATTCACCATATTCAAGGACCAGTGCACAGCTTCCCGGAGCAAGAGCTGGAGACATGAAACAGCCTCTGGACATTCTGGGATGTGCTCCTGCTCAAATCAAAACCATGTAAGTGGACAAGGCATGGCAGGGCAGGAAATGTCCTATTGGCCAGCACCTTCCCAGCGGATTTTGCAATCTAGATTTAACAATGAAAGGGGGGTGAGTCAAGGATACAAAGACATTCACCTAGTCGTCCACGTGGACTGCAACTGTACCTGAGGTCCTGGGTCACCAGTAGCAAATGCAAATAACCACAATGTATGCAATTAGGTAACTAACTGACTACCCAGGACTCAGAGAAAAGATCCAATATTGGTAGGGAAGCAGCGTCAATTCAGTTTAAGACTTCTGGAGACATTTACTGTCTATCTGGACAAAAAAGGTCTCATCGATTGTGCTGGAGAGCAATGCAGTGGCGCCCCTGCATCAGGTTGCAGACAACAATCATGTGTGTCTTTGTTCCTGTAATATGAAATGCGACCAAAAGCAGTGCTCTTTTTTCTGCTGGGGTTCATTCTGTGTCCCCCTCCATTTTCTGAGTGTGCGTACAATCAGCTCACAGGACTGCGGTGGACAAACATTGGTGACAAAAATAGACTATTGTTGCAGGACAGGCTTTTCTACCTTTCAGCTGCTCGGGAGAATCACCAGCGGGCAGCTCCATTGTTTTTAAACTGGTTTGCCCTTCTCTTGAAACCAGGTACTTCGCTTCATCAATGTATATGACACGCATGTCACATGTGTATGTGTAACGCCTGAGTATGCAGAATGCTGTGCATGGAGTGTGACTGTTTCATATGGCTAGTGCTACATGGGAATCTATTTTGATTTCCTGAACCAAAATGTTAACAAATCGGACTTGCAAGGACTCGACAAAGCATACCTGAGGTCAATTATAGTGGAATAGGTTGGAAGGTGGAGGAGAGGAGGCAGTTGGTTCTTTTGAAGTTTAAGGGAACTTTCCTGCTGTCCCACACACCATTATTCCATAGAAGTGCCCTCTCAAAAGCAGGTTTATAGGAAGTTAAGTGTGAAGCCTCCAACCCCGCTCCATGCTCTAGTTTTGTGATTCCACAGACAGAAGACTTCCAGATTTGACCATCCTTCCTGTTTACAATCTAAAGGCAAAGACTGCAGCTGGACCAGACTGGGAGGAATAAGCAAAAGTCAAGAATTTGCTGAAACTGGCTCAGAGCTGGATCATGGGAATGCACAAACTCTGTCTATTACCATTGTATAAAATGGGTTCGTACACCGGTGGGGATCCAGAAACTCTTTACTGTGCCTGGGTTGTGGCTGCTTACCTCCTATTCCCTTTTGCTTACCTCCTTTTTCCTTTTGACAGTTTCAGGAGGAGGGACCTGAAAGTTCTGTAACCTGCCTGGAGAAGGCGTACCGTGAGGGATGGAGCTCACTGACTGCTCTGGAGGGTCCTGGAGTTCCATTGTACAAAGGAGATGCTGAAAATAAATAGCAGAACTGATGGAAGCTGAGGCAGGAGGTGCTGAGTGCAGCCCGCTGCTACCTGGGAGAAGGATCAGCAGTGCGGGAGCAGGTGGTGAGAACTGGGGAAGAGGTAGTTCCTGCAGCATGCCATGAAGTTGTAGCTTGTGTGAAAGCTTGACCCTGATTTAGATATCATGCGACTTCGGTCTCACGCCGACTACAAAGAGTGTGTGGCATCTGAAAACCTGTGATCGCAACTCAGTTGCTACACTCATAGAAGCCCAAAGTGTCCAGAAGAGGAGGGAACTACCACCACATTGCATTCCACATCAGCTCATTACCAAAACCGGATCATTGCTGCAAGCCAGGGTGGACTCTTCACTTCTTTGGGTGCTGGGTTTTGTGTAGGGCTGGGTGTAATTTGTGTAATTTGCTGTGACATAATTTCACAGCATTACAGAAAAGAATTATGTAAGATTACAGTCAGCTGCACTTGGTCAATGTTGTACTCAATAGTAAGGAAACCCCTGGACTCCAGTGATGTATTGGTACATTCTGAGCCAGTAGCGCTCCTGGGGCTCCTGAAAAAATTCTCACACTTACACACAAAAAAGTCTAGTAAATTTAAAGTAGGGATCCAGATTAAAGATGACTGACACCAAGCAGGTGTAGGACTGAGGATACATGCCACTTAGAGGCTTCTCTTTGTATCTAGGACCACTTAGAATCTAGTGCAGTGCCCTCTGTAAAAATGAAAGCTCTTACTGAATCTTGAGTTATCAGGTGTCTTCCTTAGCTTCACACACGTTGTGAAATCCAAGCCCTCTTCCACCTTCGTGGATACAGCGTGTACTTGCAACCCTTTGAGAATCAAATGTACATGATGTTTATCTAGCTTATCCTATCAAATGGTCTTTTGAGAAAAGGGTTATATGGAAGTGCCCAATAACAACTTTCTCACCCAAAGACTCATAGAAAGGCTCCACATTCCACAAGTGCCAGGACCAGTAGTATTCAGATGACCATAAAAGCCAAGTACACACATCAAAACAGACTACTAATCTACTAACTAGTGATCAGGTTAACATGAGCTGCCTTTCTAGTGTTTTGTTTTGTACTCACCTATATTTACCCTCCATCCCAGATCCTCTGTCTCTCGCATTTCCTCTTCTCATTAATGAATCGATAATCTACCCCACCTCTCTTTGCCTTTACCACTATTGTGCTTTATTTGCTCTCTTTGGATCCCCCTCTCGCTCTTTCCCAACGTCCCCCCTTTCAGAGTTATATCCACAATTTCCGCCTTTGTTTTTTACTCCCCTGACTTCCTCTTAAGTTCCTTTCCTACAGTCATTAGTTATTTCCTTCATTTCTAACTGACCTTATATTCGTCAATTTGCTGCTTGATATATTTTATTTCGCATCATACTGTTTTGTCGCATTTACATACATGTAATCTCTGGGCGCCGAAATGCGTTATAGGGCGAGTACCTTGAAGGGAGTGCGTGAGTGAGTGACCAGGGAGGAACTGGCTCTTGACTTGAGCTGCAGCGCCTAAAAGTGTGATGGAAGATGTGTGTCAGATCGTCACCACCCACCATTATCTTTCCTCTCTCCCCTCTTCTGTTCATTCTTTCCTACTTCGGACACTTTCCCAACCCATCTGCATCACCTTTCTACTCTCTTCCCACTGTGTATCCACTCTTCGACACTTCCCACCTTTACTCCTTTCACTGGCTGTTCTCTCCTCGTCCACCCACACATTTTCCTTTGACTACTCCCTTTCCCTCGTCTATCTTTGCTTCCTTCCTCTCTGCCCTTCCTTCCACTCTCCCCTCCCTCCCTCTCACTCCACTACCTCCAGCTCATGAAAGAATCATCAGGGCTTTAATTCTGAGTCAATCTAAGTCCCCGATCCATAGCTCCTGCACGCCTGCAGTGCGCCTCATGTTAGATTTATGAGCGTGTGCTTTTGAATTCCATACATTTTTCATCAATCTCTGGGATAAAGAGACATGGACCAAGCAGCGTTTGCTCGGCCTCCTTGCAAGAGGGCGGCCATCTCAGGAGGACGGCTCAGGGTCGGACTCCCTCCGCCGCTCCCCCTGCACCTGGGCCCAGGCAGGCTTCTGCTGACGCCGCAAGCGGGGGACGTGTAGTTCTGTCAGTGGGGCTGAAAAACGAGCGGTGGGCGGGCCCGGCCCTTCTCTCAAGTTTATTTATTTATTTATTTATGCGTTTTTGTATAGCGCGGACTTTACCCGAAGACGTCAGAGCGCTTCACAATAGGAACAAAACTGATACATGAGGAGAAAATTACACGTGAACAGATTACAAAAGCAGACGTTAAGTTACATGAGGTAAAAGTGACAATTGTGAGCAAACAAAATACATGAGGAGCAAACAGTGCACAGGAGGAGAAAGTGACAAGTGTGCAGGTTGTAAGAGAAAGCAAAGTACAATTAGAGGTATAATACAGCAATATATGCTAGACACTCAGGCACAAGAACAAACGTTACATAGGCAATGGTGAGGGATGGAGTGCCGAGCTACTCACAGCTCTGCCAATGCACCTCAACCACGCTTTGCTATGATAATTCTCTAGATACACACAACTATGCCAATGCACCTCAACCCTGCTTTGCTCGGATAATTATCTTGATACACACACAGCTGTCTGCAAGGTGCTGACCTATGAATGGTGAGACATGGATAAATCTGCTTTTCCTCGATTTTGGGTAAACGTTACACTTTGGAGGGATTTTCAGAGGAGTTCCCTCAGTCTGTCAAGGTGGAAAATTTGATGGCTGGCCTTTTTTCACTGTACATGGTTCTTTCCGGTGACGCCCTTCCTTCCGCCCAGTAGATAAGAAGGTGGAGGGTGCTGTGAAGAGGTTTTACACCGCCTCCAGTTTTTTATTCCAGGCTTGTGCATATACCACTTATATGGTTCAGTCGCTCTTGAAGGATTTCCAGGTTTTGGCTCTTCAGTTGGGTGACAGAGGAATGCTTACTCTATGTTGGCTCGCCTGTAACTACAGGTTCGATAGATGTCAGACATCTCCTTCGATAACTTATGTGTGGCGGCTGCTACCTCAGGGGCTTCCATTGCTGCTTGTCGCCATATCTGGATGCAGTCTTGGGAAACAGAGGCTTTGCAGAAGTCTGTCCTCAAATTGCCATTAGGTGGTTCTAAGGTGTTTGTCCCCCAGCTGGTAGGAAATGGTCAACAGTCTCGGAATCGGAATCTGATGGCTGCCGTTTGCTCTCCCTCTCAAGGTCATGGTTTTGGTTATCAAAGTGCTTTTGCCTTTCCTCAGGCTATGGGTGCTCAACTGCCCTTTCAGGGCAGGGGATGTGGCGTGGGCCCAGGGGTACTCATCAGCCCTTTCGGGGCAGGGAAAGTGGCCGTGGGCCCCTGGAAGTGAAAGTCCTGGTCTCAGTCAGTTGTTGCTTCCTCTGTTTCTTCTCCATAGCAGTGACTATCTGCCTTTTCCGGTTGGGGGTCGCCTTCGGTTCTTAGGTCAGGCCTGGAATGGTCTGTCCAATGCCAGTGCAGTTCAGACGGTGACCTCCGGTACTTGGATCGAATTTTCATCTCACCCTGTTCCAGTGTTCAGAGACACCCCTCTGCCACGGGTTCCATTGAGGCAAGCGGATTGCTGAAAGGCATTCAGCTTCTCTTGGAGAAGGTGGCAATTGTGCAGGTTCTGCCCCTGGAATGGGGCCTGTGGTCTTATTTAATCTTTTTTATGGTTTGCATAAAGCATACAATGGACTTGCTCCCCGTGTTGGATCTTAAGGGGGCGAATCTCTACATGCCTCATTGTCAGTTCAAGAGGGTGACTTTGCAGTCGATCCTTCAGCTAGTGCACCAGGGGTGCTTTCTCGCCTCCCTCTACCTGATGGACTCCTACCTGCATGTTGCCATCCATCCGGCGGAGATGCAGTTTCTGAGCTTTGTGGGGGGCTCCAAAGCACTACCAGTTCCACGTACTTCCTTTCGTCCTTTTCATCTGCGCCAAAAGATTTTACAAAGCTCTTGCCCCACCTGGTGGGCATTCTACATTCATTGGGCATTCATGTTTTTCCTTACCTTTATGATTGGCTGATTGTCACTCCTTCACTCCTTCTCTCAGGCCATGGCAGATGTTCATCTGGTCTGTCTTCTGCTGGATTCTTTTGGCTTCCTCATCAACCGCAAGAAGTCCCCTTTACGGCCCCAACCAGTCTCTGAAGTTCCTTGAGCACTGTTCCAGATGGATCTGGGGATGGTGTTCCTGTCTCCCGAAAGACAATTTACCCTGTTCCAGCATTACTCTTGGGTCTTGTCCCAGTCTCAGGTGTCTGCCCAGCTCTGACTGCGGAGTCAGGGTGAGATGGCCTCGAAAGTTGCATGTCCTCACATGGGCCCGTCTACACTTGTATCCCCTCTTGCATCACATTTTGCACCACTGGGACCCTACTTCTCAGGCCTACAAGGTGCTCATTCCTGTGTCTCTGAAGATTCTGGAGTTCTTTCAGTGGTGGTTGTCCCCTCACAATCTCTCCAGGGGTTTCGATCTTCTTCCTCCTCCTACCTTGGTGGTCTTGTCAACCGATGCCAGTGTCACGGCTGCAGTGCAGTTCTGTGGAGTTCCAAGACCCAGGGCCGGTGGTCCAGTTTCAAGGCTCTCCAGTCCTCAAACTGGTGGAAATTGATAGTGGTTTGGCAGGCCCTTCTTTGGTTTGCTCCGGCCCTTCTTTGGTTTGCTCCCCTCTTGCTGGATCAGGCTGTTTACATTCAGACCGACAACCAAGTTGTTCGTGACTTTCTCAACAGGTAGGGGCGATGCGCAGGTCTCTATTTCTCCTTTCCTGGAGGATCGGTTTGTGGGCTGAGCAAAACCTCTTCTTTCTCAGCAGTTTACTTTCTGGGGAGGGAGAATGGGCCTGCGGATTCATTGAGCTGGGTGTTTCCCTTGTCAATTGACATTTGTCTGCCTCAGAGGAGGCTGCGCTTCCGCATTTTTGCAGCCTGTTTCCCTCGAGGTTGGCCTGGGCAATAGATGCTTTCTCCATACCGTGGTCCCAGGGGCTCCAGTTCACTATCCCCCTTTCCCTGATTCCCCATCTCCTCAGGAAGATTAAGGTGGATCGGACAGAGGTTCTTCTGGTTTTTCCGGAGTACCGGAGGTGCTGGTTCTCCCTTCTCCTCGATTTGGCGGTGCGTCCTCATTGGCAGTTTCTCCTGTACCCATCTCCACTGTATGATCCTTTTCTCAGCCCGCCCTCTGCCCTTCACCTCCGGCTAGAGGTCTGGCACTTGAGAGGATGAATTAGTTGGATCAGGGTTGTTCGCTTGAGGTGGCTGAGAACTTCTAGTTGTCTTGCAGGCCTTCGACTGTGAAGTCTAATAGTCGCCATTGGAAGTATTTTGACTCCTAGTGTCATGGGACGGGGCTGTCTTCTTCTTGTGACCCTTTCAAGACATTGGACTTTTTAAGGGATGGTTTTGTCATGGGTCTGGCTGTATCTACTCTCAGTGCCCAGTAGGCTGCCATTCTTGCCTATCAGGATTCTGCTGTCTCTTCTGTGTTTCCCTTGGTGTCTCACCTTTTACGGAGTTTTTAGCTTCAGCATCCTGTCTACCCCTCTCCATTTCCTGCCTGGGCTCCTCCGTTGGTGCTTTAGGCATTGACTTGTCCTTTGTTTGAACCCCTGCTTTCTGTTGACCGTAAGTTTCTTTCGGCTAAGGTGTTTTTTTTATGACTATTTCTTCTGGTTGGCAGGTTGTGAGCTTAGGGCTTTGTTGGATTCTCCCCTTTTCTAATGTTTATGCCCTGACAAGGACATTAACAGTTTCAGTCAGATTTTTCGCCCCATGGTCTTGTCTGACTTTCACTGTCAGAAGGATATTGTCCTCCCTGTCTTTTTTCCTGACCTGTTTTCTCTGGATGTCTTGTGGTACCTTCGCATTTACCTAGATTGGACCCACAATTTTAGGAAGGTGAATTCCTAGCTTGTTACCTAAGGTCTCTCTGGGATGGGTCTCAAACCTTCCTTGTCCACTTTGACTCGATAAGTGAAGTGTGCGATTCTGTTGTCCTATGAGGCTGCTCACTGTCCTCTTCATTCTTCTGTTCAGGAGCGGTCCACTTGGGGGGATTCAATGCTGCAACATGGCCCTCTCCCCACACTTTTGTCGCCCACTACCGTCTTCAGTTGAGGATGGTGGCTTCTGCTGCTTGGGGCACTCATGTTTTGTCCGCTCTACATGATTTGTCGTTTGTACTGTTTTCTTTTGCCATTAAACCGACCTGCTGGTTTTTGCTACATCGTTCTGGTCTCTGTTGTTCAACCACCATGCGTTCAGGTATGGGCTCATTGTTAAGGAATGGAACAGGAAGACGGACGAGGAGGTAATGCCCAGTTATTTACAGTTAATCTTCATTACACAAGACCTGGTCTTCCAGTACCATTCCTGAGCCATCTCTACCTCCCTGTTTCTGTTTATGGTGATTGCTTTCTGCTTTGCTTTTCCTTGTGTTTTTTTGGTATTCTCAGGTTGTTATGGTGAAACACTTTCCCCTTTATGCATGCCAGGTAGGCAGCGCCAAATTGGGGGAGTGTTCGACCTCTGCAAGGTAATAGGTTTCTGCAACGCAGAGGAGCTGCTCATTCGTAAGGAAATGAATGGTAAGACCAGGACTAAGAGTAATGAAGATTACCGGTGAGTAACCGGACACTTCTAAGGCTACCCACAGCTCTACCAATGCACGTCCATCATGTTAACCCATTACTGAAACAACACAACGCACCTGATGCGTTACCTTTAAAACGCTGATCTGTGCTAGCTTTGTAGTTTGCAGTGACCCACATAAACCTGATATGGAAACCACTGCTGTTCTCACATTGGGAGCCGTCCCTGCTCCGACCATGTACCTCCCTCACTTGACCCAGCATTGAAACAATACTGTGCAACTTATTCATGACCGCACAAACTCTCATCTATATTATCGCATACGTGCAAAGAGAGGAGCTTCGGCCCATCGGTGGCAGCTTCTGCTCTTCTATGAATGGGAAAACACAAGGAAAGTCCCTGGGTTATGTACTCACTTTGGAACCTAAGTCTAGTTCACATGTACCAAAAGGCTATGCCCCAGTCCTAAGGTATGCATTCATAATGACACTGTAATACACCAAATTTATATAAATTCTAAAACAAAAATGTGAGAATAAGAAATTAAGAACCTTAGATGTTGTTGTTTTATCAAATAAATGTACAGTTTATTACAATATTCACAAGGTTAAAAACAATCATATGCACAGATAAAAATTAATAAAATATCACAATTAAGTTAAAAACAATGAGTTTCAGGAGTCACAGTTTGTTTTCGTTGTCGACGCTGCGTTTCGGTGAATCTGTGATACCACCTTCCTCAGGACAAACAAATTTCTATAAAAAGACATTATAATTAGAGGACATCCATTTTTGTGCATATCGAGCGTCTAGGGCTCTCTTTTTTTCAGACAAACATTAGTTCAGACATATTTTAACCTTCTATCTTTAGTGAACAACAGGTTAAACACCATGGTATTTGGTGAGAATATCAATTACATAATAAGGTTCCAAAAGGGAACTAGACTTAGGTTCCAAAGTGGGTACATAACCCAGGGACTTTCCTTGTGTTTTCCCACTTATTCCTCCTTGTCCCTTATACTCATATAAAGGAGGCCTCCCTTTTCTTTTTTTACTTCTATGAATGGGATCACTGACGGCTCTGCTACTTCACCCCGATTACAATAGGTGTTGCCACTCTATTACAACAACAATACCCCTACATCTTTAAAGGATTACAATCCTGCTGATAGGCTTTTGAAGAACCACATATGTCTGTCAATACACCTCAGACAGAACAGTCCAAAACATGAGCCAAGGCACCATATACGTTAACTGCCCAATACCGAGATCTAAGCGAATATGTCTCGAAACAAGTCATCTGCCAGTTCTACAAAACCTGCTGAGCTATCAAAGATAGATCGAGCTGCATCTGGCTACTTTATCGATTTTGATACTTTCTTTCTGGATCCAAGTGAACCAGAGTCACCACCAGCTCCTGTTTTCCACAAACAAAATCTATGTGATTTCTATCTTTTGCTGAAAAAGACTTACTTTGTTTCTCCCTGGCTACAGCTCTGGATTGCAATTGGTCTATTCTTCATAGTCCTTTGGATACATTTAGTGACTTGTCTTTTTCCTGCTTCTGAATGGACATTATCTCCCAGAACGCTCTGCAGTACAACCGGTGAACCTGGTCCTGAAACCACATACATCGTCACATTGTGAGCAAAGAGACCTATCCTTAGTGAGAATTATAGCAGTTCCAGTTCTGGAGGGAATAGTTTGGGTCAGGGTTGCATATGATGTATGTTGTCAAACTGACCTTTTAAAAGTACCACATTTATTTAAAATTTCATTAAGTGATATCACCTTCGGTACTATTATTTTATTTTATTTGAAGTTTTATATAGCGCAAACATGACCCGTTAGAGTATCAGAGCGTTTTACAAGGAAATATACGTTACGTACAGAATGGCACAGGTAAAATACAGTGATGGGAGTTAGCGAAATATCAATAGTGGGACAAAGCCATGGATATATACAAGAGTCAATACAGTTCCAAAATCAGTGAGCGACATGAATACAATAGGACACAAGAAAGAGATATATACAATAAATGGTACAGTTCCAAGTACAGGGTGGCCTAGGCAAAATACAAGGAAGTGGGGTAGGGAAATTACAGTAGTGGGACAAAGCCATGTATATATACACAAGTCAATACAGTTCCAAAATCAGCGAGTGACTTGATTACGATAGGACAAAGAAGAGATATGTACAATAAATGGTGCAGGGAGCATTAGAAGGAGTGAGAGTTGTTACACGTAGAAGGTCGATCAAAAAAGGGGATTAAGAACAGAAATAAATCAAGAAAATAATATATGTGCACCAAGGGAGCATTATTGGAGGAATTTGCTCTTTAAGAATGTTTTAGCTTCTTTTTTGAAGCGGGCCAGAGAAGGTAATCTTCTGACGGAGGAAGGAACCGAAATCCAGATTCTTGGTGCAGCCCCAGAGAATGCTCGATTGTATGTATTTACCTATGGAAGCGGGGTGGCTGGAGCACACGGTCTCTGGAAGATTGTGAGTTTCTTGATCTCCCAGATAAAAAAATTCTGGGCAAGATATGCCAGAGAGTGCGTGCTATCTGATTTAGAACAATATGCTGCATTTTCGAGTAATGAATTGTATGATTATACATCTGATTTTGACACTGTGTATTGTTACCAACACTATGATCATCATTTCTTGCACAAAGTTAGTATCCCACGTAATATTTTCTCTTAACATCAATGGGATCATTGTCCAACACCGCCAAAATTTAGTTGAACAACATTTGCACAAATGCTTGATTATTTTTCTGGGTTTAACACTTCAGACCCAAGATCTTATTATTATAAGCTTGCACCTACACCTGCAAAGAAAAATATGCTCATCAATACGAAACAGATATACTCTGCTTCTTTTATTTCCCTACTGTCTTTACAGGGTTTCGACTTTTGGAGGGACACCATACACACAAAATGTGTCTATGGGATTAAAGATTGGCAGGTTCAGGGAACTGAGGCCTTATTTAGAGCATGTCTCATACCAAAGCAAAATATCTTCCTAAACAGCACAATGCAACAGGCTGTCTTGGATTAGCCAAGATCAAGGACTTGAACATACCTCAAATTCCCCACTTTGAGGGGTGGCGAAACTGTACACAACATAGTGAGATAACACTAGGTGACATTCAACATGATGGTTCATACAATTTATCAGCCCCCAATTGAAAGCGATGTTTGGTTTGGCCTATCTACACAAATAAGTGTCAGTCAAGATTCATGGATACCACCAAAGGGTTTAGTATCCATAGGCCTGACCAATGCTACATACAAACAGAACACTTGGGGGGTGACATCTTACAGTGTTGTGAAGTTGTGCCTAGAGTGGCTAGAAACCTCAACCCTGTCCCAGGTGAAACAACACTTATCCTTACTCTCTGATGACATGGATCTTAGGGATTGTTGCTAGTTCACAGAAGCCATGTCCGAATTTCTTCTTATACGCTATTTACAACAAAGTATTAAAAATCTCTCAACAAGAAGCTGCTGAGAGATTTTGTGAGATTGACAAGGTTAACCTTGAAAAAGGCTTTGGCAGTGGTCGACAATAGCTTTACCACACTGACAATCATGATTTATTCACTGGGCAACATTGTGTCATCTGAAATATATATAATAGAACAGGATTTGTCTATTCTTCAACAAGGGCAATCGCAACTGCGATCCATTCTTTTATTGAGCAGGACGATGCAATCACTGTGTTCTGGTCACGTGCCTTGGTGGTACATTAACAGTACATCTCTGTTTTCTGCATACAATCTAACAGAAAGACAGACAAAAGTGGCACGAAGAGATGCAAAGTATTGAATTCTGCAGATTGAGAAATTGGACCAATTACTTCTTACGGTGGCTGAGCCACCCTCCACAGAATGGTTAATCCATGGCCATTTTACTCTGCGGGTCACGACATTCCAATTTCAGTACTGTCTACAGTATCACCAGGTAGCCAAGTATGAAGCTTTGGGAGAGGGGTACATACATGAGTCTTGGAAATTACCATACAGATTTAAATGCAGGAATGGGGACACTGAAGTATTTCTCATCCGTTCAGACAGTGAGAACTCTTTGAGTGGTTCTCTAATTTGTTAGGATATTTTGCTTCACAGAGCCTGTAATGCTTTGGTTGCAAACCTATTGGGTAACTTGAAAGGATTGACTCCTTATTGGGTCCCCTTATACGGAATAACACTTCTATTTATTGGTAAGAATCATCTTCTGTAGATGACCTTTGACTCTTTGGTCTTTTCTCCCTTATGCCTTACCTTATTATATCCACTCTCCTTCTGCTTACAGGCAGCCCTTTCACTTATACAGCAGCTTGCTGCCTGAATTCATCTCTCCTCTCGCCACTCACTTTACATACAGGTATGATACCATATATTTGATACCTCTGTATCTTTGAAATCTTCACTTGTTATTCACATGGGTCCTTATTTTTTGGCATTTCCTCCCTATTTTTGTCACTAGTGACTATTCTTGAGTTCCAGTATCTGTTCATGCTCACTTTGGGAACACTTTCTTTTATTTGTCTAACAGTTGAATATCTATTTGTTCTTCTCTCCTTTCTGGGGTTAAACACGTTCTTGGGTCACTATTCTCGTCTCTTTGTCTGAGCATGCCTTGTCCTAAATCTATTATCCATTAGCCTTCTATTGTCAATCATCTTCTTTGCTCTAAAAAAACCTTTTTGTGGTATTGTTTCTGGATTGTGCTTATGCCTGCTCCTTTTACTATAATTTGGTCTCTATCTATCAGCGTAACTTTTCTCCCTCCCGTAATGGATCAACATTATGAGCCTTTAACATTAGGCCACCTAAAATGTTTTTTTTGATTTAATATGTATGTTCTTCTATGACTACAATTGCATTTATTTTACTCTTATACAGATACCCCCCTCCCGTGTCTCCGAAGAGACACGTGCCCTGATGAAGGTGTGACCTCTAGCAGGTCCTACACCGAAACGTACGTCGGCACCACAATAACAATCTGGCGAAACCTATCTGAATTGCTCATTCTCCTCATCGTCTCATTTGCCTCATCATTTGGAGGAAGAAAACCCCCCAGAACCAATACTCGTATCAAACACTGTGCAATTATATATAGTTTTCTGGTTACCTTGTCACTTGGACTATTATCCATAACTGAGACGCCATAATTGTATAATCAGTAGTTATTCTTGTTTTTTTGCCTTTTGCCCCAGTCTGACCCTTTGGTTTTCGCCCTTTTGATTTTTATCTAGATTGAATGAATGGATCCCTATAGGATGTATGTGATTGAATGAGTATGAGTTGGAATGAGTGTGTGAATGATTATTTGTTGTGGGGGTATCATTTATGTATCTTCTATTGTGTTTTTCCTGTCACTATATGTATTGAAATTTATCAATTATCCACTTATGATTTTTGATTTAAATCTATTTATGTACCTACATTTGATGTCAGTTTGTTGATCCATTTTCTCCTGGGAGGGAGACATATATCCTAAGTGACTGTATAAGCACTAATTGATTGAATACAGGTGGAGAGTCTTTGACTCATTATTGTGTTCTCTTCCCCTGCACCTCCACCTACATCAGTTTTCAGGGGTCCCCTTGATTTATTGTAACTTGAAAGGATCCCCAGCTGCTGTGATTCATGTGGTGTTCAAACTACTCTCGAATGGGAGTTATTTGATGTTAAATGATAACGATTGTTGCAGAATGGTGCCAGGCATCGCATGTCTGGTCACAGTAAGTTCCAGGGTAACTTGTTGTATGCAAGTATTGTTTCTACTGACCCACACAGCAAGGGAGGCAACGCTATGGCCTACAATGGATGTTTCCCTCATACAGTTTGATTCTCTGAGTAGACTAAAAGCCATGCAGTTACAGAAGGATGTGGCCTTAACCTCTGCCCAAGAGACTTTTGATCTCTAGGTTGCAAGGTCTTTGGCTGAGATACAGGCCCTAGTCCGAAACAAACTTCCCGCTCCATTTCGGTGTCAGGGTACATCATATCTTTAACATGTCTGATACCTATTTAAGGGCATAGGTTCCGGACTATTGAGCACATTTCAGACAATCTTCTGAGTTAAACGATCATTTACACACTCCGTATTGGGAAGCTTTTTTGGAGGGCTTCCGCTGGTCCTACTAATATTAGTGGGTATTATCCTTGTTTTAATTTTTCTTCTACGCAATGGACGACCCAGCTTGTAAAGAGAAGGAAAAAAGCATTCCTGGCGCGACGTCGACATGAAGGCATGGTACTCTATCTGGGTGCCCCTCGGCTTCGGGAGCTAAGTGAGCATTGGTTCCTTTCGTTCTGATCCGTCTGGACCAACTGCATCTTGCCTGTGCTCCACTGCATATTCTGCGGATACGAATGCATGTTGGACATAACGTTTAACACTTCTATAGGTCGCTCTACCGGACGTAGACATACTACTGGACCCCTTAAAGGCCCACGTATTAAAAGTGTCCTCAGCATAGTCCCAAGCTACACGGGATGCTTCAGCTCCTGTCAGACCGGACACTGGCTCTACACCAGCACACAAGTTTCAAGTGTTTCGTAAGAGGCTGCTGCTGGAACTGAAAATGATCACTTGTGCTCCATTGACCTGATACAAGAGGTGTTACAGGGACTGTCGTCTGCGAATGCAAGCGACAGTGATGTTGCTTTACACACATAGGACACATAAACATTTGGCTCTCCTAGTATTGGGAACAATTCAGCCTTTTTCCAAAATATGCCAAATTGGAATTCGAAAACACTGTTTTGTTTCATTTACTTTTTCTCCTGCTCTCACTGAGCACTATGGCTTTTGATGTGCTCAGTTGGTCTAACAGTATATAGACTATTTACAGGACTTCTAGAGCTTTTTTAACTTTTGCATTGTTTTGAACAAATACCATGTTTTTAGATGCTTTTATACTAATACTTAAGTAATGTTTTATGCTTTTTTTAAACAGGCATATTTTAGCATTAGTTAATATTGTGGTCCAGTCAGATGAGGAGTGGCTGTTAAGAGCCCCCAATGTACCCTAATATTGGCCTAGGTAGCTGCACGATCTTTTACCTACATTTGTCCTAACTTGTCTTACATAACAGTTCTGGTGTTGACCTCTTACCTAGTTGCCAAATAAATGTTGTGCGGTTTTCTTCAAAAACTCCACCGGAGGACATGGAGGCGCAGCGCTCAGAGACCGCGAAGAGAAAAGCGTCATCGGACAATACGAGTGCAACGGACCACTCCTGCAAAGGTCAAAAATCATGGACACAAGAGAACTCAAAGCACGCGATCAACGAATCTACCTCAAGCAACCACTCTACCTCACTGTATAGTTTTTATCTAGAGCATTAACTCAGAAAGAAGAATATCCTCAGTCCCAGGGTGGACCCTGTCATTAACTCTGTGAACTGGCCCTACCTCAAGGCCACTATAGGTGTGGCAGGGTATATTCAGACATGAGTCCCTTTCTCACTGCACCATCAGGATTCAAGCAAGCCGGGCCGAAGACGGCTGAAATGCAAGAAACCGGTCCCCGGTAGCTTGTCTCCTTTCTAGTGAAGAATTGGCTTGGTAGTTTAGTCTGCCCTGTTCCCATGATGCACTGGGCCAGGGACAGACTGATTTGCATATAGCCAGGTTCTGAGCTGGGATGGTGCAGTGAGATAAATAACGGTGATGGATCAAGCCCTGATCGTTGGACTGGGTAAGAGTGGTCTGCTTAATTCAGACACTCTGTTCATCACCACCCCCTTTTCTGAATCGTTTTTGGCCACTATAGGTGTGGCAGGGTATACTCAGACATGAGTCCCTTTCTCACTGCACCATCAGGATTCAAGCAAGCTGGGCCGAAGACGGCTGAAATGCCAGAAACCGGTCTCCGGTAGCATGTCTCCTTTCTGGTGAAGAATTGCCTTGGTAGTTTAGTCTGCCCTGTTCCCATGATGCACTGTGCCAGAGACAGACTGATTTGCATATAGCCAGGTTCTGAGCTGGGATGGTGCAGTGAGATAAATAACGGTGATGGATCAAGCCCTGATCTTTGGACTGGGTAAGAGTGGTCTGCTTAATTCAGACACTCTGTTCATCACCACCCCCTTTTCTGAATCGTTTTTGGCCACTATAGGTGTGGCAGGGTATACTCAGACATGAGTCCCTTTCTCACTGCACCATCAGGATTCAAGCAAGCCGGGCCGAAGACGGCTGAATTGCCAGAAACCGGTCCCCGGTAGCTTGTCTCCTTTCTGGTGAAGAATTGGCTTGGTAGTTTAGTCTGCCCTGTTCCCATGATGCACTGGGCCAGGGACAGACTGATTTGCATATGGGCCAGGTTCTGAGCTGGGATGGTGCAGTGAGATAAATAATGGTGATGGATCAAGCCCTGATCTTTAGACTGGGTAAGAGTGGTCTGCTTAATTCAGACACTCTGTTCATCACCACCCCCTTTTCTGAATCCTACCTCAAGGTAGCACCCTGGGACGAGGGGAACCCAACAACGCAATGACTTTTCATACGGCCAAATGTATATCCTTTACTAATGATCCCTGGTCAAGCCCGGGGCCAAGACCATAGATATTTCAAGGAACCCTCTGGGGAGGAATGGGGGGAGGGAACTTTGATGACGCACGCCCAATTTTCGAAATGCGAGGGGAGCAGGGGAACGGGGGTGGGGGTAAGGTGGGCAGGGGGGGTAGGCCAGTACAGATCATACACTTCTATTTCTTTCTTTCTCTATTTCTTACACTCTCAACGAGCACACACATCCAGCCAGCACGCATCTCAGACCAATCAGACGGGGCACACGGGGAGTCACCAGGAGAGGGGTGGATAGACCAAAACGTAGGGGGGGGCAACCCCTCATAGACAGCAACAAGTAAGAGCGACAGGAAGCACTAACCATAACAGCATACAGTAACTCCCAGCTACTCTCTGACCTGAAAATAACCTCACTCAACATCAAAGGGCTCAACCACCCGATAAAGAGAAGGAAGATAATGAACCACCTAACTAAACTAAAAAGCGACGTGTGTGTCCTGCAGGAAACAAAACTTTCCGAAGAGGACGCACAGCGCCTAAAGGCGAACTGGGTTGGGCTAACCCTATGCTCACCAGCCATTCACAAAAAAAGAGGGGTAATAACGCTAATAAATAAGAAAGCCAGACTGACCCTACACGAGTACCAGGCGGACGACGATGGACGCCTACTAATAACCAGTCTGAAACGTGGGGAGGAAACTGTACACATCGCCAACATCTACGGCCCAAACACGGAGGACGAGTCCTTCTGGAGAGATGTGGGAGACAAACTTGGCAGTCTCCCCCAGGAGGAGCTCCTGATAGTAGCAGGGGACCTCAATAAGGTACTGGACCAAACAATAGACAGACATCCACAAAGAACCAGCCACCAAACACAGTCTCAACACACACTTAGGAACCTATGCGCCAAACTCCACCTCAAAGATCCATGGAGACTCCAGAACCCAGACGCCAGAGATTACACCTTTTACTCCCACCCCCATAACTCATATAGCAGAATCGACTGCATCCTGATCTCAGCCACTCACACCCACCTCCTAGAGCACACATAGATTACGCCAAGAACGGTGTCAGATCACTCCCTCATCAGCCTAACACTTAGCGGTCGCCACAACAAACAAACAAGCTGTAGATGGAGATTCAATAGCAATGTCATTAGAGATCCAGCTAGTGCAGCAGCCATAGAGGAAGCCATTAAAGACTATCTAGATATTAACGACAGGCCAGACATGGACAAGGGACTACTCTGGGATGCTATGAAGGCCACAATAAGGGGGAAAATAATAAGCATCAAGTCTAAAAAGAACAGGGACAGGAACAAAACAATAGTAGAACTAGAGGGACAGATCAAAGACCTGGAGATGCATCACAGTGTCAACCTAGCTGACAGGAACACACTGACGACCCTGACAAGGAAAAAATTCGAGCTCAATAAGATTCTAAGCAAGAGAGCAGGCACATGGATAAACAGGTACAAAGTCATAAACCTCTGTTCAGCGAACAAAGCAGGCAAGGCCCTGCCCTCTTACCTTAAAAGCAAGCAAAGACAACACGCCATCGCAGCCATGACTGACGCTAACAAGACATCTCAGACAGCCAACAAAGAGATTCTCAGGGTTTTCAAATAATTCTATGAGGAACTATACAAAGAGGACAAAGATCTTAACCCAGATGGGGGAGCAGCCCTCCTGGGCAAGCTTAACCTACCCAAGCTAACAGAGGCTCAACGCGCAATACTAGAGTCAGACATAACAGGAGCAGAAATAGATATGGCAGTAGCGGCCCTAAAGGATAACAAGGCACCGGGGCGGGACGGCTACACAGCAAAATTCTACAAACACTTCCTCCCCCAAATTAGGAACACATTGAAAGAGGTTTTCGCACACTGCATCAGAAGAGGAAAATGACAAACTCAATGGCGGAGGCCAACATCATAGTCATCCCCAAAGAAGCTAAAGACACACAATTCCCGCAGAACTACAGACCCATCTCTCTAATTAACGTAGACTGCAAGATATACACAAAAATACTAGCGGTAATACTTAACGCACAACTCCCAAACCTCATACACAAAACGCAGGTAGGCTACCTTAATAACAGACGATCCATGACAACACAAAACTCCTTTGCCACATAATTAACCATGCCTCTATCAAGACTAAACTAGCGGTGATGATCGCGCTAGACGCAGAAAAGGCCTTCGACAGAGTTTCATGGCCCTTCCTTGACCAGTGTATGCAGAAGTTAGGCCTAGGTGAGAAGTATAGGTCAATGGGGATGGCGCTTTATAAGGCCCCCAAAGTCTGAGTCATAGTGAATGGGGGCACATCAGAGGCCCTATCTCTGAAAAGAGGCACCAGACAAGGCTGCCCACTTTCCCCGGCATTGTTCCTACTGACCCTAGAACCCCTACTGACCATGACCAGAAGCAACGCCAAGATTAAAGGGGTGGAGGTCAAAGGCAACACGGTCAAACTAGCAGCGTACGCAGATGACATACTCATCATGACAGAGAACCCTGAGCCCTCGATAGAGGCACTAATGAACACAATCGAAGTATATGCCAAAGTAGCAGGGTACAAGCTTAATAGAAGCAAGTCCAAATGCAAGCCACTCAATGTTCAGTGTTAGGATCCTCGGGCCTACACTGGCAAAAGGGGGCCCTAAAATACCTTGGTCTATACTTTGACAGGGACCTCAAGTCAACACTTGATCACAACGAAAAATCAGTACCAAACAAAATAAAAGGTAAGCTAGACACGTGGTCCCCCAAGTACGTCAGCTGGTGGGGCAGAGTAGAAACAATAAAAATGATGATAACCCCCATGGTTAACTATCTGCTGAGCATGCTGCCACTGATAGTTATGGAAGAATTTCACCAAAAACTGAACGCCATGATAAACACGTTCCTCTGGAGGGGTAAAAAAGCCAGGATTAGCCTCCAGAAACTTAGGCTCAGTAAGGACCTAGAGGGGCTTAACGTCACAAACTTTAAGACTTTCCAGACAGCCTGCCTTGCCAGACAAGGCATATACTGGCTCACGCAAGAACTAGGATATACACCGGCTTGGCTGGAACTAGAAAGAGCCCTGCTGGGAGGCTTAAACCCTGCGGCCCTCCTCACTGCTAACAAACACCCGGAAGCTAGCAACATAATTCTCAGGAACACCAAAAATGCCCTCCTGCAAGTAGACAAAAGAATGGAAAAAAGTATAAAAAACACAAAATGCAAATCCTTTTGGTTCAACACAAAAATAAAATACAAGAACAGCATACTTATCATAACCTCCTGGCTCCAGCGAGGTATCCACACCCCTTCTCAACTAGAGAAACGTGGGTCCCCTTATACCTTTACCAGCCTACAACAGGAACACGACCTCCCAGACATAGAACTATATAACTTTCTCAAAATTAAGGCGGCAATCACCAAAGCAAGACTAAGCAAAGAGGTACCAACAATACACCAATACCTGACAAATGTTAACAAACTTGGGCACCAAACATCATACCTATATAAACTACTAAGGGCAAAACAACCAGATTAAACAGGAAGGTCATAGATTACTGGGAAACACTACAGGCAGGGCGTTTTAGCGAAAAAGAAAAAGCTCACCACTGGTCCTCTGCAAGCAAGAACAAAGTCACCACCACACTAGCACAAACAAAATTCTGGCTCCTACACAGAGCGTACTGGAGCCGGGCAGGCCTTGCTGCGGTGGGGCTCATAGACAACGACCTATGTTGGAACTGTCTGAAACAGAAAGGAGACCTAGAGCACATGATTGTCCAATGCCCTAAAGTTAAAACATTCTGGGGAAAAGTAATAGATTTCATCTACAATGTAACTGGGTACACTCCACAACTAGACCTCTTCAGCATAACAAACGCCTTCATGGCCCCGGAGATACACTCTGCCAACGACAGGAGCCTCATTGACCTACTCCTCACGGCGACAACCAAGACAATCCTTTCTAACTGGAAGGACACGGGGAAGGCCACTTTCAGAGTATGGTTCAACTGGGTCACCTTCCTAAGGGGGGCAGACAACATAACGAAAAATCGAACACCACAAGTTGGACGTAGCAATGAGATGTGGCTCTCCCTGGACAAATACCTTGCCTCGCAAAAACCGCCGTGAACGCACCACATTGCCAAACACCCTGATGGTTCCACCCGCACCCCCTACCCCCCCTGACGTAACCCATCTGCAAACTCTGTGGCCATACAACCACAACCCACCACACCTGTGTCCGTATTTTCTCTTTCTTCTGCTCGTCTATCGTCCTACTTACCTCTACACACTATCTCTTCCGACCGAAGGGGGCAATGCATATGACCTGTTAGTAACGCCAAGGACATAAGCTGTCTACGTATAACCAGCACCCAAGCGCCTCAACAAGCCCATTTGTATCAAACCAGTGTTGCCTTCGTTTCGGCTAACTCTGTACTGTTTTGTAAAAAATTTCTTCCAATAAAATCTTTTGAAATATGAAGATTCTTAGTATCATATCTTAACCCCCTGCCTAGGACATACACAGCAGGATTACCATCTTCTGAATAATAACTCTGTATAAAAGTCACCGCTGTCGTCATCCTTGAACGACAGACCCACAGTCCCACTGCACATCTAGATAGACGGAATTCTTCATTCTCTCCCATCAGGTTCTTTCCTAGGGGATTCTTGGCTTTACACCTACATACATGCTAGTTACACTTAGACAGGGTTTGCCTCGTAGGAGTGCAATTGACTACTGCCATGTATCGACATGCCCGCTTATATTTACTGTTTTAGCAACATGGTAGAGTTCTACCTTTTATTTACTCTGTTGATGCTTGTAATCTTATACATCTGTTTCTGTCTAATGGTTAGTGCAGCACATATGTATTATACTAGAATGACGCTGGTTCATTAAATGCTAATTGAAAACGTCCCCATCGTTGATTCTGTGTATATCTGAGACTAAGTGAATACAACTGACCGAATGCAAAGTACTGCATTGTTTCCACAATCATCCCTGAAGGATCAAGGGTTGTTCTGTTCGATAGTTGCCAGGACTAATTTGGTCCTTGGTAAAGTTAGGGGGCTTATGGTGGCACTGTGAGCGAGCTTCTCTAAAGCCTAACATATCATTTGGGGGTGTATGGAATCAGTCTGGACACCAATCCCTTAGTTTATGTTATCTAAACCTGCAGATCCTATGTGTTAATAGGAACTATACAACACCTATACTGTAAATAGCACACCAGGATGAAATAAAGAGTTTTGAGAGAGACCTCTCTTCTGAACTATACATTCACTAATATTGAATAGTAACCTCCTGGGTGCTTGAAATAGACGATAATAATACAGACAGGAAAGGTACCTTTGCCCCCCAGGAGCTGTCTTCCTCTAGGATGTGATAGGTAGGTGAAGTGAATGAATGAAAAGCAGTCATACATAGTCAATGACCTCAACGAGGTATCCCTTAGTGTAAGAAAATGCTGCTAGTCTAACATGCTTGATTAATGGGAGGCTGTAGTGGTAAAAGACCTATGAAGATCAAGGTGATTCAAGGTGTTACTGCTGGTGGTTGGGAAAGCTTTCCAACTCTAGTCTGTATAATAAAAAAAGCATTGGCAAAGCCACTAGTTCTGGCCTTGGCCCCTAGCCTTTTGGCCACTTTTGTTTTGTTTTGTCATGGTTTTTACAAAACTTTATTATTCTGGAAGCTGCCAGGCCTTCATTAATCTAAACAAAAAACACTGTCTAAAGACAAAAATATGGGTCTCAAAAACTACATGTTGCCATAGTACTCTCTGGCACTGAAGGGAACAATGTGGTGTGTTGATTTGCTCCTTGTGGGCAGCAAGCCATAACTCATAGTGAAGTCAGCCAAGGGCTGAAGTGGACTGACACATTACTCTTTGATGCATGCTTGAGCGGGTTGAAGAAAAATGTGAATAACAGAACCATAGACTAATGACAAAGTCTGACCAAAAACCCCTGCAGGTAACTATATTATATACAAAACTTCAGTAAAATCCAAAAGGTCTTGGCTTACTCAGGCTTAAAAAAGCCAATCAGTTTGGCATTGGCTACCAGACTCTTGCCTTAAGGCAGGAAAATGAGAAGGGAAGAAAAATGGAAGAAGGAAGACAAGAAAGAAAACAAAAGGGAAATAAGAGGATAAGATAGAAAGAAAGAGAAGAAAAATGAAATAGAAGGAAATAAAGCAGCAATGAGGAAAGAAAGGAAGGATAAATAAGGAAGAAAGTGGAAAAATGGATGGGGAAAAGGAAGGAGGCATGGAAGGAAGAGGAGAAAATGAAAGATGGAAGGAAGTGAGATGAAAGACAGAAGGAAGGAAGAGGAATAAGGGAAGGTAAGAGGGAAGAGTAACAAGAGAAGGAAGGTAGAGGGAAAGGAAAGAAGTGGAAAAAGTGAAGCAAAAGGAAAAAGGAAGGAAGATGAAAAAAGAAAGATTAAAAGGAAGATGAGGGAAGAAGGAAGGGAGGAGAGAGAAGGAAGAAAAGAGGAAAGGGGAAGGAAGGGCAGAGGAAATAAGGAAGTAAGGAATGCAAAAGGAAGGACAGGAGGAAAAAATAATAAATTAAAGAGCTAAGAAGGTAGGAAAGAAGAAGGCAAGAAAGAAGCCAGAGAGGAAAGGAAGGAAGGAAAGCAGGAATGAAAACAGGACAGAAAGAAGGAATGACAGACAAACAGGGTTACAAAGATAGAGCACCCTCATGAGATTATATTTAGAATTCATGTCATTTGCTGGAATGGTTGAATTAGCAGCAGCTAAACAAAGGCCACTTCAAAAGGAATTTACAACAGCATTGGCAGGCCACAGGAACTGATAAAGGTGATAAAGCTAATCTCTCATCTGGTAGAAAGCATCCTGCTATCACATCATGCTCTACAAAGACAACATTAAAGTAATAATAAAGTAAAAACAAAAACACTGGCACTGAAGGGTACTAATTTGTTTGTAGATGTGCTCACTCAAAGTGAAGATAGCCAGTGGCTGAAGTTGGCTGCCCCATTGCCCCATGCTGTATGCTGTAGTTGGCAGAATTAAAATGTGAATGACACAGCAACAGAGCAATGGATGAAGAGAGCTGGCTGAAAGCTCCTTTATTTATTTATTTTTAAACACATTTTATTGAGCCTTTAGGGAGCGCTAATACAGTATCAATTACATCCATGTTGATATATACGTTTTGTCGATACATGTATATTTAGTAGTGTATAGTACTGCAAAAAATAAGAGTCCATGGAATTAATGCATTAGAGGCTGAAATTCCATTTAAGTGAGCATATTATGCCTATTATATTATTAAAATCAAAATGGCAAACCTTAAAAGGAGGCCCTCCTAATCTGGTAGTGTCCCCATATGGCTGTCAGTCAATGTGCATAAGGGGATCTGCCGTATTTTTTTTGCTCCTTCCGATGTACACTTTTCCTTTTCAGGACCTCCAGAAATAGCCAGATGGTCCCAAACAGGAAATAACAGATATGGCCCCCAGAAATCAAATCACTGCTGTGGGACTTGCTTCAGAAAAATAAAAACAATTAGCTGACCAGTGCAAAATCAACATGAAACCTTTCAGCAAACGACTTTGCCTTTTATGTAACCTCTGCACCGGCCGATGCAATGACGGCAATATGAATCCTGCCCGACAGATGGACTCTCACAGTATAGCGAGAGGTCCTCCACCAAGAGAGTTGAGGCCATGCTCTCTGCTGGCATGGTGGGCTATCTGGCTGCACACCAGGGTCTATATTACCCTCTAGGTGGCTGCACAGCAGGGTCTGACTGACCCTATAGGTCGCCAAACCGAGGAATTGCTGTTCGGAAGTGACACCCCCAGACTACTAAAAGCACTGTGATGTCATAGTAATGACTGATTGTGCTTTATATTAATGCCAAATAACTAGAAGAATATAAAGAATAACAAACACTGACCAGTAAACAAAGGCTCTAGCCAGCCATTTGAGTGAACTAGTGCTCTCAGCTAAGGGGCGGGCCCCTACTTCTCACTGGGCAGTGATTGGATACTGCCTGAACCTGGCTCTGAGAGTCTTTGGATTACTTGATACTGGAGATTGAAAGTTCTAGTCCAATCTAACTAGTAGCTCAACTCTGTGTGGTTCCAGCAAATGGGAGGACGGAAAGAGCAGGTTCAGGTAGGTTCGCGCCAGGATACTCAGGAGTTGTTGTGCGCGCAATAAATCCTGCTATAACATGACATCATTTCTGCTTTTAATTGTATGCAGGATCACCCAATAAGTTACAAATTCCGAGGACACAAGAATTGTGCCTTGTGGGAAGTGTAGTGCTGGTGAACTGTGAATGTTAAATAAAACTGTTAGAAGATACACACTTCCCTTGACTTTTCAGTCCAGAATGGAAAATCCCCAGTGCCCCATCTAAGCTTCAGACCTGGATAAAGACATGGCAGTGCTGGGCTCTTCTATTCCAACACATGGCATACATAGCGCTGCCACTGCCAATCAATGACATACTTCACCCTCATCTTCATGTGTCGTGTCTACCAACATACAGACCTGTCAGTGCAGTTCATTTTTTGCAAGCTTTTTTTATAATGGCTGAACCCCGTTCACGAAGGCTCAGCAGATAGAACCAAGGGTCAGATGAAGCAAACATTTTAGCCAAGGCAAACACGCCGATTCTCAAAATTGGAGTGTTTGCAACTGCAGAAACGTAATTTTCTACACCGGTCCCTAAACGGATTTGGAAAGGGTTACTGAATTGCAATTTGGAGGAGGCATGTTGTGTCCGCCCCATCCAAAATACAATTTGGGTACAATACATATTCTGACCGGAATTTCGATTGTAAACCACTAAAAAGTAAGAGATTCCCAAGCTGGTTTGGTAACTCTTTTGCAGAAGGGAAGGGGTCCCCTCTGGACCACTTACCATTTGCAATTTATTTTTTTCCTGAAGAAATACCTTGCTCACAAAAATTGTTTTCGAAAGTAGTCCCAGAGAAAGAGGTCTGTTGATCTTTGCTGGACACCATCCCCAGTGTTTGTTGCCAATGGTATTGAATTGTAAATTGTGACCTGCCTACAAAATATTTATTAGCCAGATCGATCTGTGACTCTTGATGATTGGGAATTTGCAAAAAATATACAGGTCGCTGAAAGAAGAGTTGGAATTTGAGACCACTTTTAGCTACTAGTATCGCAGTACATCTTTCCTCACTTTTTTTCCTTCCTGGTGTCATGTTATGCTCACGTTCTTCCCTTGTATTACTCTCAGTCCAACTGATTGGCCCATATTGCTTCTCACAAGGTCACTAGAGGTTATAGTGTGGGCATGAAGAAGACACAAGAGTGATTCTTATTAGGTGGTCAAAGATAGGCTTGTACTTACACAATGGCGAAAGGCTGGGGCACATCTCCATCAGGCAGGGCTGGAAGATTGGTAGCACCATGTAGCGTGATACTGATGCGCTCCTTGCCGGGAGGTGAGACATGCCAGGTATGCTTCATTAACTCCCTGTTACTCACAGACACTGACACATTTTCCTTAGAGGGCTCCTCTGTGACCTAGCAAAAGGATGAAAACAGGAAGAATTTGGTTAGCAGACATCTTGTTATTGAAGGAATTTCGTTAGCAGACACCTTGTTATTGGAGGAATTTGGTTAGCAGACACCTTGTTATTGGAGGAATTTGGTTGGCAGACATCTTGTTATTGGAGGAATTTGGTTAGCAGACATCTTGTTATTGGAGGAAGTTGGTTCGCAGACATCTTGCTTCCTGGACCCAGATGTATTGACTCAATACTAATGCAACCTCAAAGAAACGTCTAAGTCCTGGATTAATTTTAGAACAAGGGGCTAGATGTAGTAAAAGACTGTTCACAAAATGTGTTCACAAATTGCACACTGACTTTTTCTTACTAGTCTTTTATCATGATGTGCCCTAAATCCTAATAGTTATATTCACAAAATCTCCAGTTGCAGAAATATGCAGGTTTCTATTTGAGACTCTTTGTGATTGACTACAGACATAAGAAGAGTGATTTTCAAGGAACAGCAGCCCCCGATCCCTATCCCAGACGGAACACTTCTATTTAAAAAGAAAAAAAGGTTTTTCAATTGGAAATACATGGGCACGAGTCAGTGGTTACACCCAGCAGGTGCCAACACAATTCACGAGGGAGAATGTACCTCAGTGGAAAACGTTCCACATTGCAAATCATTTGCCATCTCATTTATGGAGGACCACCATGCTGAGACTAGAGCCATATTATTGGCCACGTTTGCCCAATAAATGGCTACATTGTGAAAGCAACTGAGTAGATCGACCATACATACTGCTTTCATGAGAGCCATCCGAAATCATTTAATAGTCTCGTAATAAATGATTGATGAACCACTATCATATATGAAGACACTTTTTAACACACTGCTTTGAAAAAGCAGGTCTATTCTGCAAAACGTGGCAAGTGTTTTTTTTTTTTATCGCATCAGAAATGGTCTGATCCTGGCTATGCTTATACATGGTGAATCATACATGTATGCGAAAGGCGTGTTCTACAAAGCAGAAATATAAACTAAGATTCAGAAAATAATATTTCAGTATTGACACTATTATATAATTTGGAGATAATGTTTATTAAAAGGTACCCTCATTTAAAGTGTCAGTAACTGCTCAATTGCATACCACATATTAACGCTGGTCATATGCAGCAAGTAGAGCAAAAGCACAAGAGAAGGTGCATTACACCAGTATAGTCAGGCAAAATAGGGACATTTTAACGTTCATGAAGTTGTCTGAAGTTTCCTGAATTCGCCCAACAATGCCAGGTACAGTTGGAAATAATCAGCTTACCTCCTGTTAGAAACTGGCAGAGGTACGCACCTTTGTTAAAGTAGGGACCCTTCCTTCTAGTCAGGTTAAAGAGATTACATACTTTAGATAAACCCTGTTCACCCCCTGGATAGCTTGGCACGAGCAGACCGGTTTATCCCACAAGTATTGTGTTAAGTATTTTCACCCCAGCACGTAGTAACACAGTGAGAACACCACAAATGGACACCACACGAGTTTAGAAAGATAAAGTATCTTTTTCTAAACTAAACAAGACCAAACGACAAAATTCCAACATACACAATTCAAAATAAGACTATTCAAAGGTATCAAGCAACTTGGTCCATACAAAACTATGTATGTGTGATTTTACACCAGAGGACCTGGACCTATACCTACATCAAACTTCACAAGGCCAAAAAGCCACAGAGAAGAGAAGCGCCAGAAAGCACAGCAATGCATCAGCTCCTGAGTCATGGGGAAGCGCTGCAACAGTTCTGCTGCATGCAGGAGAAGTGATGAGTCGAATCTGGACTGTACATGGAAGTGAGGCATCGAAATCCAAGACGTTTCTGGTCTGTGGATGATGCGTGAAAAAACTTGGCACACAGGTACGATGCGTGACACACCGGAGAAGGATGCAACACTTTACAAGGTTTCGAGCCTTCTGGCGTTGGTGCTGGGGGCTGGGCGATGATGTTTTGTGTCATCTGGCATCGGTTCCAAGAGGCTGGCAGCTGCTCAGCGGGACTAAGTGAGGCTTTGCATAGTCCGACGTTGGTTCCGACAGACGTTGCAAGGTTTTTTATATGCTTCACACTGTTTCTTGCAGAGATCAGCTGCAAAAACCATTTCTGAAGCCCTTTAATTTGGGGGAGCTACCTCAGGCAAGGGTAGGACTCACAGATAAAGTCCAGCAGCTTTGGGATACACCAAACTACTAGTCATAGAAACACTAAGAATAGTAGGGGCCAGGTGGTGCATAGAGCCACTGAGAAGTGTAGGGGCCATTAGACTCATAGAGCCATTTGGAAGAGCTGAGGCTTTGGGATACATCAAACTACTGAGAGGTTGCAGGGCCATGAAACTCATAGAAACATCAAAAAGTGTAGGGGCCAGGCAGTGCATAGTACCGATCAGGAGTGTAGGTGCCATGAGACTCTTAAAACCAGCAAAAGGAGATGCACAGAATCGATGACAAGTGCAGGGGCCATTAACAGGTGTGACTTTCTTTAATAATGCTCTTTTAGTACAATGAAGGCACTCTGCTAAGTTGCACTTCTGGCTTGGTTTGTATGTTGTAGATAAACCCAAACAAAGGAATCCAAAAACTTAACACTGTGAATCCGCATGCACACAGCCATCCAACAATACAAGCCAGCAGAGACGGACTGGCTGTAGCGGACAATGGGCATTTCTCTGGTGGGCCGGAGGGGTGGGGACCAATTTTGTGGCCACAGGGGACCGCCTTTCTTACAGGGTGTTGGTTTTGCAGCAGTGCTGCAAATTCGGCCCTCTGTAAGAAAAGCGGGAGCCGTGCTTAGCCGCTAACAACCCCCTCCTCTCCCGTTTCCAGGGCCGGTGGAGAAGCAACCTGCCAGGGCTGGTTGCTGTTCCAAGTCTGGCTCCGTAAGCCAGTCACAACACTATGCACGTTGAACACAGCCCCAATATGTCCTACTGGGGAATATCACATTGCTTTGAACAACATTTGACAGCAAGACACACCATCAACCAATTAGAACTTAAATCGTCTGCCAAAGATCCATGAAAATACAGAATTGACAGTAATAGAAATAAAATACAGAGTTCAGTCAATATTCATATACAATTTAAAAAGATGAAGTATGACTCTTGATATACCTTTGAGGGACTCACAAAAACTAGGGAACCTGGGAAACTCCAAAGGCTTTGACAAATGGGATCGAATTGACATTTCCCACATTAGGGACCTCTGGTGCAAAGAGCGTGAAGCCCTTTGACACCCTCCAGCGTCAGTATGCACTAGCAGATTCGGAGCGTTTTCGTTACCTGCAAGTCGACACACATTGCAAACAGTGCTGCCCCGTGACTCCTCCCCGCCAGATTTCTCCCCACTAGAGGACAGGCTACTGGATGGTCATTTACCTGAAAAAGCTATCTCCCTAATTTACCGAAAACTCATTAACATCATGGAGGACCCCCTGCAGTCACTACAAGAAAAATGGGATGGTGATGGCATTGAATTAGATGATGAAAACTGGCAGACGGTGGTCTCTTCCCCCAAAACTGTTGCTATCCCGGTGCGTCTCCCCCTGGTGCAGCTAAAGATACTACACAGAATTTACATAACAGGTCCCCAATTGACATACATGGGTGGTCCAATGGATGGGTCTTGTAGAAGGGGATACGCCCAAATGGGCACGTTCATGCACATATGTTACATTCTGTATCTTGGCTCCCATTTATTTATTTATATCTGCTTGTATGACATCATGAGGTTCTTTAGATGCCTGCCTTCACACCATGTTATGATTCTAATAGGACCCTGTATTCTAGAAGGTGTAAAGGATGTAAGGCAGTTCTGAGCTGGACCTGTGGCAGAGAAGTTGTAAATGCTGTGCTGGATATTAAATCTACAATTCAACCTACTTTGATTCCTGTTTAATTACAACATATTTTGGCGACGAGGATGGGATCCATACTACGCTCCTGTCATTTCCCCAGCACAGGTACGGAGTGTTTAAGGATTTATTACTTTTAAATAAACTCTGTGCTTTGATAGCACCAGCGGCAGTTTATTTTTCATATTCATGATAACTGTGCCTTGATAGCACCTGCGGCTGTTTCATCTACCTGTAATTTCTACAGCAGAATCTATTTCGTTTCCTTGTTACTTTCGTGAAGCTTTAACAATTTGGAGAGGAAAATTGTGGGTTTTGCTGTTCTGCCTGCAACTAACTGTACTTTTGACCCAAGAAAGCGATTGATGTTCAATTTGCGCTTTTACATTTCGTTTCATTTTCCTCTTGGAGAATTTGGATTGTTTTTACATTTCTAACTGAACCTACTCATTGATCCGACCTTGCATCTTTCAAGTTTTGATCACGCGAGGCTCAACTTCTGTCAGCGTCATCTCTGCCTCGATTCGTGGCTGCGAGCTGTTTCCGCTGTATTCGACTTGTGTTTACAAGCGTCATCACGTTGCACGCTAGGCGTCACGTCTCCGGCGGCCATTTTGGGTTACCAAGGAAACAACTTTATACATCCTCGCAACGGAGCTTCGTAACATTTTCACTTTCACGGAGCTTCGTGATACTTTTTCAATTTGAACATTTTCAAGTTTATTTCTGCATATTAATGTGTGGTATTTGTAATATTTAATACTTTTACGATACATACTTGGTTTTAAGGATTAGATATGTTTATTTACTCAGTGTTTTCCACAATATTTTATGACAAGTGAAACAATATCTACTTATAGTACATGTATTTACAAATTAGCTTTATTTAATATTCATATATACAGTTAGTCATTTATTTCATTTTGTCAATTTTTATTCATATTTAGTAACATGCAGTTTGACCCCCCAGCTAAGTTTCTACAAACAAAAGGTGATCCTCCTATGCCATGGGCAAGATGGAAGGAAGAATTTATTACCTATATGAAAGCAATTGATGCGGAACGCATAGGGGCAGAAAGAAAGAAAAGCATTTTCCTTCATTGTTTAGGTTCGGAAGGTCAAGTTATTTTTAGATCTTGACCTCAAATTACCTTACAGAACGATGGTAGTGGAGATAATCTAAATGTTTATAATGAAGCTCTATTACGCATTGAGAAAAGATTCAAACCTGTTACTAGTATTGCTTTAAACCGATTTAAATTTTATACCAGAGAACAAAAGACAGATGAAAATTTTGATGATTTTCTTACAGGTTTAAGGTCTTTATCGCTACATTGCAACTTTGGATTGTTGACAGATGAAATGATTAGAGACCAAATTATAGTACATGTCAAGAACAAAAAGATACAAGAAAAATTATGGGTTTTAGGGAATCCTACTTTATCTGAAGCTATTTCAGAAGCAAAAGCTTTAGAACAGTCAGAGAAATGGATGGAAGTGGTTAAGGATAATTCTAGTAAGAAAATAACGGAGGAGGAAGTTTGTAATATTAAACTCAAAAATGAAAATCAAATTCAGCAAACCTATCAACGAATACAACCTTCATGTTTGCAACAAAATTACAGAGGAGGATTCTATAGGAATGCTCAAGGAAATTCAGGTGGCATGACAGTCTGTTATAGATGTGGCAATAGATCACATTTAGCATCTTTTCCTGGTTGTCCTGCACTTAACAAAGAATGTAGGAACTGCGGCAGAATAGGACATTTCACTAGTGTTTGTAAGGATCTCAAACGCAATGCTACACCCTCTAAAGGAGAAGTATCCTATCTTGCTTTTAATGAAACTGCACAAGATACAAACATTATTGATAAGGGTTTTGTTGTTTCTATAATTGATGTAGTTCTAGATCACATCAAAAAGTCACCTAATGCTGTTTTTGAAATTTGTCAAGTTGACATAACTTTAATGGTCGATTCAGGTTCGCCATGGACAATCATTACTCAACAGTATTTTCTAGAAAAGTTGAATAAGCAGCTATGTTTGAGTAACTTAGAACCTGATATTAAGGCTGTTAGCTTTGAAGGGAATCAAATTGAAGTTGAGGGGTTTTTTCAGGTCTCCATTCATTTCAAGCACAGATGTGCTAACATTAAACTTTACATTGCCAAAAAAGGTGTTAATGTACTAGGATGGCGTGACCAATATAAGCTAGGCATTATATTAAATCCTAGAGCTAAAGAACCAGTCATGTTATGTGATGATGCACTATTTTGTCAAGTTGCTACTGTGGATGACAATGTCAAAAATGAGGATGAAGAACATAAACTCATTAACGCCTTCAAAAATGTTTTTTTACGACAAGTTAGGAAAACTGAAGAGTTTTTCACACAAAATTGTTTTGAAAGAAAGTGCCACACCAGTAAAGCAAAAAATAAGGGGTGTACCTATTAGTGTAAGGCAAGAACTTAAAGACATGTTGAAAGAATTATCAGATGAGGGTATAATTGAAACCATTGAATCTGCTGAGTGGGTTTCTCCCATAGTTTTGGTCCGCAAACCGGATCAAAAGTTAAGAGTGTGTGTTGACCTCAGGGCTCTCAACTCCAATATACTCATAGATTGTCACCCATTACCAAATATTAATGAGGTGGTGTCAATGTTTGAAGGAGCCAAAATCTTTTCTATGCTGGATTTACGTTCAGCATATCACCAGATAGAACTTAAGGAGGAATCTAAAAAACTCACGGCGTTTCACACGCCTTTTGGTTTATATCAGTATACGAGGATGCTTTTTGGCCTGGCGTCAGCTGCGTCAGTTTTTCAAAGAGTTATGTTTTTAATTTTTAGAGATTTGGACGAATATGTCAAATGTTTTCAGGATGACATTTTAATTTTCTCAAGGAATAAAAATTAGCATGTGGGTCACTTGAATGAGGTATGCAAGAGATTAGAAAGTCATGGGCTCACATTAAAAGCTCATAAATGCAAACTTTTCCAACATACTGTAGAATATTTAGGACACACTCTTTCGGGGGATGGCATCATTCCTAAAAAGACCAATGTTGCTGCTATAGTTAAAGCGCCATCACCTGTCAACAGGGATCAATTGTTGTCATTCAAAGGTATGTGTGAATACTACAGTAAATTTGTTGAAGGATTCGCGACCAAAATGGAACCTCTGCGGGTTTTGTTAAGACAGAATGTGAAATATATATAGTCAAAGGAACAACAAGAAGCTTTTGAGTTGATAAAGAATGATATTGTTAATGCTCCCACATTGAGACCCTTCAGGATGAAGAAGGAGTGTATTATCACAGTGGATGCTAGTTTATACAGGCTTGGTGGAGTGTTATCTCAAAGGGAAGGAAAAGAAGAGTGGAATGTAGCTTTCGCTTCACGTACCTTGAATGAGTGTGAGAGGAAATATGCAGCTATTGATAGAGAGTTACTCGCGTGTGTGTGGGCCGTTGAACATTTTAGATTGTATGTCTGAGGTTGTAGGTTTGTTCTGAGAACAGATCATAAACCACTGGTTAATATCTTGTCTACAGGTGGTGGTTGGCATTCTACAGCCAGGATTGCGAGATTGTCATCCAGATTGCAGGAGTACAATTTTAGTACGGAATATGTTCCAGGGAAGAAAAATGTTACAGCTGACTTTCTTTCTCGATTACCGTGTGAACAGGATAAAGTGGATGTGGTTAGAGAGGAAGATTTTGCTCTAACGATAGCTGATGTGTTAGGTGATCAGTTTCAAGAGATCATAGAGGAGAAGTGGGACAGTTGTATTGGTGAAGATGATAAGTGGAGCACCCTTAAAAAATATGTGATGGAGGGATGGCCAAAAAAGGATCTTATTAGAGAAGAGCTTTTACCGTTTGCTAAGGTAGCAGATGAATTGGAAATGGAGAATGATTTTTTGTTTAAATCAGGCAAATGTGTTCCACCACAAGGAATGCAAGACATGATTCTTAGATTGGCTCATAGGACACATCCAGGTATATCTTCTGTGAAGAGGTTGATTAGGAGTTTCTTTTGGTGGCCAGGAATAGATGCGTACATTGATAGAACAGTAAGGGAGTGTGCAGAATGTGTGTCGAGTGAAAAGATGTTAAAAACCAATGTTCCACCTTTAAAGGTGGTAAAGTGGCCAGAAATGCCATGGCAAAAGTTAGCCTTTGATATTGCGGGCCCATTTAAGAACTTACCAGAGAATTCACGGTTTGCATTAGTGTTGATTGATTTCCACTCAAAATGGCCAGAAGTAAAGTTTGTTTCTAGTGCCACCACCAATTCTGTGATTATGTTTTTTAAGGAGATTTTTGCTCGTGAGGGCTGTCCTTCTATATTGGTTACAGACAATGGTGTCCAATTGAAGTCAATAGAGATGGAGAATTTCTTAAAGGGACATGGTATTGTACACAAGTGCACATCATTGTACGAACCACATGAAAACAGACAAGTAGAAAGGTTTAACAGAGTGTTAAAGTCTTATGTTACAGATGTTTTTAATACACGTGGAGAATGGATGAATGAGTTAAGAGAGAGGTTGTGGGTTTTATCGGATCACGCCTCATTCGACAACTGGACTTAGTCCTTTCAAGTTACTAAAGGGAAGAGATCCTGCCTCTAAAGTTTGTCCATGGTGGCTTAAGGATAAATGTCAAGATAAATTAAATACTAAGGAATGTGTACATGACACTGCTAAAAGAGTTGAAGAAAAGCAAAATAAGACTATCTGTTGGTATAATAAGAAATGGAAGGTCAAATGCATAATTTTTGTTGAAGGGGATTGGGTGAGAATTATGAAACCAGGTTTGATGACTAAAGGGTCATGTAAGTTTGGCAGACCCATTCAGATCAAAAAAGTTTTTAGCAATTCTGTAATTACTCAGGATGGTAAATTATGGAATGTAAGGAGAATTGCCAAGTGCAATAATTTTGTTCATGATGTTGGTTCTAGTTATAAACCTAATCCTGATATTTCAGGACAGTGTGATTATGACACCGTTGCCTCAAGGATCAAACAAAATGTTCGTGTTACAAATAGACCAACCAAGTTAAGAGACTATGTTTAATCTTATGTTTTCTTTATGGAAAAGGGGGATGTGTTACATTCTGTATCTTGGCTCCCATTTATTTATTTATATCTGCTTGTATGGCATCATGAGGTTCTTCAGATGCCTGCCTTCACACCATGTTATGATTCCAATAGGACCCTGTATTCTAGAAGGTGTAAAGGCTGTAAGGCAGTTCTGAGCTGGACCTGTGGCAGAGAAGTAAGTTGTTAATGCTGTGCTGGACATTAAATCTACAATTCAACCTACTTTGATTCCTGTTTAATTACAACAACATAATATGGCACTTCGAACCAATCCAGGAATATTTACGTAAGATACACGAAGTAATGTGCGAAACAATGGGAGTCGAAATTAAGCCAGAAGCCCCTAGATGTCTCCTTAACATCTGGGAACCCACTGACCTCAACACATACACCGCACAATGGGTCACACTCGGCTGCATGGTCACCAAGAGGAAAATCGCACAGCTCTGGGGAGCCTCGCATACTCCCACGATCACTGACTGGGAAAAAGACCTTGATTGGTGTATGCTACGGGAAAAGACAGTGTACATGGCCCGGGGCTGCCCCCGAAAATGATCCAAGATATGGGCCCCCTAGAACGAATACTGTGGCAACATATGTACACCTCCCCATAATTCTGACTGTGATGATCAACCCCTCCCTGTGATCTCCAATGCATTATCCTACTGAATCTGTATGTATATTTGATTTCATTGTAATCCCTACAATTGACTTTTGTGAAACTGTACTTGTATGTCGAGTCCGTTTAATAAAAATATATATTTTTTTAAAAGATGAAGAATAAAAATATGCAAGAAGAACCTACTTAATGTGCTATGTGCTTCTAAAACATTGCTACAGTACATAGTTCTGAGCTTGAGCCCATACAGATGGAGGACAGCAGCTTAAGGTGCATTGAGAGTCTAGAACGTACAACAGCCCATAAAAACACACTTATGTAAAAGCACGTTTCATCATAGTGAAGTTCTTAAAATAAGCAATGACTGAGTGCAATTTGTTTTCTAGACTTAATTAAAGGAATTAATAAACATTTTGGAGTATTTCTGATAAATAACACAAATGTAAAATGCAACAGGGACTGTTTAAAAGCATTATTACTTGGGCATTTAAGTGATCCTAAATTATTGCGGAAACCTAAGGGAAAGCAGAGTAGGTACTGTGTTGTGTTTTCCCAAAACGGAACATTAAAGAGCGTTTACATCTTGCTCTCCCTGCAGATAGATGATTGCTAAGATTGTTACCAAGGTTCACTGACAAGCCGAAATGGACGTTTTTAGTGTTTCGGCGCTTGGACATTTTCCTGGGCATGAATTAGCAGTCAGTGATGTTTAAACTTGCTTCCATCCCATTGTAGCACATATGTCAGTGTTAGTAAATATCTGGGGAAGGTCAATAGTATCAAAAGATATTTTTTACAAATGATAACCATGGAATATCAAGGCCTTCATCACACTCTAGGCAGCCTTTTATTATCTCTTGTTAATGAGGCCTCCTCATTTTTCCAAATCGAAAGCCATATCAATGGGGGCAGATTTAAGCATGGTCAGCTCTATAGTTTGACCCCAGTTCATGGCAGAAGAATTGTGAAGTAGAAAGTGGGACGGATAGAAACATTTGACAAAAGCGATTTTCCTCTATTTGAATTGCAGTGGAGTCCCTGATGTCCCAGACTCCCATCCCCTGGGTAGCAACCGGAACTCATTGCATGGAATAAGTTTTCTACATATGAGTGAACGCTTGACCCCTGGAGAGGGTGGCAGGCTGAAAAGTGAACTAACTGCCCTCGATAACTTGATTTTCCGCACAACTATGTTCAGTGTCCATGAGCCAGTGGAACTAGAGACCGCTCTCAGGTAAGAGAGTTTATTAATGTTGTAAAGATGGCTGTGGTTCCACCTCAAATACTTGTTAATGGAATGCACTTTGGGCCGCAGGCCATGCTGTAGGATTTAGAAAAATTGGTCAGAAGGTCAAAGGTACCCATGAGTTCCACGAATAAATGGACAAATCGTCGCAAAGCTCAGAGGGTGTGTGCCAATAAAACTGCATAATTTATTTATTTATTTGTTTTATTTATAGAGCGCAACGTTCATCCGAATGGATATCACGGCGCTGAGGGAAAGCTCTTTCGAGTGAGAAAATTCATGAGGAGGGGAGTTCGGTAGCTAATCAAGCTTTGGGAAATAAATGCGTTTTCAATATTTTTCTAAATGATAAATGACAATCGATGAGTCGAAGTTCAGTTGGGAGTTCATTCCAGAGTTTTGCCGCCAGATGTGAGAAGGAACGACCCCCTACTCTGGATTTTTTTATGTGTTTGGTGATTGCCCTGGCCTGGTGGCACGATCGCAGATTCCGGTTAGGACGATAGAACTTAACTCTGCCTTGGAGAATTTTAGGTCCGAGACAATGCAGGACCTTATGTGCATGACACAGCAGTTTAAACAAGGCTAATGAATGCGGCATTGTCACCCAACTATAGATGGACCAGAGCACAATACACAAAACATACCTTCACAGGAAGACTCAGAATCTGGTTTGAGATGACACCACTAGAATCACTAACGGCCAGATTCATCAACGGAAAATCTGCTCGCAAAGGGCCAGATTCTGAGAATCTGGCCCTTTGCGAGCGCAATTTTTGCATTTGGGATTCATCATCCCAAATCAAAATTTGCTATTATAGAAATCGCAAAATTGCGAGGAATTGCATTTAGGGAATCTCTATTTGAGATTCCTTAAATGCAATTCATGAAACATTTGAAAATTGCGAATTCGCAATTTTGGCTGCTATTTACCACGAAGTCTGACTTCGTGGTAAATAGCTCGAAACTTAGAAAAATGCACTTAAGTGCATTTTTCTAAGTTGTATGTTACACACACACATGTCCAGCATCCAATTTCATTTCAGGGGTGCAACAGGGTGTCCTTTGGACACCCCTGCACCTTTTAAATCGCAAACTCAAAATGCGATTCGCTAATAGCGATTAGCACATTGATATGTCTTCCCATTCATTCCTATGGGCCTTTAGGCCCATAGGAATGAATGGGGATTATTCCTTATTTGCGATTAGCAATTAGCTAATCGCAAATAAGGAAGCTGTAGGAATCGCAATAAATATTGCGATTTCTACATGGATCCCGTTTTGCGACTCTGTAATAGCGATTCCTTAATAATCGCTATTACAGACTCGCAAAACATGCCGATGATGAATCTATGTTAGTGAGGCATCCCCAGACACCCAACAGAGCTTCAAGGGCACACTGAGTAATGGCAGACTGGGCACCATGCAAATGTCGAAAACATAACATAATATCAACAAATGCTGATCTTGAAGCAGACTGTCTTTCTGAGGGGTGGTAGGTGGTATGTACTTATGGATGTTTGTGTGTTTGTATAGTAATTTCCAAACCATAAAGAGATGGAGCAGCATAAAAAAGGGACAGTACAGGAGTAGAGGGGATTAAGCAGTAAATGGTGGTCAAGAGGTAATATGACAGGTGGCAGGAAGGTGGGGAATACTGGGGGAAGGTGGAGTGAATGAAAACACGTGGACAAGTGAGGATTATGAAGTACTGTTCGAAGATCAAGGATTGAGTTATTTTCTGAAATGTGAGATCTGAACAATGTGAGATCTGAACAAAAACCTCACACACTCTTCGTTCGGAGTCGAGTGAGTGCTTATCCGCAAAAAAAAAGGGCGCTAATTCTGCTCTTTCCTGCACTGTTGCCTGTTTGTCACTGCTACACTTTTTTGCAATACTATGTGATACTTGCTGCTACACCATTCAGCACTTACTACTACCCTCTTCAGAACTCCATGCTGCACCCTACAGCACTTGCTGCTTTCTCCTGAACTCACTGCTACAGCATACTGCACTCAAGCTACATCATTCAGCCTCACTGCAATACCCTTCAGCAATACCCTTCAGCAGTCACTGCTACAGCCTTCAGCAGTCACTGCTACACCCTTTAGCAGTCAATGCTACAGCTTTCATTACTCACTGCTACACAATTCAGTGTCAATGCAACACCCTTCAGAGCTCACTGCTGAAGCCTACAGCAGTCACTGCTGCACCCTTCAGCACTTGCTGCTTTCGCCACAACTTACTGCTACAGCCCTCACATCTACATCATTCAGCCTCACTGCAATACCCTTCGAACTAACTGCTGCAGCCTTCAGCAGTCAATGCTACAGCCTTCAGCGGCCACTGCTACAGCCTTCAGCGGCCACTGCTACAGCCTTCAGCGGCCACTGCTACAGCCTTCAGCAGTCAATGCTACAGCCTTCAGCGGTCACTGCTACAGCTTTCAGCAGTCAATGCTACAGCCTTCAGCAGTCAATGCTACAGCCTACAGCTACACTATTAGCACCTTGGCTGCCAAGGGGTTTTCCCCTTCCTGTGCTGACATTCCTTGAATTGCATAGGTTCATGACAAGGTCAACTCGTCATAAGCACAGGGCAGGTAAAACCCATGACGAGTCGACCTTGTCATGAGCACTTGCTGCTGCACCCTTCAGAACTCACTACTACACCCTTTAGCACTCACTGCTACAACACTCCTTCTTACACACTTGAGCATTCACTGTTATAGCGCTCATTACAGCGCTCTCCAGCTGTCATTGCTGCTCTCCTCAACCCACACTGAGCGCTCTTCATCATCCACTGCTTCATAGCTCACTGCTGCAGTCTTTCCTCAGTGCTCACTAGTACCGTCACTGCAGTATTCAGAACTAACATCTTCACCGTTCAGCACTCACTTCTACTTAACCCAGTATTACACTCTTCGTCACTCAGTTACACTCTCACTCACTGCTACATGCTGCAGTACTCCATGTTACACCCTCCAGCACTCACTGTTACACTCTCACTCACTGCTACATGCTGCAGTACTCCATGTTACACCCTTAAGCACTCACTGTTACACTCTCACTCACTGCTACATGCTGCAGTAATCCATGTTACATCCTTCAGCACTCACTGTTATAGCGCTCACTACCGTGCTCTTCAGCTGTCATTGCCGCACTCTTCAGCAGACACGGAGCGCTCTTCAGCATTTACTGCTACAGAGCTCCCTGCTATAGTCTTCAGTACTCACTAGTACACCCTTCAGCACTTGCTGCTACACACCCATTCGTATACTCTTTAGCACTCAGTGCTATAGAATTTACTGAGCTCTAAGCAGCAATAAATAAACAATCATTGGCATAGCCAATAGGTCTCGCTTTTGGGACCTTATAAGTGCCCCATTCAGAGACCCCCCCAGTTTTTTCATCCCACTTAAAGCCCGGTATAAAGGTAAGATTGGGTATTTTGCCATCCTGGGACTTGCACGGTTTAGCTGCATGTCACGTGACCGGTTCAGCAGCCGGCCTATAGAATGCACTCCCAACAGCGGCATGGGCGTTGATGACGTCAGCCGAAGGAGTGCCCGCTGTCATACAACTTCTATTCTACAATCGGCTGTGCTCACTATGTCATATGATACAATTTTGTCAGATAACACTAGTGTGCACAGTGGGCGAATTCCATTTGCACTTCTGCATAAAAAGCCTCGCGTAGCCAATCCACTCTTTACACACGTTCCCGTTACTTTACATTTTGGGGGCAGGGTTGTGGGAGGATCACCCTAAAAGCTAATACCATGCCCTACCCTATAATTGCCTCCTCTAGGAGCCTATAGGATACGTGTTTTTAAAGCGCGGCACACATCTAGTTGCTGTATCTGTTTAAATGTTGAAGTGCGGAAAAGGGTCATAGATGGCGGCACGCCCTTCCTGAACTGAGACTTGGTCCAAAACGCATCACAATAGCCAAGGACTATGTATTACTCCTAAAGTGAAGTATCTAAGCGCTCTCCTCCTCCCCACACAGTGAACATTTTAAAATATATATATTTTTTTAAAGCTTCTCAATGGACACCTTGTATTACTTAAGTATACGTAAGAAAACATATTAACAACAGGACCCAGTGGAATCTATCTGTAATTGGTCAATATGAGTTTCCACTGTGAAAGATAATTTGCCCACGATCACACATATCGGTAAAGCGGGGAAGCCGAGATTAGAATTCTGGTTGTCTCGAGAAATGTCAGGTTGCATAGTGCGCTATATAAATGTCCTAACTTCGCCCATCCGACACAGGACCCCTACCCAGGGGCAATCCTGGTTATCAAGAAGGAATTTGGGACTCACTCACCATCCTGACCGGAGGTCTCCAAGTATTCCGCCAGGTCACAAACGAAGGCGCCGGCTCCCTTTTTCTTGAACTTCGGCTTCACCCCCTTGTTCTTGATGAGTCAATCCAGCAAGCAGCACCCCCAGGTCTCCCAAAAAATCACCCAGCAGGGCCACTCGAACCTTCAGGCAGCCTCTTGAGCTGCGCCCTCCTCCTGTGACATGGATGTTGGATGTCAGGCAACGGCCGGGGAACAGGACCATGAAACCCTCAAGGGATGCCTGGCCACTGTGGGGTGCGGGAGGAAGACAAGCAACAACGAGTGGGGATATGTATGTGCTATTTATATAGTGTTAAAGGCCCAGGTATCCAAGCGCTTGCTTCTTCCAGTTGTTTGTGTGCAGTGAGCAAGAAAAAAGCTGTCACATCCAGGCGCAACAGGGCGGATCCAGTTGCTACATTTCTCAGGGGCCAATGGGTGAGGTTGTGCCCTTCTTCAACACGGCTCCTGGAATTAAAAGAATAACACACCCCAATGGTGTGATAAACAAACTTGGCACAAGTTTTGAAGTTGAGATGCCGAATGTAAAACAAGTTCTGTACTCACTATTAAAGTATCCATTTAACAATAAAACTAACAAGCGCACGTCGCGCTAAATGTAAATAAGTGTGCGTGCCTCGCGCGGCAGCAGGGAAAGAGGAGGGGGCCTGCGCTAGTTTCCCTTGGGAAGCAAGCAAGAACCATTTGTCAAAGCTCGTTCCCGCAAGGGAATCGCCAAACGTGCACGCGTTGCCATTGAAGGTAATGCAACGCATGCATGTTTTTGGCTGAAAAGATGAATCAATTGCTAAAGGTCTCCTTCCTATGCAGCGCATGCGCGATGCGTAGCCGAGTCCTAAAAATGGTTCCACACTCACAGTTACACTCTCCAGCACTAAGAACTACACCCACAAGAACTCACTGCAACACTCTCAAGCACTCATTGCTACAACACTCCTTCTTACACTCTTTAGCACTCAGTGCTATAAAACTTAGTGAGCCCTCTACAGCAATAAATACTGCATGCTTCCATAATCACGGTTACACTCTCCAGCACTAACCATAACACCCTCAAGAACTCAATGCAACACCTTCAAGCACTCAATGCTACAACACTCATTCTTACACTCTTTAGCACTCAGTGCTATAAAACTTAGTGAGCCCTCTACAGCAATAAATACTGCATGCTTCCATAATCACGGTTACACTCTCCAGCACTGACTATAACACCCTCAAGAACTCAATGCAACACCCTCAAGCACTCAATGCTACAACACTTATTCTTATACTCTTTAGCATCCAGTGCCATAGAACTTACTGAGCCCTCTTCATCAATAAATAAAAAATGGTTCCACACTCTCTGTTACATTCTCTAGCACTAACAACTACACCCACAAGAACTCACTACAACACCCTCAAGCACTTGCTGGTCAATGGTCTCAGTATTACACTCTTCAGCACTCAGTTACGCTCTCGCTCACTTCTAGATGATGCTGTAATCCATATTACACTCTCACTCGCTGCAACGTGCTTCACCACTCTGTTTCACTCTCAAGTGTTCACTGCCACTCACTGCTACATAACTCACCATTACACCCTTTGACACTCAATTACGTTTTTGACTCCTGCATGCTTTGGTAATCCATATTACACACTTCAGGCATCACTATTACACTCTCACTCACTGCTACGTGCTTCAGTACTTCATGTTACACTCTTCGGCACTCACTGCTACACTCACTCGCTGTTACGTGCTTCAGAACTCTGTATTTCACTCTCAAGCACTCATTGCTACACTCTCACTCACTGCTACTTAACCCACTCTTTATCACTCACTTACACTCCCACTCACTGTTACACGCGGCAGTACTCCATGTTACGCCCTCCAGAACTCACTGTTACACTCTCACTCACTGCTGCATTCTTCAGTACTCCATGTTACAAGCATCAGGGCTCACTGTTACACTCTCACTCACTACTAAGTTCTCCAGTACTCCATGTTACGCCCTCCAGCACTCACTGTTACACTCTCACTCTCGGCTCCATTCTTCAGTACTCCATGTTACACCCTCCAGCACTCACTGCTACACTCACTCACTGCTACGTGCTTCTGAACTCTGTGTTTCACTCTCAAGCACTCATTGCTACACTCTCACTCACTGCTACGTAACTAAGTATTACACTCTTTATCACTCAGTTACACTCTCACCCACTGCTACATGCGCCGGCCTCCATGTTACGCCCTCCAGCACTCATTGTTGCACTCTTACTCACTGCTACATGCGCCAATCCTCCATGTTACGCCCTCCAGCACTCACTGTTGCACTCTCACTCACTGCTACATGCGCAAGTCTTCCATGTTACGCCCTCCAGCACTCACTGTTACACTCTCACTCACTACTACGTTTCCCAGTACTCCATGTTACACCCTCCAGCACTCACTGCTACACTCGCTCACTGCTACGTGCTTCAGAAATCTGTGTTTCACTCTCAAGCACTCATTACTACACTCTCACTCACTGCTACGTAACCCAGTATTACACTCTTTATCACTCAGTTACACTCTCACTCACTGCTACACGCGCCAGTGCTCCATGTTACGCCCTCCAGCACTCACTGTTGCACTCTTACTCACTGCTACATGCGCCAGTACTCCCTGTTACGCCCTCCAGCACTCACTGCTACACTCCCACTCACTGCTACATGCACCAATACTCCCTGTTACGCCCTCCAGCACTCACTGCTACACTCACTCACTGCTACGTGCTTCAGCACTCTTTCACTCTAATTACTGAATCCTACGTGCATCAGCTCTCTGTGCTCAAAGTTGTTTTTAGGTCTCGCCCTGGCGAAAGCGTGCGAAAGCGCGCTCTCGCCGCAAGACTATAGCTGTCGGCTCAGCCGGCAACGAGGGGAGACAAGACCTGGCCACACGCAGATTAAGAAGCATGGCAGAGTCGGATTCCGACACGCGCCTTTAGATTGGGTGGCGCACGTCGACGTGCGCCTTGGGATTTGGTCGTGCGCGTGAGCTTCTACCGTAGACAGCTCACGTCACGCGGCTTGTTTTTTGTATGTAATTATGTTCTTCTGAGCAACGTGACCCGCTCATGTGACTTACAGCAGCTGTTGCTGATAACTTGAGCCACGCATCAGGTCATCTTGGTGCGCGCGCGTAACACCGTGGCAGTAGCGGCAGCCGAGGGCTCTGTGGGCGACTGTCAAGAGAGCCATGGAGCCTGTCCTGGCCAGCTTCCTCCTGCAGCCGCCTGTCTTCCACCCGGTAGGGTTCGTGAGCTATTGGGCACAGACACTGATAATCGCTGTCCGTGCAGTGTGGCATATTTTAGCACCTTTCAGAATGTTGCGACGTCCTGGCAAATCCAGTGTTTTTCGAAATTAATTGAACAATAGGGTTTAAGAGGACTTTGCAATGAAGATCCATACATATTCAGTAATTGCTTACTACAGAAATTGAGTGCCAGGCGGGCTCTTTTGCTGTTGATATTAATTACGTCGTTGCCCGCCCCATAACCTGCTCCACCCCCAAGAAAATGGTTTGGGAAGTCTCGCCTGTTACACACAGCGCTGGATTCGCCCCCTTACGTTTGTAAATGTTTGAATGTCCCCAAATTCTCTTCTTACTGTAACTTTTCCTACTAGCCATACAGTGTCAAGATAAGACAAACTTTTGCCCCCCACATGCCAAAAGACCTGATTCAGGCGTGAGACTCCCGATTTTACGAGCCAAATCGTCACCTCCCAACATATCCCTTTCTTCGTTTAATCTCTATTCGCGAACAACCGCAAAGCTGCCAAGTTTATTACGTATAATCACCGCATGTCTAAGTTCGTTCTTGATTTTGAATGTTGACAGTAGTCACTTCAGTTTTCTATTTCGTATTTGTCTTTTATTTAGTTAGCAAGTTGTTGTTTCCTGGGGCTTGAGGATGGGAGAGGGCTGATGGGAGAACGATAATTTAACACTAAGTGGGGGCATACCACGGGGGGGACAAATTAGCATAGGCTTTGTGCTATGTCTTTGCAGAAAGCTGTGATCACATGAAGCCCTTGACTTTAATGGAATGGGTGTTCCCTGATTGTTTAGTATTCGGTTTCCTCATCCAGGAATCCTATCCCTAGTTATCTAAATAAGGACTAAAGTTTGCTTGTCTTCATTTATTTGTCCTTGTAAAACGTTTGATTATAGATTTTGATTTGATGATTGATTTTGATTTGGGATTTATAGAGCGCATAGCTACCCTAGGGCATCCCAGCGCTAGTGACCATAGATCCAGCAAGGTGTGGAAGCAAGGGAGGTGTGATCAAGGGAAGAGCCAGGTTTTTAGTTGCTTCCGAAAACTAAGGTGATTGTGTTCTTGCCTCAGAGAGAGTGGGAGGGAGTTCCACAATCTGGGGGCGTTGTAAGAGAGCAGGCGACCGCCAGTTCTAGCCTTCCTAATCCTAGGGACGCTCGTGAGAGATAGGGAGTTGGATCTTAGTTGTCTACTGGACTGGTGCGGTTTCAGTAGTGGTCTAAGAATGGGGGGGCCTTCGTCTTGCATTATTCTGTGGGCAATACACAGGGTTTTGAACGTGACCCGTTCTTTCACTGGCAACCAGTGCAGGTTTCTGAGGGCTGGTTTGGCCGAGCACCTCGCTTTGGTTCCAGTTAAGATTCTTGCAGCCGCATTCTGTGCACATTGTAGTCTGTGGACTACAGAGGCTGGAGCCCCCAGATACAGCACGTTGCCGTAATCTAATCTAATAGAAATAGAAAGAGCTGTATATACATACCTGAATCAGTTTACTGGGTGAAATAAATAACAGATTCCAAGGGCCTTACGTAATTTGACTAGATTGCATTTCTTCGTGGTAACTGCAAGGAGTTCAGCAAGTTCAACAAGTAGGGATTTTAAGCATAAAAGACCTTACTGCTCCAGTACATTGAATCTAGGGAGTGTGAGTTGGCAGACCTTAGTTCTCGGACTGGCTGGTGGTCCTTCGATTTTCTTTTAGTCAGATAGGTGGGCTTGGAGCTCTAGTAGGCCTTTTGCATTAGCCAAACTCCTTTTAAAGTGGTTCTGTGTTTTGGACAAGCAACCAGTGGAGGAACACTCAGTAGCAGAAACGGGCCAGAACTTTTTCAGATTAAAGACAAACCGAACTGCCAGGTTTTGTAAATTATGCAGTCTTTTGGGGGCTTTATTTTGGAAGGGACCTCAGGTACGCTGAATTGCCAAATTTGAGTTGTGTCTCAAATGTTGGCTACTATGACTTTATGCGGAAAAGAGAGGAATAGGAAATGTTCTTGAGCACGGTGAGCCATCATTAGTTCACCAGGTGCTGTATCTCCACATCCAGGGGATTAAATTGGCAGTCGTATCTCTGATGTGTCTTTCTCTTATCACCAAAGGAGTGAAAATCATGGCCCCTTTTTAGGTTTTGTCTGCGAAAAGCTATCTCTCGCTGTACACCCCCTGTCTCCATCCCTCTGTGTGCACCAATCTGCCCCCTCCCTCGTGTTGACCCTCTCAGCCTCTCTCGTGTGCAGTTGTCTCTGCCTCCCGCTGTGCGCATCTCTGTGCCTCCCTATGCCCTCCAGTGTGCACCCGTACACCCTGTGTCCTTACCTCAATGTCCAAAAATGCCCCCTCCTTTTGCACCTCTCAACCTCTCTTGTGTGCGTTCCTCACTGCCTCCTCAGTGTTTCCTCTGTGCCTCCCTATGCCTTCCTGTGTCATCCTGTGTGTACCTGTACACCCCACTCTCTCCGTCCCTCTGTGTGCACTAATCGGCCTCATCCCTCGTGTTGACCCTCTCGGCCTCTCTTGTGTGCGTTCCTCTCTGCCTCCGCTGTGTGACCTCTGTGCCTCCCTATGCCTTCCTGGATCCTGTACACCCCACTGTCTCCGTCCCTCTGTGTGCACTAATCTGCCTCATCCCTCGTGTTGACCCTCTTAGGATCTCTTGTGTGCACTTTTCTCTGCCGCCAGCTGTCCGCACCTCTGTGCCTCCCTATGCTCTCCTGTGTGCTCCTGTACACCCCTGTCTCCGCCCCTCTGTGTGCAACAATCTGCCCCATCCCTCGTGTTGACCCTCTCAGTCTCTCTTGTGTGCATTCCGCTCTGCCTCCCGCTGTGCGCATCTCTGTGTCTCCCTTTGCCCTCCAGTGTGCACTCATACACCCCGTGTCCTTACCTCAATGTGCACCAATCTGCCCCTCTTGTTGCACCTCTGAGCCTCGCTTGCCTGCTCTCCGTCTCCCGTGGTGTGCACCTATGTGCCTCCGGTGGCCTCCTGTGTACACCTGTACACCCCTCTGTGTTCTTCCTTCTCTGTGCACCAATCTGTCCCCACCTCCGGTTTGTACCTCACAGCCTCTCTTGTATGCATACCTCTATGCCACCACATGTGTGCCCTCTGTGCCTCCCGGGGGACTCCAGTGTGCACCTGTACTTCCCTCTCTCTTTCCCTCTGTGTGCATCAATCTGTCTCCCACCCTCGCGTTGCACCTCTTGCCCTCTCTTGTGTACACTCCTCTCGGCCTCCCGCTCTGTGCACCTATGCACCTTCCTATGTCCACCCGTACACCCCTGTGCCTTTACTTGTATGCACAAGAATCTGGCCCTCCTGCTGCACCTCTCAGCCTCGCTTGTGTGCACTTGTATCTGCTCTCACTCTGTGCGCATCTCTGTGCCTCCCTTTGCCCTCCAGTGTCCACCCTTACACACCTGTGTCCTCACCTCTATGTGCAAGAATCTGCCCCTCCGGCTGCACCTCTTAGCCTCGCTTGTGTGCACTCCTCTCTTCCTCCCGCTCTGTGCACCTCTGCGCCTTCCTATGCATTCCTCTGTGCACCTGTACGTCCCCTGGCTCCTTCGTGCTGTGCGCATCCATGTGCCTCCCCATCCCCGCTTGCCACTCTCAGCTTCTCTTGTGTGCATCTTTCTGCCTCCCCGTGCCCCGCGTTTATGCGTACCTCTGCGCTTCCATTGTTTCATGTGTGCACGTCCCTGCTTCCTTGTGTGTGCACACCTCTATCCCATCTCTCTTTGTGCATGCTTCTGTCATAAGAACGGACGTGGAACAGGTAGGCTGTTTTTTATTTATTTATTAGTTTTCACTTTTATATAGTGCAAACTTTACCCGAAGGTTTCAGAGCACTTTAAATCAGCATGCTTATAACAAGCAAGACTATCACTCTATATTACTGCCAACTTAGCTTAGCATAAGCAACAGCTAACCATTCACAAACAATGTTTATATACCAATTGCAAATTAAAAAAAAAATTAATGCAAAGCATTGTCATTTGCAATGCCAGTAACTCAAACGTTAATGCTGCGAGACCTATTGCATTGCAAATGCTTGCCTTTCATTTCTACCAAGGACATTCACCACTGCTGGGAAGAGACATTGACGAAAGCCTGGATTAAAGGACTCGGAGAGCCCGGGTCAGCAGCAGGAGAGAAAGCAGGCTCCTCAGAACGGTTCTTTGAGGATCATTCGTGCTTTTCTTGCACAGCTAAAGATCCCACTGCAAGGCTGAGACGGGCTGCTCGGCGCGAGATAACAACACCACGACAGACTGCAGGGGCTCAGTGGAGGCGGGTAAATAAACCAGGCGATTAACGGCCCCTCAGAAGCAAGCAAGCGGCTGCGGCATCAAAGAACACAGCAAAGCCAACACGGCCCAAAAGGAAAGGTTTCAAACACGACCTGGAGCAGTGGGACCTCACCAGGGAAGGCGGGGGGAGAGGTGGCCATGTTGCTTCATGTTAGAAGATACCCTGGCGGCCTTTGGCACTGTTTGAGTAAGGTGCCATTATCTACCAGGGGCATCAGAATGATAAGCAACATACAACTGAGCACTTGGATAAACATATCAAAGGGCAACTCAAAAACAGGAAATGCCTGGATAGCTTAATAAATCCGAACAGCACAAGACACACATAAGGGTATGGAGCTCTCAGGTCTTAACACAGAAGAGCACAAGCCACAAGGAAGGGTGCAGAGCTCCAGGGTGCTACTAATAGAGCAGAACACAAGACACAATAAAGGCTGCAGAGCTCTCTGGTCCTAATAATGGACAAGAGCACAAGGCACAAGGAAGGGTGCAAAGCTCTCGGTCCCAACATAGACACGAGCACAAGGCACAAGGAAGGGTGCAGAGCTCTCGGTCCCAATATAGACACGAGCACAAGGCACAAGGAAGGGTGCAGAGCTCTCGGGTCCTTATAATAGACAAGAGCACAGGCCACAAGGAAGGGTGCAGAGCTCCAGGCTGCTACTAATAGTCCAGAACACAAGACACAATAAAGGCTGCAGAGATCTCTGATTCTAATAATAGACAAGAGCACAAGGCACAAGGAAGGGTGCAGAGCTCTCGGGTCCTAATAATAGACAAGAGCACAAGGCACTAGGAAGGGTGCAGAGCTCTCGGGTCCTTATAATAGACAAGAGCACAAGGCACAAGGAAGGGTGCAGAGCTCTCGGGTCCTAATAATAGACAAGAGCACAAGGCACTAGGAAGGGTGCAGAGCTCTCGGGTCCTAATAATAGACAAGAGCACAAGGCACTAGGAAGGGTGCAGAGCTCTCGGGTCCTTATAATAGACAAGAGCACAAGGCACAAGGAAGGGTGCAGAGCTCTCGGGTCCTAATAATAGACAAGAGCACAATGCACTAGGAAGGGTGCAGAGCTCTCGGGTCCTTATAATAGACAAGAGCACAAGGCACAAGGAAGGGTGCAGAGCTCTCGGGTCCTAATAATAGACAAGAGCACAAGGCACTAGGAAGGGTGCAGAGCTCTCGGGTCCTTATAATAGACAAGAGCACAAGGAACTAGGAAGGCTGCAGAGCTCTCGGGTCCTAATAATAGACAAGAGCACAAGGCACTAGGAAGGGTGCAGAACTCTCAGGTCCTTATAATAGATAAGTGCACAAGGCACAAGGTAGGGTGCAGAGTTCTTGGGTCCTTATAATAGGCAAGAGCACAAGGCACCAGGAAGGGTGCAGAGCTCTCAGGTCCTTATAATAGGCAAGAGCACAAGGCACCAGGAAGGGTGCAGAGCTCTCAGGTCCTTATAATAGACAAGAGCACAAGGCACAAGGTAGGGTGCAGAGTTCTCGGGTCCTTATAATAGGCAAGAGCACAAGGCACAAGGAAGGGTGCAGAGCTCTCGGTCCCAATAAAGACACGAGCACAAGGCACAAGGAAGGCTGCAGAGCTCCCGGGTCCTTATAATAGACAAGAGCACAAGGCACAAGGAAGGCTGCAGAGCTCTCGGGTCCTTATAATAGACAAGAGCACAAGGCACAAGGTAGGGTGCAGAGCTCTCGGTCCCAATGAAGACACGAGCACAAGGCACAAGGAAGGCTGCAGAGCTCTCGGGTCCTTATAATAGACAAGAGCACAAGGCACAAGGAAGGCTGCAGAGCTCTCGGGTCCTTATATACGACAAGAGCACGAGGCACTAGGAAGGGTGCAGAACTCTCAGGTCCTTATAATAGATAAGATCACAAGGCACAAGGTAGGCTGCAGAGCTCTCGGGTCCTTATAATAGACAAGAGCACAAGGCACAAGGAAGGGTAAAGATCTCTCGGGTCCTTATAATAGACAAGAGCACAAGGCACAAGGAAGGCTGCAGAGCTCTTGGGTCCTTATAATAGACAAGATCACAAGGCACAAGGAAGGGTGCAGAGCTCTCGGGTCCTTAAAATAGACAAGAGCACAAGGCACAAGGTAGGGTGCAGAGTTCTCGGTCCCAATAAAGACACGAGCACAAGGCACAAGGAAGGCTGCAGAGCTCTCGGATCCTTATAATAGACAAGAGCACAAGGCACAAGGAAGGGTGCAGAGCTCTCGGGTCCTTATAATAGACAAGAGCACAAGGCACAAGGAAGGCTGCAGAGCTCTTGGGTCCTTATAATAGACAAGATCACAAGGCACAAGGAAGGGTGCAAAGCTCTTGGGTCCTTAAAATAGACAAGAGCACAAGGCACAAGGAAGGGTGTTCCCAATAATAAACATGAGCACAAGGCACAAGGAAGGGTGCAGAGATCTCGAGTCCTTATAATAGACAAGATCACAAGGCACTAGGAAGGGTGCAGAACTCTCAGGTCGTTATAATAGATAAGTGCACAAGGCACAAGGTAGGGTGCAGAGTTCTCGGGTCCTTATAATAGGCAAGAGCACAAGGCACAAGGAAGGGTGCAGAGCTCTCGGTCCCAATAAAGACACGAGCACAAGGCACAAGGAATGCTGCAGAGCTCTCGGGTCCTTATAATAGACAAGAGCACAAGGCACAAGGTAGGGTGCAGAGCTCTTGGTCCCAATAAAGACACGAGCACAAGGCACAAGGAAGGCTGCAGAGCTCCCGGGTCCTTATAATAGACAAGAGCACAAGGCACAAGGTAGGGTGCAGAGCTCTTGGTCCCAATAAAGACACGAGCACAAGGCACAAGGAAGGCTGCAGAGCTCTCGGGTCATTATAATAGACAAGAGCACAAGGCACAAGGAAGGGTGCAGAGCTCTTGGGTCCTTATAATAGACAAGATCACAAGGCACAAGGAAGGGTGCAGAGCTCTCGGGTCCTTAAAATAGACAAGAGCACAAGGCACAAGGAAGGGTGTTCCCAATAATAAACATGAGCACAAGGCACAAGGAAGGGTGCAGAGATCTCGGGTCCTTATAATAGACAAGAGCACAAGGCACAAGGAAGGGTGCAGAGCTCTCGGTCCCAATAAAGACACGAGCACAAGGCACAAGGAAGGGTGCAGAGCTCTCGGGTCCTTATAATAGACAAGAGCACAAGACACAACGAAGGGTGCAGAGCTCTCAGGTCCTTATAATAGACAAGAGCACAAGGCACAAGGAAGGGTGCAGAACTCTCAGGTCCTAATAATAGACAAGAGTACAAGGCACAAGGAAGGGTGCAGAGCTCTTGGTCCCAATAATAGACACAAGGCACAAGGAAGGCTGCAGAGCTCTCGGGTCCTTATAATAGACAAGAGCACAAGGCACAAGGAAGGGTGCAGAGCTCTTGGGTCCTTATAATAGACAAGAGCACAAGGCACAAGGAAGGGTGTTCCCAATAATAAACATGAGCACAAGGCACAAGGAAGGGTGCAGAGATCTCGGGTCCTTAAAATAGATAAGAGCACAACGCACAAGGAAGGGTGTTCCCAATAATAAACATGAGCACAAGGCACAAGGAAGGGTGCAGAGATCTCGGGTCCTTATAATAGACAAGAGCACAAGGCACAAGGAAGGGTGCAGAGCTCTCGTCCCAATAAAGACACGAGCACAAGGCACAAGGAAGGGTGCAGAGCTCTCGGGTCCTAATAATAGACAAGAGCACAAGGCACTAGGAAGGGTGCAGAGCTCTCGATCCCAATAATAGACATAAGCACAAGGAAGGGTGCAGAGCTCTCGATCCCAATAATAGACATGAGCACAAGGAAGGGTGCACAGCTCTCGATCCCAATAATATACATGAGCACAAGGAAGGGTGCAGATCTCTCGGGTCCTTATAATAGTCAAGAGCACAAGGCAGGCTGCAGAGCTCAAAGATCCTAATAATAGACAAGAACACAAGACACAATTAGATTTTTTTTGATGTTATATTTACAAAGAGCGAACAAATGCCCGGAGGAATCTTGGCACTGCACCCATCACAGATCAGAGAGACAAAAGAGAAAATTGAGAAACAATGAAGGGTGCAAAGATCTCTGGTCCTAATGATAGACAAGAACACAAGACACAATGAAGGGTGCAGATCTCTCGGGTCCTTAATAAAAGAGGACACAAGGCACAACTAAGGGTGCAAAGATCTCTGGTCCTAATAATAGACCAGATCATTAGGAAGGGTGTAGAGCTCTAGGATCTTAATAATAGACAAGAACACAAGGCACAAGGAAGGGTGCAAAGCTCTTGGGTCCTTAGTAATAGAGAACAGCATAAGGGACATGGAAGGGTGCAGAGCTCTTGGATTCTAACAGTAGGCAAGAGCACAAGGCAGGGTGCAGAGCTGTTTGTTCCAAATAATAGAGATGATTACAAGGCACAAGTAAGGGTGCTGAGCTCTCGGGTCCTAATAATACAGACGAATACAAGGCACAAGGAAGGGTGCAGAGCTCTTGGGTCCTAATAAAAACCAACCATTAAAAGTAGTCCATCCAGGCCAACAGCAGCAGGCCAGAGTGGAGCTGCGATGGCAGAGCTGCATTTAGGTTTCACTCTTAGATTAGCAGATGTATTTCCGGTCAGTCATGGAGTTGGGAACTGCCGTTAGTGGCTGTAAATCAGTGGAGGAGCAGAGCTGCGAGGGCCCCCCTCCTGTGTCAGCAGTGCAGGTTGAGGTGCTTTAGCAGAGCTGTTCATGAGTGTCATGTGCCTGCACGGGGTGATTTAGAGCAGTGCGCTTTGGAAGAGCTGCCTTGGGTAACACCATCATTAGAAGATACCGGTGAGGGTAGTGGGCTTTGACAGAGCTGAGTTGCAATCAAGAGCAGGTGAAGGTCAGGCTCGGGCGCTTTGGCGGAGCTGTTGGGTGTGATGCCCCATTATCAGCAGATGCAGGTCAGGCCCCGAGGGAGTGTTCTGCTAGAGCTGTGTCAGGTTCTCACCCTATCATTGGCAGATGAAGGTCCAGATAGGGCCCCACTCACACAAAATGAAAGGGCCCTCCTGCAAAATGTGATGAGGGGCCAGAGTCTCCCATATCCAAGCGATATACTTGTCCTCGGGCTGAATGGGGCCCCCATGAAGAGTTGGGGCCCCCTGTTCAGCGGGACGCTACTCCAAGGCCCTAGAGAGGGTATTTTGGCGGTCCAGTCAGAAGGGGTGCTGTCACAGAGCGTGCACGGGTGCGTCCCTGGCACGCAGCCTGCTCACTCTTCCCTCGGCACAACCTGATACCATCTGCCTATCACTTTGTGACATTTAAATCCATAAATACAGTTTGACATGTGTTAACGAAGACAGGAACTTGCTGCCTGCCTCGCTCGTACTTTAACACTCCTATTTCCAAGATAATGAGTTTGATTCACTGTATCAGTCGCAGAAGACGGATAGTTGGATATGTTGTGTAAGATATAGTTTGCAATGTTTTAATGTATTTAGTGTGTATGTGCCCCCCAACGATTCCCGCCTTCCTCAGCCCCTATCGCTGCACACAGTTTGCCCAGTGAACGCATTAAACAGAAACTCTTCCTCTCTCCGTGTCCTCGTCAGAGACCCGCACACAAAGATGGGAGCTGCCCGAAGTGCTGCTAAGAGCTGACAATTCAGGGCTTAGTTTGAGCCGGTGGTTTCCGGAGCTCAGCACCGACACATAATTGTCAACACCAGCAGTTATTTCGGTCTGTCATGTGGTTGCGCTGTTTGTGAAATTCAGAGATGAGCACAACAACCGACGTTATGACTTCAATGTACATGGAAAATGACCAATAGGGTGAGTCTCAGTTGTTGGGTCCTGGAATAGTCTGAATTGTGACACTTGTAGGAATATGATGGCATGGTGGTTAGTAGCAGTGTGGGTACTGTCATTGGCAGGGGTGGCAGAGGGAATTGGTGGTAAAAGCTGAAGTGGCCCACTGATGAAAGCCCTGGCACCCACGACTTCATAAACGAAGCACTGATGAGGTGCATTGGCAGAGCTGTGTTGGGCCTTGGTAGGGTAAAAGTAGGGTATGCCTCAGGTTAGCTTGGAATGAAAACTGAGCGTCGAGGATTCTCGTCTCTTCATTTCCGGCGGTGGTGCCAAGATGGATGCACGTCGTGATGGAAGGGGAGACAGACCACGTCCTAGCCTGGCCCACACATACTGCTGCATTGACCAGGCGATCAGTCTTAAATATAAAAAAAAAGGTAATTGAGAAAATACTGATGCTGCAAACCGGGATTTGTGTTGAAAGTGACAGCGACAGCCCACGCTTGTGGAGAAAGGCCTGCTCTGGCACGGGAAGCACCTCTTCTAATGTGCCAGCCAGCCTTCGGGTGTTGGGGCTGGTGACTGTGGCAGCGGATGCTGATGCGGTTTCTCCCACATACAGCGAAGTAGAAATTACAAACCTGAACTGCTGGACACGGCTGAGAAAGCGAAACTAAAAGCAAGCGGGGCAACACGCACGACGGGCTGTAAAAATTACAATAGAATCACCAGGTGGTGAGGGGGGCGACAGTGCAAGAGAACACTCCCCTGCCCCCCTCACTCCACCCCTGTCAGTTGCATGAAAGGAAAGAAAGATGCAGAAAAGGGGACGGACTTGGAACGGAAGGCACTGGGTAGAGAAGACGTCGAAAGGCGAGTGAGTACGCAGCGCGAGCCTGGCCGAGCCACCATGTGAGCGAAGCAGAAGTCAGCGGAGGGCCCGAAACACAGATTGGTGCGAGGCTCCTGGGGCCGCGGGTAATTTCCATCTCTGCTGCTGTCCCTCATCCCCAAGGCAATCAGCACTGACAGTGATGGCGACAAATTACACGGCGGGAGAGCCGGCCGGGGCGACATCATTATCGGCTGTCTGATGGGGTCTCTACCACACGGGAGCGCAGAGACGGGCAGTGGGGTATCAAAGACCGAGTAGACTCTCTCAGAGACAGACGATGCTCTACCAAAGACAGGCATAATCCACGAGAGCAGGGGCACACTCTAACAGGAAGAGAGAAAACCATCCCAGAGATTGACGAGACTTTCCTAGAAACATGCATATTCCACAGAACAAGGACACACACTCCCAGAAACAGAGAAAACCATCTCAGAGACAGACGGTGCTCTCCCAGAGACAGGCATATTCCACCAGAGCCAGGAGATACTCTACCAGAAACAAAGTAAACCACCTCAAGACAGACGATGCTCTCTCAGAGACAGGCATATTCCACAGAACAAGGACACACCTCCCCAGAAACAGAAAATACTATCTCAGAGACAGATGCTGCTCTTCCAGAAACAGGATTATTCCATCAGAGCCACAGCATACTCTACCAGAAACAGAGCAAACCATTTCAGAGACAGACTCAGCTCTCCAGACAGGCACATTACACCAGAACAAGGACATTACCAGAAACAGTATACCATCTCAAAGACAAATTATGCTCTCCCAGAGGCAGGCATATTCCACAAGTACTAGGGCACACTCTACCAGAAAGAGAGCAAAACGTCTCTCAGTCAGACAAGGCTTTCTCAGAAAAAGAGCAAACCATCTCAGAGACAGTTTCAGCTCTCCAGACAGGCACATTCCACCAGAACAATGACATACTCTACCAGAAACAGTATACCATCTAAAGACAAATTATGCTCTCCCAGAGGCAGGCATATTCCACAAGTGCTAGGGCACACTCTACCAGAAAGAGAGCAAACCATCTCAGAGACAGACGAGGCTTTCTCAGAAACAGAGCAAACCATCTTGAATATAGAAGATGCTCTCCCAGAGACAGGCATATTCCACCAGAGCCTGGAGATACTCTACCAGAAACAAAGTAAACCACATCAAGACAGACAATGCACTCTCATAGACAGGCATATTACACAGAACAAGGACACACCCTCCCAGAAACAGAAAATACTATCTCAGAGACAGATGCTGCTCTTCCAGAAACAGGAATATTCCATCAGAGCCACAGCATACTCTACCAGAGACAGATTCAGCTCTCCAGACAGGCACATTCCCCCAGAACAAGGACACACTCTACCAGAAACAATATACCATCTAAAGACAAATGATGCTCTCCCAGATACAATCAATCAATCAATCAATCAATCAAGGCATTTATAGAGCGCGCTACTCACCCAGCCAGGTCTTGAGTAGCCTCTTGAAGGTCAGAAGGTCTTGGGTCTGCCGTAGGAGGATGGGGAGGGTGTTCCAGGACTTGGCAGCGAGGTAGGAGAATGATCTGCCGCCAGTGGTCGTTCTTCAGATGTGGGGGGCGGTGGCAAGGGCGAGGTCGGCGGTGTGGAGCTGGCGGTTTGGGGTGTAGGAGGTGAGTCGTCTGTTGAGGTATGTTGGTCCGGTGTTGTGAAGTGCCTTGTGTGCGTGGGTGAGGAGCTTGATTGTGATCCTTTTGTTGACGGGAAGCCAGTGCAGGTCTCTCAGGTGGTGTGTGATGTGGCTGTGGCGAGGGATGTCAAGGATCATGCGTGCAAGGCGTTCTGTATTCGTTGCAGTTGTTTCAGTACTTTGGCCGGGGCTCCTGCGTAAAGGGCGTTTCCGTAGTCCAGCCTGCTGTTGCTGAGAGCCTGTGTGACCGTTCTTCTTGTATCGGTGGGGATCCACCTGTAGATCTTTCAGAGCATGCGGAGGGTGTTGAAACAGAAGGATGAGATGGCGTTGACTTGTTTGGTCATGGAGAGTGTCGAGTCGAGGATGAATCCCAGGTTGCATGAGTGGTTGGTTGGTGTTGGTGCTGCGCCCAGGGCAGTCGGCCGCCAGAAGTCGTCCCAGGCTGAGGGGGTGGAGCCGAGGATGAGGGCCTCCGTCTTGTCTGAGTACAGTTTCAGATGGCTGTTCTTCATCCATTGAGCAACGGCTTTCATTCCTTCGCGGAGGTTGGTTTTGGCGGTGCAAGGGTCTTTGGTGAGGGAGAAGATCAGCTGTGTGTCGTCGGCATAGGAGATGATGTTGAGGTTGTGCAGTCTGGCGACACAGTCGAGCGGGGCCATGTAGATGTTGAACAGGGTCAGGCTGAGGGATGATCCTTGAGGTACGCCGCAGATGATTTTGGATGCTTTGGATCGGAAGGGGGACGCGCTGTGTTCTGTCGGAGAGGATTGAGGTGGTCCAGTCCAGTGCTTTGCCGCTGATTCATGCGTCTTGGAGGCGAGTGCGTATGGTGCGGTGGCAGACCATGTCGAAAGCGGCTGAGAGGTCCAAGAGGATGAGGGCTGTGGACTCGCCGTTGTCCAGCAGGGCCCTGATGTTGTCGGTGGCAGCAATAAGGGCCGTTTCAGTGCTGTAGTTGCTGTGGAACCCTGACTGGGTGGGTCCAGGATGTTGTTCTCCTCGAGGTATTGGGTCAGCTGTTTGTTGACGGTCTTCTCGATGACCTTGCCGGGAACGGGAGTAGGGAGATGGGCCGGAAGTTCTTGAGGTCCCTTGGGTCTGCCTTGGGTTTCTTGAGCAAGGCGTTGATTTCGGCGTGCTTCCAGCTCTCTGGGAAAGTCGCAGTCTCGAAGGAGATGTTGATGGCCTTGCGAAGGTGGGGTGCGATGGTGGCGCTGGCTTTGTTGAAGATGTGGTGAGGGCATGGGTCTGACGGGGAGCCGGATTGGATGGTGCTCATGATTTTGATGGTATCGTCGTCGTTGATGTTAGTCCATGTGAGCAGGGGTCGCTGTGGGTGGTGGGAGTGGGGTCTGAGGTGCCGTTGGCGGCCGTGGTGGTCTGGATGTCAAAGCTGTCGTGGATGTCTGCAATCTTGCGGTGGAAGAAGGAGGCAAGGGAGTTGTACAGGTCTTGCAATGGTGGGATGTCGTTGGTGTTGGAGCTGGGGTTGGAGAGTTCTTTCATAATGTTGAAGAGCTCTATGCTGTTGTGTGGGTTGCTGTCGAGGGGGTCCTTGAAGGAGGACTTTTTGGTGGATCTGATGAGGCAATGGTGTTGGCGCATGGCGTTCTTGTAGGCTCCTTGGTTCTCCTTGGTTCTCCAATGTCTGTTCGTGGTGCCATTTCTTCTCCAATTTTTGGCAGTTTTGTTTAGAGGACTGGAGGTCAGTGGTGAACCAGCTGGCGTTCCTGTTGGTGCGTCTGTTGGAGGGGTTCTTGACCGGGGCGAGGGTGTTGGTGCAGTCATCGATCTAGCATTTGAGGTTGGCGTCTGGGTCAGTGGGTGGGCTCCAGGCGAGGGTGGTGGTTAGTTGGTCTTCTGTGACTTTGCTTCAGCAGCGGCGGGGGATCTGTTGGGTGCGGTGGTGCGTGGTGGGGTTCCGGAAGGTGAAGTGGATGCAGCGATGGTCGGTCCAGTGGAATTCGGAGATGTGGCTGAAGGAATCGTGGGAGCTTGCAGAGAAGATGGGATCCAGCGTGTGGCCAGCGGAGTGGGTGGGTGTCACGAGCTGTCTGAGTCTGAGGTTTACGAGGTTGGCGACCAGAGTGGTGGAGTTGATGTCGTTGTTGTTTTTGAGGTGGAAGTTCAGGTCTCCTAGGAGAATGTAGTCCTTGGAGGCGAGGGCGTGCGTGCTGACAAAGTCGGCAATGGAGTCGCTGACATGTGGTCGGGACCCGGGTGGTCTGTAGATCAGGTTTCTCTGAGGGTGGTGTTGGGGTCGGTGTGGATCAGGAAGTGCAGGTGTTCAGCAGTGTTGAGGGTGTCATCGGAGTTGGTAGAGACCTTGAGGGAGGACATGTGAATGATGCCGATTCCTCCTCCCACTCCATTGGTGCGGTCTCTGCGGGTGATCTTGGAGCCATCCGGGATAGCTATGGCGAAGTCGGATGCCGAGGAGTCGTTCATCCATGTCTCTGTCAGGAAGGTGACGTCTGGGGAGGGTGTGTCGAGCAGGTCCCAGAGTTCGACGTCATGTTTGCATGCGGAGGTGGAGTTCAGGACTATGCAACTGAGTTTGTTGGGTCCTGTCCTGGTGGGCGGATTGGCGGCTCTGTTGCTGGTTAAGCTGCAGTTCCGGCGGGAGAAGGGTCCAGGGGTGCGCTTTGGTGCGGCCTAAAAGCAGGTGTGTTCTCGTCCAGTTTTGAGTGCTGTTAGAGGGGGACCCGGAGGGTCGGCCGAGAGCAGGGGGAGAGGCCTCCGGTGAGGGCCGTCTCCGGCGATCGTACAGACAAGTAACTTCCCCCCCACAGATGGACACCACACAAGGATGAGTTCAACACACTTTATATACGAATCTTGAGGCAAGGTGATAACGATACAGTGGAACCAGGATACAAGGATCGGGCCAGTTCTAGTCTCTGTAGGGGAAAGGGGTAGCGGGACAGTCTTAGTACCGGTCCGGTTCAGGTGCAGCAAGAGGGGAGCTCACAATCCTCGAGCTTGGAGGTCCGCAAAGATGAGCCGCGGCAGCGCCAGCAGGCTAGGTTGATGGTTCACAACGAGGAGGGCCACGGCAGCGCCAGCAGGCTAGGACGATGGTTCACAACGAGGAGGGCCGCGGCAGCGCCAGCAGGCTAGGACGATGGTTCACAACGAGGAGGGACGCGGCAGCGCCAGCAGGCTAGGACGATGGTTCACAACGAGGAGGGCCGCGGCAGCGCCAGCAGGCTACGAAGATGGTGCACGACGAGAAAGGCCGCGACAGCGCCAGCAGGCCAAGATGATGGTTCACGTTAAAGAGGGCCGCGGCAGCGCCAGCAGGTTTTGGAGATGGTTCGCAAGAAAGGGCCGCGGCAGCGCCAGCAGGCCTTCAAGGATGAGTTCCTCACGGTGTCTCTTGACTCCAAGATACAACTGCCTTCCTACTCTGGAGCTGCCCCAGTTATAGGTCTGGTCTCCTTTGATGTCCGGACCCTCGCACTTGGAGGTCGGGAGGTCCGGGATGAGGGAGTCCAGACACCCAGCAGGGGGGTGGAGCCAGCGCCCGGGGAGGCCGGGGGCGATCGACACCTGGCGGAGGGGAGCCATTGACACTCCTTCTCCCATTGACCCGCCAAGTGGTCTCTTCACCTCCTGGCTGGATGGTGGTGCCTCAATGTCGGGGCCTGGCCAGGCCCAGGGTTGGGGTCGAGCCGAGGCCACGCGGCCTTGTTATGTAGTGTCCAAAGATGGCGGCTGGGCCGGGGCAGTGGTGCTGACGGGGGACCGGGCCAGCCGATACTGGGGTGTTCGGGGGCTGGAGTTCTGTTGTGGACGGGTCGTGGGTTGCCCCAGCGGGTTGCCGGGATGGTTCTTGTCTTGGATACAGGGAGAGCAGGGGTCCGGGCCCCGCCATGCGGGGAGGGAGCGGGCCTTCCACGCGGCCTGTCCAACATGCGTCCCCCCCAGCTGAAGGCAGGGAGAGTCACCCATCCTCTTGGGTACTCTCCTCGCCGAGGCGGAAGAAGCGTGACAGGCCGTCTGCGTTGGCGTGGTCCTGGCCTGGACGATGCTCCACAGTGAAATCCATCCCCTGCAGGGAGATGGACCATCGCAACAGTTTTCGGGTCTCTCCTCGCATCTGTATCAGCCATTGCAGGGGTCGGTGATCTGTTTGCACCCGGAAGTGGGTGCCGAAGAGATAGGGCCGGAGCTTCTTGAGGGCCCATACCACGGCGAAGGCCTCGCGCTCGATGGTGCTCCAGCGCTGTTCTCGGGCCAGCAGGCGTCGGCTGATGAAGGCCACTGGCTGATCGACGCCCTCGGTGTTGAGTTGAGAGAGGACGGCCCCAATGCATGATCTGAGGCGTCCGTCTGCACTATGAACTCCCGGCTGTAGTCGGGGGCCTGGAGCACGGGGGCGGTGCACATGGCGGCCTTCAGTTTCTCAAAGGCCGCTTGACAGTCCGGAGTCCAGTTGACGGTTTTGGGGTTCTTCTTGGGTGTGAGTTCTGTGAGGGGCCCCACAATGCTTCCATAGTCCTTTACAAACCGCCGGTAGTACCCGGTGAGCCCCAGGAAGGCTCGGACCTCGGTTTGGGTGACAGGTGGTTGCCAGGCCTGGATGGCAGCGATCTTGAGCTGGAGGGGGGCCACCAGACCGCTCCCCACTTGGTGTCCCAGGTAGGTCACAGACCCTTGGCCAATCTGGCATTTGCTGGCTTTGATGGTGAGCCCGGCCTGCCGTAGGGCGTGCAGGACTTCCCGGAGGTGGTGGAGGTGGTCTGCCAGTGGCGACTGTATACAGCAATGTCGTCTAGATAGGCGGCGCTGAAATCTTCGAGGCCCGCCAGTACTTGGTTCACGAGTCTCTGGAAGGTAGCTGGGGCGTTTTTCATGCCGAATGGCATCACCTTGAAGTGATAGTGGCCATCCGGGGTAGAGAAGGCGGATCGCTCTTGGGCCCCGGGGGTGAGGTCAATCTGCCAGTAGCCCGCTGTTAGATCGAAGATGCTCAGGTAGCGGGCGGCCCCCATGCGGTCAATCAGCTCATCCGCCCGGGGGATGGGGTGAGCGTCGGTTCTGGTAACGGCGTTCAGGCCCCGATAGTCCACACAGAACTGGAGCTCGGGGGCCACGCCCGGGGCGGCAGCCTTGGGGACCAGTACGACTGGGCTGGCCCAGGGGCTGTCAGACGGCTCGATCACTCCTAGAGCCAGCATTTTGGAGACTTCGTTCTGGATGCAGGCGCGCACTCGATCTGGCACTCGGTACGCCCTGTGTCGAATAGGGGGGCTATCCCCGGTGTCCACGTCGTGAAGGCACCAGGGGGTGACCCCGGGGATGAGGGAGAACAGGTCTGCGAATTGTAGCAGGAGGTCTCGACAGTCTTGGCGTTTCTCTGGGGATAAGGCCTTGGAGAGTCTGACCCCTTCCACCGAGCCGTCCTGCTCGAGTGTCCTCAATAGGTCAGGAAGGGGCTCGGAGTCTTCTTCTGTCCCACTATCGGTAGCCATCAGGAGGCTGAGTTCTGAGCATACGAAGTGGGGTTTGAATCTGTTGGCGTGGAGGACCCGGAGGAGGTTCCGGGGGGACTCCATGCCGATCAGGTAGGTGACGGGACCCTTGCGCTCTACCACCTTGAAGGGCCCTGTCCATTTGTCCTGTAGGGCGCAGGGTTCCACTGGGGACATCACCCAGACTTGTTGTCCCGGCTCGAACTCGATGGAGGAGGCATGCTGATCATACCATTTCTTCATGTCCTCCTGACTGGCCTCAAGGTTGGCCTTGGCGAGTTCCCTGAATCGCCGGGTCTGGTTGCGGAGGGTCAGGAGGTACTTGTACACATCCGGAGGAGTCTTCTGGGGGGCCACCTCCCACCCTTCTTTGACCAGGCTGAGGGGACCCCGGACGGGGTGTCCATACAGGAGTTCGAATGGGCTGAAGCCCAGGGATTTCTGGGGGACTTCTCGGTAGGCGAACAGGAGGCACGGGAGCAGCACATCCCATTGGCGACGTAGGGGTTTTTCTAGGCCCATGATCATCCCCTTGAGGGTGCGGTTAAACCGCTCGACTAGTCCATTTCCTTGCGGGTGATAGGGGGTCGTGAATTTGTAGGTGACCCCGCACTGTTGCCAGAGAGACTTCATGTATTTAGAGATAAAGTTCGTGCCCCTGTCGCTGACGACCTCCTGGGGGAAGCCCACCCGAGAGAAGATCCCCATCAGGGCTCGGCCTACCACGGGCGCCATCACGGTCCGATGAGGGATAGCCTCGGGATAGCGGGTGGCGTGGTCCACCAGGACTAGGATGAACCGGTGCCCTTGTGCTGTTCGGGGGTCCAGGGGCCCCACAATGTCTATTCCCACCTGTTCAAACGGGGTGGTGACGATGGGGAAAGGCTGCAAGGGTGCTTTGATCTTTCGGCCGCTCTTCCCGCTGGCCGGGCAGGTTGGGCAGGCCCGGCAGTGGTTCGATACATCGTTCCGCATTTTGGGCCAGTAGAAGTGGGTCACCAGGCGGCTGTACGTTTTGTCTTGCCCCAGGTGTCCGGCAAGGGGCACATCGTGTGCTAGGTTCAAGAGGAAGTCTCTGAAGCGGAGGGGGACCATCAGCACTCGGCTGGCCCCCAGCTCAGCAATCTTTTGCTCGCTGTAGAGCAGGTCATTGTCCCAATAAATCCAGTGGGCCCCCGAGGTGTCTCCTGCGCTCTGGGCGAGGGCCTGCTGCCGGAGTCCCTCGAGGGAAGGACAGGTTTTCTGCTCCTGTCGGAATTGTTCCTGGGTGGGGCCACCCTCTTGACGCCACTGGGCCAGTTCGGGAAGGTCCTGGAGCCGATCGAGTCCTTCTCCGCTGGGTTCCGGCGAACTGGCTTCCAGGTAGGCATGGGCGGAAAATCCGTTCCGCTCGCGGATTTTGCGGATTTTCGGGAAATCCGCAATCCGCGAGATTTGCGAATTTCCTGCAAAATCCGCAAATCCGCGAGCAGCGGATTTTGCTCGCACTGCTCGCACTGTTCGCGTGAGTTCGCGCCCCGCGAATAAGTGCGAAATTGCAGAAATACGATCTAAGCAAAACTGAAAGTAACTACTTACCAGGTTCAAAAGTTCAGGCACATCATTAGTAGCCATTTCCTGTAGTGCTTCCTGAGGGGCCCCTCCAGAGTTCAGTTGCCAGTTGAAACTATTATGTGACCCTGCTCTGAACCTCAGAATAGTTACACATATGCCACAAAGGTCATGAATTACAGCTAAGGGAGACAAGCAGGAGCCAGGCTGGAAGTTAAAATCCATTAATCAGCCCCTAATTCATTATTGTCAGTTGGGGCAGGGCAGGTGTTGTAACTAATTTTGCAACAATGAAAGCACTTAGCAAGTGCAAAAGATCACTAATCAGGGCGCACTAAGGAAGCAGGTGCCAGCTAAAAAAATATTCTGTGACACATTAATCAGCCCCAAATTAATTCAGGTCACTTGAGGCAGGGAAGGTGTGCTTTGCTTTGCCGAAAATAATGTACACTGGACAACCAGAGGGTGTGGTGATGAAACAGAGGGTGGCATGGGTGGGCCAGAGGGTGGCATGAGTAGTCAGAGAGTGACAGTGGTGACAGAGAGTGGCAGTGATGAAGAAGAGTGTCCCAAACAGGTTGGACACGTAGAAACAACAAGTTCGCAAAACTTGCGACCCGACAGGTAAGTTCGCAAATTGCGAAATTGTAAAAACCCTCGCGAACTGGCAGAAACACGGGCGAACACAAAAAAAAAAAAAATCCGCAAATTCGCGGGAATTCGCGGATTTTGCGGATTGCGAGTTCGCAAATCCGCAAATTCGCGGATTGCCAATCCGCAAAATCCGCTCATGCCTACTTCCAGGGTGGCTCCCTCTTGGACGATCGGGGGAGGAGGCTCTGGCCATTCGGGTTCTTCGGGACGGGGGATGGCGCGGGCGGCCATGGACCGGGTTGTTACGCAGACCCACTCAGGGAGGCCCAGCATCCCCAGGTGCTCTCTTCTCTCGACGGCTGACCAGGATGAACTTTCGAGGTCGTTCCCCAGGAGGCAGTCCACGGGGGCATCATCGCGGACAGTTACTTTCAGCATTCCGGATACTCCTCCCCACTCGAAGGGAACGCAGGCCATCCGACAGAGGCTTTCTGAGTTGTCGGCCGACCGTACGGGGCAAAGGATATTTGGCAAGATCTGGTCCCGGGTCACCAGATGGCAGCGGACTGCGGTCACACTGGCCCCGGTGTCGCGGAGGGCTTCAGCCCAGTGCCCATTAATGTTGACCCACTGGCTGTACTTCTGCGTGTTGATGGGAAGGGGTGCCCGCGGAATCAAGTCTCTTTCCCCTAGGCAGACCAGGGACATGGCGGCTGGTTCCCATTCGGGCTGGTCGGGCTCGTATTCTTCAGTGTCTTCTTGGGTTTGCGCCATAAGTGCGCTGGGGATGCTCAGACGTGGGTCCCAGGCACTCCACACCACTGGAGTCAAGCTAGCCGGGCTGATGAGAGGTGTTACTTCGAAACCGGTCCGGTCCTCGGATGCTTGATTCCGTTCTGGGAAGGACATGGCTTTTGTAGTTCGGACTGGACTGTTCCCATGGGGCACAGGGTCAGAGCTGATTTGCATATCGCCATTGTCTAACCCAGGGTGGTGTGGAGTGCAAAAAAACGATGGATTTGGGCCCAGATCTTTGGACTGGGGTGAATGTGTGAAATTGATCCACATTCTGTCCATCACCTGTTTTGTTTGCAATTGCCGCCATAAGTGCGCTAGGGAGGCTCAGACGTGGGTCCCAGGCACTCCACACCACTGGGGTCAAGCTAGCCGGGCTGATGAGAGGTGTTACCTCGAAACCGGTCCGGTCCTCGGATGCTTGATTCCGTTCTGGGAAGGACATGGCTTTTGTAGTTCGGACTGGACTGTTCCCATGGGGCACAGGGTCAGAGCTGATTTGCATATCGCCATTGTCTAACCCAGGGTGGTGTGGAGTGCAAAAAAACGATGGATTTGGGCCCAGATCTTTGGACTGGGGTGAATGTGTGACATTGATCCACATTCTGTCCATCACCTGTTTTGTTTGCTTCTCCCAGGGCGGCGGCAGCGACCTGGCGGGGCATAGGGCTCTGGTTCTTCGGGCAGTTGGGATCATTGGCGTAGTGGCCGGGTCGCTGGCATCGGTGGCAGGTAACGTTGGCGCGAAAACCTGGTCGCATCGGGGGGTTCCCCCTGCCGGCCGGGGGTGGGGTGTTGCTGGCAGGAGTCACTGGGACGGTGTCTCTGCCCCGACCGTGGCCTCCTCCTCCCCCTCGGGGGCGATGGAACCCTTGGGCGGCTCTGTTCTGTTCGCTGGGCCCGTTTCTGGAAACTCGGGTACTTTCCCATCGGTCAGCCTCGACGGCGAGTTGCCGAGGTTCAGTCAGTTTACTGTCCAGGAGGTGCTGCCTGAGCTCGACGAAGCAGTTGTTAGAAAGGTGCTCCCATACAATAAGGTCAAAGAGTTGCTCGTAAGTGGTCACCTTGCTGCCCTTGATCCACCCCTCGAAGGCTCGGCTAAAGTAGTTCACGTATTCCACCCAAGTCGTACCCGGGATCCGCTTGCAGTCGCGGAACCTCTGGCGGTACATCTCGGGCGTGAGTCTGTATCGAGTGAGGAGGGCGGCTTTCATGTGGTCGTAGGATGTCATCTGATGGTCCGGGAGTTGCAGTAGGGCGTCTCGCCCCCTCGTTGACAAACCTCCCCCATAACCCGGCTCCCCAGTCGCTCCGGGGAATTCGGTGGGAGGTCATGGCTACCTCGTAGGCCTTGAACCATTGCTGGATATCATCGTTCCGGTAACATTCTCTGACGACATCCTTGGGGATGTGGACCTTGGGGTCCGTAGTGACAGGGGGGCTCGGGTGCCCGGGGACCCCGAGATCTTTGTTCTGCCTCCGAATCTCTAGTTCCTTCAAGTTGCGCTCATGCTCGTAGGCTAGCTTTTTCTCTTCTAACTCTCTCTGCCTTTGTTTTTCTTCTCGCTCCTCTCGGAGCCGTAAGTGTTCCAAAGTTATTTTTTGTTCCGCCAATTTGAGTTCTCCATCTAATCGAAGTCGAGCTAGTTCCAATTCGTGGAGCCTGCTCTTTTCTCGTTCTTGGGCCTCCTCTGGCGAGAGACCCGGTCTTCTTTCTTCTGTCGGCGCGGTGCTTGTTTCGGTTGTCTCGAGGCTTTGGTTTTGGGGTACGGCCGTACCCGTCTCTGCCCAAGATTCCAGGGCATGTTTGAAGTCTTCTTTCGTGCTCAGTCCTGTGGTAGCAATGCCCAATTCTATGCAGAATTGTTTTAGTTCTCTGTGGCTGTATTCTTCTAGTTTTTCCATCTGGAATTTTTCCGTTGTTCCGCTCTCTTTTGTTGTCATGGTGGTTGTGTGTCGTGGGGTGAGTTACTCTCTGTACGATTACGCGTTGGCTCGGATCGCGCCGCTGGCCACCAATGTTAGAGGGGGACCCGGAGGGTTGGCCGAGAGCAGGGGGAGAGGCCTCCGGTGAGGGCCGTCTCCGGCGATCGTACAGACAAGTAACTTCCCCCCAACAGATGGACACCACACAAGGATGAGTTCAACACACTTTATATACGAATCTTGAGGCAAGGTGATAACGATACAGTGGAACCAGGATACGAGGATCCTTCCAGTTCTAGTCTCTGTAGGGGAAAGGGGTAGCGGGACAGTCTTAGTACCGGTCCGGTACAGGTGCAGCAAGAGGGGAGCTCACAATCCTCGAGCTTGGAGGTCCGCAAAGATGAGCCGCGGCAGCGACAGCAGGCTAGGTTGATGGTTCACAACGAGGAGGGCCGCGGCAGCGCCAGCAGGCTAGGACGATGGTTCACAACGAGGAGGGCCGCGGCAGCGCCAGCAGGCTAGGACGATGGTTTACAACGAGGAGGGCCGCGGCAGCGCCAGCAGGCTAGGACGATGGTTCACAACGAGGAGGGCCGCGGCAGCGTCAGCAGGCTACGAAGATGGTGCACGACGAGAAAGGCCGCGGCAGCGCCAGTAGGCCAAGATGTTGGTTCACGTTGAAGAGGGCAGCGGCAGCGCCAGCAGGCTTTGGAGATGGTTCGCAAAAAAGGGCCGCGGCAGCGCCAGCAGGCCTTCAAGGATGAGTTCCTCACGGTGTCTCTCGACTCCAAGATACAACTGCCTTCCTGCTCTGGAGCTGCCCCAGTTATAGGTCTGGTCTCCTTTGATGTCCGGACCCTCGCACTTGGAGGTCGGGAGGTCCGGGATGAGGGAGTCCAGACACCCAGCAGGGGGGTGGAGCCAGCACCCGGGGAGGCCGGGGGCGATCGACACCTGGCGGAGGGGAGCCATTGACACTCCTTCTCCCATTGACCCGCCAAGTGGTCTCTTCACCTCCTGGGTGGATGGTGGTGCCTCGATGTCGGGGCCTGGCCAGGCCCAGGGTTGGGGTCGAGCCGAGGCCACGCGGCCTTGTTATGTAGTGTCCAAAGATGGCGGCTGGGCCGGGGTAGTGGTGCTGACGGGGTACCGGGCCAGCCGATACTGGGGTGTTCGGGGGCTGGAGTTCTGTTGTGGACGGGTCGTGGGTTGCCGGGATGGTTCTTGTCTTGGATACAGGGAGAGCAGGGGTCCGGGCCCCGCCATGCGGGGAGGGAGCGGGCCTTCCACGCGGCCTGTCCAACAAGTGCGTGGAGGGTGTTGGTATCGTAGTGGAGTCAGGTGTCGTGGCGTTCGCGGGGGCGAGGGGTTTTGCCGCTGGGCACGTCCCTGCGCAGACGGGCTTGCCTTAGGCCTCCATAAAAACAGGAGGTGGAAGGGAGGAGCAGCTGGGAGGGGGGAGCGGCTAAATGGGTGAGTGGAGGGGCTGACCGCAGGGGACGCAGCTGCAGGAAAACGGGAGGGAGGAACGACGAAAGGGAAACAGAAAGGAAAGGGGCACAAAGGAAGGAGAGTGAAAAAACGATCACAGAAACCAATTACCAAAATACAGTGCAATTAGCAGAAAAGAACAGAACACCAATAACACAAAATACAGCGCAGATATCAGAAGCAAACCTACGGCCTACCACTGGCCACCAGGGATGAGGCGCAGGTGGAGGCGGGCTTCGAACTCAGTCAGCAGGACCGGCAGCTGGGCACAAAGCACGGGCACAGATAGGTGGAGCTGCGCGGCGTGGGGAGCGACCTTCCTGGAAAGTGCTAGGGCACACTCTACCAGAAAGAGAGCAAACTATCTCTGAGACAGACAAGGCTTTCTCAGAAACAGAGCAAACCATCTTGAAGATAGAATATGCTCTCTCAGAGACAGGCATATTCCACCAGATCCAGGAGATTCTCTACCTGAAACAAAGTAAACCACCTCAAGACAGACGATGGTCTCTCAGAGACAGGCATACTCCACAGAACAAGGACACACCCTGCCAGAAACAGAAAATACTATCTCAGAGACAGATGCTGCTTTTCCAGAAACAGGATTATTCCATCAGAGCCACAGCATACTCTACCAGAAACAGAGCAAACCATTTTAGAGACAGATTCAGCTCTCCAGACAGGCACATTCCACCAGAACAAGGACATACTCTACCAGAAACAGTATATACCAATGAAAGACAAAGTATGCTCTCCAAGAGGCAGGCATTTTCCACAAGTGCTAGGGCACACTCTACCAGAAAGAGAGCAAACCATCTCAGAGACAGACCAGGCTTTCTCAGAAATAGAGCAAACCATCTCAGAGACAGATTCAGCTCTCCAGACAGGCACATTCCACCAGAACAAGGACATACTCTACTAGAAATAGTATACCATCTCAAAGACAAATTATGCCCTCCCAGAGGCAGGCATATTCCACAAGTTCTAGGGCACACTCTACCAGAAAGAGAGCAAACCATCTCAGAGACAGACAAGGCTTTCTCAGAAACAGAGCAAACCATCTTGAAGAGAGAAGATGCTCTCCCAGAGACAGGCATATTCCACCTGACACAGCAGACTATATCAGAAACAGAGCAAACCATCTTGAAGAGAGAAGATGCTCTCCCAGAGACAGGCATATTCCACCTGACACAGCAGACTATATCAGAAACAGAGCTAACCATCTCAGAGACAGAGGATGCTCCCCTAGAGACAGGCATATTCCATGACAGCCAGGATATACTCTACCAGAAGGAGAGCAAATCATCTCAGAGACAGACAATGCTCTCCCAGAGACATGCATAGTCCACAAGAGCCATGACAACCTGTACCAGAAAGAGAAAAGACCATCTCAGAGACAGACAAAGCTTTCCCAGAAACAGAGCAAACCATCTCATAGACAGATGAGGCTCTCCTAGAGACAGGCATATTTCACCAGAGCTAGACTATACTCTACCAGAAGGAGAGCAAGCCATCTCAGAGACAGACAAAGCTTTCCCAGAAACAGAGCAAACCATTTAAAGACAGAGGATCCTCTCGCAGAGACAGGTATATTACACCAGAGCCAGGACATACTTTACCTCAAAAAGAGCAAATAATCTAGGAGACAGACAATGCTCTACCTGAGACATGCATAGTTCACAAGAGCCATGACTACCTGTACTAGACCTTCTCAGAGACACACACAGCTTTCCCAGAAACAGAGACAGAGCAAACCATTTAAAGAAAGAGGATGCTCTTGCAGAGACAGGTATATTACACCAGAGCCAGGACATACTCTACCAGTAAAAGAGCAAACTATCTCAGAGACAGACAATGCTCTACCTGAGACAGGCATATCGCACAATACCTTCCCAGAAACAGAGTGTACTAGCTCAAAGACAGACAATGCTCTCCCGGGGACCGGCACCTTCCACCACGGCCAGGACATATTCTAGCAGAAACAGAGAAAACGATCTCAGAGACAGAAAAAGCTATCCCAGAGACAGGCATATTCCATCAGAGTGACAGCATACTCTGCCAGAAAAATAGTATACCATCTCTGAGACAGATGATGCCCTCCCAGAGACAGTCATATTTCATACAAACCAAGATATGCTCTCACAAAAACAGAGCAAACCATCTCAGAGACAGATGCTGCTCTCCCATAGACAAGCATATTTCACCAGAGCCAGGACAGACAATGCTCTATCAGAGACAGAGCAAACCATCTCAAAGACAGATGATGCTCTCCCAGAAACAGGATACATCGTCTCAGAAGAAAGATGATGTTCTCCCAGTGACAGGCATGATCCTCCCCAGTCAGAAACCACTACCAAAAAGAGAGCAAACCATCTCAGAAACAAATGATGCTCTTTTAGAGAAAGGCATATTCCACCAGAACTACAACAAAGGCCATAAGAAACAGAGCAAACCACCTCAGATACAGACAATTATCTCCCAGAGACATTCATATTCCACCAGAACCATAACATATTATACCAGAAAGAATCATATTCTGGTAGAACCATGACATGCTGTACAAGAAGCAGAGAAAACCACCTCAGAGGCAGGCATATTCCACCACAGCCTAGATATACTATATGAGAAACAGAGCAAATCCTCTCGGGACAGATGATGCTTTGCCAGTGACAGGCATATTCCACCAGAGCCACGACATACTCTAACAGAGCAAACCATGTCAGATACAGAGGATGCTTTTCCAGAGACATGTATAGTTCACCAGAGCCAAGACACAGAAAAATGATGCTCTTCAAGTGACAGATATATTCTGCTAGAGCCAAGATATACTCTTCCAGAAACAGAGTATACTGTCTCAGAGACAGATGCTCTGTATGGATGTATGTAAAATATTTATTGAGTATGAAAATACCTCAGAAAGCAGTGCCCTGGCAAGAAAAGGTAATCAACAACAGTGGCGAGGAATCCAAAGCCATAGGAAGGAAACAGGTGTTATGCAATAGTAGGGAACAAGTGGGTCTTAAACTGTTCTCGAATCCACCTTTGTGTCCACCGGACACTTTCACCTTCTTCTCCAGCGGTATTTTTTCTGAAGTCCCCATTGTGGTCTACGGCGGTTTCTGGAATCACTTTGCACCTATGCAACCGGCTTCCCTGGCATAGGTATCCTGGTTCCTGGTGTATCCTCAGGTGGGCTGCTATGTGGCACTTCTGAACACCATCAAAGATCCTGGAGAGTATCCTGGCTGCATGCTTCAAACAGGACGCAACTACCATAACATAACATGAGTATTTGTAAAGCGCACGTTCACCACTACGGGCCTCTTGGCGCTGAAATAACAGATGTTTGTTGTTACCCAACTCAATGGTACTCATTTTATCGACCCCAAATGGATGAAAGGCTGAGTGGACCCGCCGGGATTTGAACCTGTGACCATGAGGTCGAACACAGGCCCCTGCAGTAGACGCATTAGTCCACTGAGCCACCAGACCCGGCTAGTTTAATCCATCACTCACAGGTGTAATTTGTGTCAGGCAGAACTTCTTGCAACCACCTTAGCATGATATCCCACCTACTCTGGTTAAAAAAAGATTGCACTGAGGAATGTTTGGCCCTATTGCTCAACACTGAGAAACCATTCAACTGCATCAAATAGGGATATATGTTTCACACCATAAGGTAAATGGGGCTAGGTGACAATTTTCTCTCTGATGTACATGGCTCTATCATATCCCTACAGAACCGAAGATTCCCCCTAGGCCGTCACCTACCCAGCCGGACCTTGGACTACCCCTTTTGCCCTTACCCCTTTTCGATTCCTTACCCCATTTTCCTTTTCTTCTATGCTTCTAAAAAGTTTTTTTCTGGTATTTTTTGTAACTATTTTCCCCTCGTCTCTACGTCCGGTCTTCCTCCTACCCCTTTACCCTATCCCCTTACCCTTCCTGCTCCATTCACCCTGTTCCCCTATGTTCTTTAAATGCTTTTGTTGATACTTATGTAACTTTTAACTGATGTAATTTGCAACATTATTGTCCCTCATGTAAAGCGCTCTGATTCCATCGGGTCTAGCCAGCGCTATATAATAACTCATTAATTAAATGTGTTCCAATTTAGTACTCTTTCTCCCTTTGTCTACCTCCCTAGCTCCTAGCTCTTATCCTCTCTCCCCTGAATCTCTCACCTTACCTGCTAGTCTGCCTAGCCCCCTGTGCTTTGAGCCATTTGACTAAGCACTCATTCTCCCCTTGTTGGGGAAAGATCCACTATTTATTCTCTCGAGTCTCAGTGTACCCGCAGAGAGAGTCCACTGCGCCAAGGGAGCCGCTCACAGCTGAGGGATGGTATGGCACCCCTTGCCAAAGCACTCCCTCTCCTCTTTTTGAGGAAGGATCCAGTATGTAGGCCTGGAGTCTCAGAGACCCCTCTGAGAGAGTCCACTGCGTAAAGGGAGCCTCCCGCAACAGGGATAGGGAAGTGATACCACTTCCCCTGGGATTCAGAAAAGGGGGTGGTGATGGACAAAGTATCTGAATTAAGCAGAACACTCCTACCCAGTCAAGAGATCAGGGCTTGATCCATCACCGTTTTTTAGCTCACTGCACCATCCCAGCTCAGAACCTGGCTACACGCAAATTAGTCTGTCCCTGGCCCAGTCCATCATGGGAACAGGGCAGACCAAACTACCAAGCCAATTCTTTTACTGGAAAGGAAAACAAGCTTCCGGGGACCGGTTTCTGGCATTACAGCCGTCTTCGGCCCGGCTTGCTTGAATCCTGATGGTGCAGTGAGCAAGGGACTCATGTCTGAGCATACCCTTCCACGCTTATGGTGGACAAAATGATTCAGAAAAGGGGGTGGTGATGGACAGAGTCTCTGAATTAAGCAGAACACTCCTACCCAGTCAAGAGATCAGGGCTTAATCCATCACCACTTCCCCTGGGATCACAGCTTACTGGACTTTGGACGTTGCTTTGACTCGTCTACCGGTTTGTGTCCCCGTCGCCCTTCCCCTCCTCTTTCCTTGCAATGTCATTCACCCTCCCCTTCTCTTACCCGCCTTCATATCTGTCTACTTCCCCAGCTCCTTCCCCCTCCCCTGAATCTTTCCCCTTGCTTGCTTTTCCCCTTTCGTATTTGTGCTCATTGTTTATCTTGACCTTACAAGTAACTATGTTGCCATGCTTCAATAACTGTGTAACCTTTGTAACAATGTAACCTGTAACTACGATCTGATGCTCATGTAAAGCACACTGATACCTCCGGGACTAGCCAGCGCTATATAAAACCTTTAAAATAAATAAATAAGCTGTGGCATTTTTCTCTCAGATCCCTTCATAGTGCATAGAGGCACCCACCAGGACTGCCCATTATCCCTGCTGCTCTTCCTGTTGGCAATAGAACCTCTAAGTGTGGCCATCCGGCAATCTTCTCAGATAACAGGCGTAGCAAGTCCTTTTGGCCGTACTAAAATAGTACTCTATGCAGATGACGCGCTGTTCTCACTGATCTCGATAGATCTCTCCCAGCGCACATCTCCCTTATAACAGCCTTTTCCAGCATCTCAGGTTACAAAATCAATTTGGACAAATGCAAAGTGCTGCCCATGTCACCACCAAAGCGGAAATTAGGGAGTCCCTGTTTCAATGGAATAGCGAACTCCTCAAATATTGGTAAATACTGATTAACTGTGGGCCGGAGAGAATAGTGGCAGACAACCTGGAGACTCTCACTGCCGAATCTAAACTGGACTATGCAAAGTGGGATCAGCTCAATCTATCCCTAGCGGGGACAGCCCAAGCATTTAAAATGGTAGTGGCTGCACGCTTCACGTATGCCCTCAGCATAATCCTGCTGTTGGTAAGAACCGTGGTGCTCTGTTCCATTGACAAAGATATTAAGAACATCAGCTGGGGGATAGGTGAAGCCCAGACTGAAAATCTCCAAGCTGATAGTGCAAAGGCACAGCGCAGGTCTCAGCTTACAGTGCATCGAACATCATTACACCACCTTTCACAGCTGTGGTGCATGTGGCCCAGGACTCATGAGGGTCACTTAAAGAGATCCCTGATGCACAGCTGTAAAGGTCTGAAGATGTGTTACCAACTTGTATAGCCTAATACCACAATGAACCCTATCAAACAAAACTCCCTGCTCATACGTTGCTAGAATACACACAACTAAAACTAAATGGGAACATGGAGCATTTTTAAATTAGGTGGGCCCCAATGAATTGGGAAATATGGATAACAGTTGGGGTTCTTATTATCACCCACCTTATATCGGCAGGGGGCCTGAAAACATTTGCCGCCATAATGGATGAATTCGATCTGCTTGGGGGGGAAAAGTGGTGTTATTTAAAACTGAACCACTACTTGTCTAGTATCTTACGGAGTCAACCATGTGATATACATGACTCACCAAATATGCAATGCCTGCAACACTGGTGGTCTCACAGAGGGTCGGGTTGGGCTGCAATAACCTGCTGGTGCATCGCATGCACTACAAAACCTCTTTCCTACCACTTAAGTGTCAAATGGCAGCAACGGGTATGGAAGGCCTATTCAGAACAGAAATGGGCAGAGACACTGCATCCCCTTCATAAGGGCACACATGAGGCTAGATGGAAGCTCTGTCCCTTTAAAACACTGCAGACTGGTACTGGTCCCCCACACAAGTTAGCTGGTACTGGATTCCTCCATCATTCAAACTGTTGGAGATGCTCTAGGACAGACTGTGACATAGTCCAGATTCTGTCTGAGTGTCCTGAGATAGGATTTTTCTGTTCCAGTATCCGATAGACCCTACACACAGTGCTGGCATTGCCATTGTTATATTCCTGAGTTAGGCACATGTAGCGAAGCAGCTTATTTCTTACATTGTCCTAGAAAAGGTTTCTGCATTCTGGGAAATCACCATGGACCAGTCTGACATGCCGTGAGGGGTGACCAACTTAAGACCAAGACAGGGTCCTTTACTCTCTCCTATCAGGTAATGGGATTGGATCGTCCCATGGGGGGATTCTTGACTCTATACCCATACACACTTTAGGTATACACAGAGTAGAGTCCGCATCGTAGGAGTACGTCAGATTACCATATTTTGCATATATACCTGCATATATTCATTGCTTCAGCACCATGGTAGAAAAGTATCTACTGTTCCCTCTTTTGGTGCTTTCAATCTCCTTTATTTGCTTCTGTATCCTAATTGTTTCAGCACATGTATTTTATACAAGAATAATGTTGGTTTAATAAACATATTGAAAACATCCAATTGTGTATTCTGTATACTTCTCTGAGAGAAAGCAAGCACAAGTGACTGAGTGAAAGATTCTGTCCTGTTTCCACAATCCCTAAATGATCAGGGTTGTCATGTTCAGTGGTCTCCATTCGCTCCCAGGTAAGGTTAGGGGGGCTTATGGTGGTATTGTGAGCTAGCTGGTCCAAGGTCAACATATCCTGTGGGGTGTCTGGAATCAGTCTAGACACCAAGTCCTTAGTTTGTGTTGTCCAAAGAATGTGCAGAGCCTATGGATTGCTAGGAACAACATGACACCATCTCCTCTGCTACTGCAGTTAATCCTATTGCATGACACTGACAACCTGTTCGACATCTCTGGCATTCATTCAGACTACTGACTATGGCTGTAACCGCTTTCACAAAAGTGGGAAAGAAGGAGGAAGACATAATAGAAAGAAGGAAGAGAAAGAAGGGAAAACAAAGGGCAAAGAGACAAAGCAGGGATCACAAAGAATCTGCAAGAGTGAAATAATGAGGCAGAGAGTGTCTGGGAGTAAACCAAAGATGCATGAGATGGAACACAGCTACACTGCCTTGGTATTCAGCACCCCGACCTTCAATTGTGCTCGGCATTGACTTCAGAAAAAAAACTTTGGGCCCGGCACTTATTTTTGAAACAATAAGCACTGTGGAGTACACTACTCTGAGAAGTAAGATCCAGAGATAGATTATGCCTTGTCAGAGATGAAAGGTTGTAATTTATACTCCATATAAATGGTACCCTCTTCTAGATTGACTACTATCTGCTGCTTGCTTCACAAGCAGCCCTCCACCAGAGAGGAAAACCAATCCCAAAAAAAAGCCCCATTCAGAGACAAAGAGCTTCTGCAGGAAGGAAAGACTCCCTCACAGACCGTATATTATGATATATAAATGAAAAGATCTCCAAGAGAGAGAAAATGTTCTCTTTAATAGTGGGTCCCCTCTCTTAGAAGTGGAGCAATACAGGCGATAGTGGTCACTTTCCCATAAATGCTGATTGGGTGAATTGGGGCCTGCAAACAGAGGCTGCAACATGAAGTCCACAGTGGGCAAGTCCAAGGAGGGCTGTGTCTCTGGAGGGCCAGGGGACCAATCTGACACTGGTGCCCCACTTCAGCTCAGGCTAGGAAGCCCAGGTAGATTGGTGCTTTGTGGTCTCAGGATTTTGCTGTCTGGAGAACTCACTGGATTCTATGGCAGGACCGGAGGCTTCAGATTATGCCTTACTTTCTTCACTTTATTTCTCACAGCAGCAAGAAAACATGTAAAAAACTACTTTTCCCATGAACATCAGGGAAAAAACAGGAAACTGAACAGTAAGTCCTTTCTCAGTCTCTATGCACCGGCAGCAACCATCATGCCTTGCAACCACTTCCTCTTCCTCTTTCTTCGCTGCTCAGCAGCAAGTGAAGTGTTTTTTCTCTCTTCTCCTGGGTTTCTTGTGGGATTCTGTGGGCAACGCGTTGATTTGTGGTTGGCGCTGGTTTTGCGACCCCTACAGGTCCCCTTTGGCATCGCGGGACGCTTGTGCGCTCCTTACGCGATTTGCAGCCCCAGCAGAGTGCGGTGCGTTAGGAGCGCCGCTAGGGGGCAGCGCTTTCTCTGCGTCAAGCGCGCTTTAGTTCGCGTTTATTCTGCATCTTTGGCGCTGTCCCTTGCTACCCAGTGTTGACACCCTCCGGGGTCGAAATTAGGTTTCCCTTCAATTCTGACGCCCCGAGTGGGTTGTATTTGGTTTGTTGAACACCCTCACCGGGTCGTAATTTGGCGCTGGTGCGCAGCGCTTGGGAACGCTTGCTGGGTAGCGCCCTAGGAAGCAGAGGGCTGTGCGTTCCCTGGGCTAGTCCCGTAATTTGTGCCTTTGGGCCGCCACATCCTCTGGGTTGCCCAGATCCATATTGTGCCCTTAGGGGCCTTGTTATTGGCTGCGCCGTACCTCTCTCCTGTGGAGCCTAATTTACCTCATCATGCAGGGAGAGTCAGGCCGGTACCATGAGGAAGACCCTCTCTCTTATGCCGCCTGGGATGAGGATTTCTACCAGGCGGTGGACGATTCCATTTATAAAGCGGTGGATCAGGCTATGGAACCGCTAGAACAACGCCTGACGGCGCGTTTAGACGAGACGTACGCAAAAATCGCGGCCCTCATTCCGGCGCTGACTCCGATCTTGGATCCTTCCCCGTCAACACTTCTCCCCCCGCCTAAAAAGGCTTGCGTTGAGGGGATCGATCCTGTTGCCTTTGACAAGGTCCGGCACGCCTTCAAGGCGCTTGAGGAACCGCTACCTGTTCCCGCTCAGCCGGCAATTGTCGCTCCGGTTACTCCCCGTACCATGTCCCCAGAGCCAAGGCAGGATGACGACTCTCCGGATTCGGAGGAGGAGGAGGCCTGTCCTCTAGATCGTGGCTGCCTTCCCAGCAGCCTTCTACGTCCGCGGCCCCTTCAGACATGTTGGACCCGGACGAAATCGTTCACCCGCGCTCCTCCGAATGGGTGCCGGGTGACAAGGTGGCTGCGTATGTAACGAACCGTCTCCGTAAGCCGGTGGACAAGGACGCTCGCAGCCGTCTTCGGGCGGAGTGTCCCAGACCTTCCCTAGAGGGGAAAGTGGCCATGACCCCAGATATAGACCCCAAGATGGCCACTTTTCTGGCGAAATTTGTAAAAGACCCCCGAAAGGGCATCGACCGGTCCTGGCGCACGTGCCAGGACAAGCTGCTTGACGCAGTGGGCCCCTTGACTAAAATCCTCGACATGGCGGAGGAGGCTAAGGTGTCGGGGGACGCCGTTTCCCCAGAGGTGCTCTCAAATTGGGCGCAGCGAGCCATCGTGTTCCTCGGAAATGCTAACTGCGCGCTCTCTACTGAGAGGAGGAGGTCGCTGCTAATAAACATCGACCCCAACCTGGGTGACCTCGCTTCTTCGGAGGCTGGCGCCGTGGCGCAGGGCGGTTTATTCGGCGATCCTTTCATTAAGGAATTGGGCAAGTTCGTTGCGACGTTTACGTCTTTGGACCGGGCCCAGTTCAACATAAAAAAGGTGTTTGCCCCTCGGGTTTTCGAAGGGGCCGGACGAGGCAGGCAGTTCTCCGAGGCTTTGGAGGTACTACAGCTGCCGGACGAGACTTCTTTGGTGCAATTTTGATGGGGAACAGCGGACTTGCCAGCAGGTTTGGGAACAATTCTGTTGCTCTTCTTCAGTCTTCTGCTTTTGGGCTCTTCAGTGTCCTTCTTCTTCTTAGGTTGTCAAGATCAGATTCTCTTTAATCTCCCCTTAATACTGAATTTAGGGGCACTAGGGAAGTGTAAGGTACAAGCCAATGGACTACTGACCCCTGGGGTCACCATGCCCCCTATATGAGCACTTCCTGCGGGAAGTGACCATAACCTTGTCCCAGAAATCGTAGGTTTGCCATCACCAAGATGACCATCTCTGAAAAGTCATGTTCATTTCAGGTTGCCCACCTTAGGTGAAGTACTAGCCAGAAGGAGAACATGCCTATCCGACTAGCTAATTTTCTCGCCTGTCCATGTGCCAAATGGCTCTGGACAAAGGGGGTTGGCTTTCTCTCATGTGAGAGAAACCAGATTCGCATGCCAAAAGACGGTGGACTCTTTGAAGCTCCCCTGCTAATCTGCAGGCCATCCTATGGGAAGGGGTGAAAACACAGTTTGCCCGAGCAGGCTTGTTTTCTGGCCTCCTGAGAGTAAATGCCCTCAACCTTGATGGTCAGAAACTCATCTCTGTTCAGTACACCATAAGGTGGTAGGAATCCATTATCGTTCTTTAGCTCACTTTGCCACCTCAGCTCAAAACCAGCTTCGTGCAAATCAGTCTTGACCCTGTGCCTCTCATGGGAACAGTCCAGTTCGAACTGCCAAGCGAGGTATTTCCTGAACCGTAAACAAGTATCCTAAGACCGGTTTCGGAGTAACACCATTCGTCAGCCAGACTAGCTTGAATCCAGTGGCAAAGTGGCCTACATCTTGGCATACCCTGCCAAAGTAGGCCGGACAAAGAAAACACAAGGAGATGATGGACGGAGCGCTGACACTGTTCATACACTCACCCCCAGTCACAGATCTGGGTTGAATCCATCATCGTTCTATAACTAACTTCGCCACCTCAGTTCAGACCCACCTATATACAAATCAGTCTTGACCCTGTGCCTCATGGGAACAGTCTAGCCCGAATTCCCAAGCCATGTCTTTCCTGAACCGAAATAAGCATCCTGTGACCACTTTCTTGCTTACAGACCAGGCTAGCTTGAATCCAGTGGCAAAGTGAGCAAGGCCCCCACGACTGGCCATACCCTGTCAACTTAGGGAGAACAAAGCAAACACAAGCAGATGATGGACAGAGTGCTTAAACCTGGAGAAGATTGACGTTGCATCAAGACCCCATAGCACAGTCAGTGGATATGTTAACGTCTGTTAGATCACACCTGCAATTTAGGGTGAGCTGTAAATTTTGTTTGGGGGCGGCTTTCTGTTTGGACCCAGGCATAAGTCCTGTGGGAATATCTACCCAACCCTGAGTGGTGTCTGTGGAGCACATGTGTGCATACCGCCATATCTCCTCAGCTGAAGCAGACAGCAGCAGTACTGGTGGGGCCAAGTCAGCACAGCTGGTCATCGTAAGCAGGCCAAAACTACACACCACCTGGAGCTGCGCAGCCACCGACCTAAGTGGGTCAACACGTCACAAACTATAGACTAAGGTACGCTACAAGAGAACGGGTGTAACTATGAAGACCTTTAAGCACGACCTCACCATTTTTCTTTTGGGAGGACAAAGTGGGTTAGACAGAGTAGGCCAGAAGATTTTTACCAACCATCTTCCCAGGAAAGCAGTGGGCTCTATGTATGCATGACAACATGTTCAAAGTGAGAAGTGAGAAATTTTGAAAAGATAAAAATCGAGGGAATGTATTTTCCAAATTAGTTTATAATGAAGCAGAGGCAATTTTAGGTGGGGGACAGCAGAAATAACCCAATTTTTTGCTTAAAACCCCAGGCGCTTCCCATCTGCCATTTACATATAAGCCTATATTGCACTGATTATATCATATTTTACATTAGTACTGGGATCAGCATCCACAAATACCAGCATGTTACCATACACAGTTATTTATCCTCTGACCTTTTGTATACAGTATTGAGTTGTGTGTGTGTCAGAGAGAGAGAAAGAGACAGAGAAAGAGACAGAGGGAGAGTATGTGCGCGTTGGTGTCTATGTCTCTCTCAATCTCTCTTTTATGAATAAAAGGACAGACTGGACAATGATCTATTAATCATTATTATGCCTCACAGTGCGTAAGCCTTGAATTGCTCGAGGGCGCTACTCGGCAATACACGAATGGCGGCGTAAAGACTGACTTACACTTGTGATATTGGGACATATCAGGATCCTGGATATTTAGGAACTGTTGTTAAGGACGTCGCAAGATACTGAAACCCTTTGTGGGTTGGAACTATCAGCAAAAATTAAAGGTTTCTACAGAGAAGACATAGTCTTGGAAAATTCGCTGGACAATTTCCGCTGTATGCGATGAAACACGTGTCGGCTGTCTGAAGATCAACAAAATAAAAGGAGAAAAGAAGAAAAAGAGAATCCTAAATATTTTGTACAATTTTTACTGATATTGTGCACTGTGAATTTTTTTTACACACCCTCGATGTGTGTTGGGGAGTGTCCTTGCTTTCAGTTGGCTCAGGTCTTACTTTTGGGGAGGTTGGTGGTTCTCCTCACCTTGCAGCACTGTCACTAAAATAAGTAACTTGATGATAGTGTGATGTGCTATTCTCCTTAGTGGCGCCAGTTTACCTAAATAGTAAACCACTGTTCGGTTTTTCTCAAATATTAAAGGGCCACCTTGGTGCTTAGTTTTATGTTCAACAGCACGGTAAAGCCACAGGACATCGGCTGTAAAAGTCTCCGTTTGTGTCAGTTTGGGACCAGTAACACCCGTCTGCCCTGAGGCTCTTGAAAAAGTTCCCACAATGTCACTGGAGAGAGAAAATATAGCAATGTGGGAGAGGTGATGCACTCCACCGGAGAACAAGCACGCAACATGAGAAACAGCACTGCCACACCGAACAGGCCCTCTCCTTCAGTTCTTCCTTGCTCTAGCAAATACCAAATATGAGTAGCGCAGACTTCAGGAGGGATGGAAAAATCAGTGACTGTACAAACCCACCTGGGAACTAGAAGTGTAAACTGTTCAGAAATAACATTTCCTGAAGACTCCATGCATCATGCATACACTGGTCATCCTTTTTCGAACCTTGGTCTTTCAGTCCAAGAGAGTCACTGCCTATGAAGCAATCCAGCTCCAAGAATGCATCTGGCTCTCATAGGGAAGCCTGGAAGAGGATCGGTGTGTTACTGGTGACATGGAACATCTGGTACATCAAGCACGCGACATCCAATCTTATTGGAGTTTCACTCCAGTTTAAACAATGGCGTTTTAGGAAGTCAGTGCCATCTGATTCATTTCATATAATTTCAGTGAGCTTGTGTATGTCACCAGAATCTCTCCTGTCATTACTAGCTTAAAATAAGAAGGCATTTCAACTAAAACTTGGTAATTCCCAAGTCACTAGTCTTAAAACTCAGATTGTCGTGCTGAGCAAATACTAGCTGCGGGTGCAAACTGTGCTCCCTGAGAGTGTTTGCTTAGGCAAATTTTGGCACATCAAATCTGGTACAAATTGCCAAACAAATAACACACATGCCCTGTTCGCAAACCTCAAATTGGGGAATAAACTGTGTTATGATCACATTTTCTCCGTCCCAAAGTGCATAACTCCAAAATTGACGCAAAACGCATATCCAGGAAATAGTAAAACCCACCCAATTGGGGTGTGATAGTTTGGAAATATATATAATGAGAGCCATGCAATATGCTCCCTCCTGGAACTGTGGCAGTGGACGTGCGTGGACTCTCACCTAGGATATCATGACTTGGCTCAGAAAGCCCATCTGTTGGTCATTCATTTTTACATTTGCTTCCTACAGATCACTGAAGCATCATCAAATTCCAGGTCCTCAGTTTCAGACACAGCAGCGTCTCACTCCTTCCCACAGTCCTGGATACTAACAGGTCAGTAATGCCTTTCTTGTTCCCACCTTCAATGGGATCACAGCCTTTTCCCATCATGCTTTCACATGGACCCTCACAGTGCTCTAGCAGACTAGGAGACATCAGCAAGGAAGCCTCCAATCACTGTCCATGCAGGAAGACCCTCCCTCTTAGCAATCAGAGCTGCCATCAGCAATCAGCTGGCCATTGTAATCGTGATGAGCCACCAAACTCTCAGTGATTGTATGGAGGACACTCACTAACGAGAAAGCTTAAAATCACATACACCGTGACTAATAGGGGCGAGTGCACAGCATCACATCCACATAGTGCTCAGGAGAAGCAAACTAACTGTTAATAATAGCAATGCACAGCATCAAACACACTGTAACTAAAATGAAGTGGCAGCAGCTAATGGACTGTGGCTAACAGGAAGCCACCATCCAGCAGAAGCACTTTAACTAACAGCATAAGATGGAGCACAGTGTCTTTTACAGCAGCAGACAAACGGAGGCAACCAGAAGCAGAGAGGATCCAAGAATTATTGTGACTACGATGAGTAACCCAAGGAAATTACTCTGCGGATCACAGAACTGCAAAACATGTAGGTTGTCCCTTTCTGTAACGACCCCGATGACCTAAAAAGCAATGAAATGCACACTTTGCAGAGTAATTTGCAGTGGTTTCGGTTGATTCAAGTATTTCCAACGATCAGTTTTTTTGTTGTGCAACAGAAGTATGTAGCAAAAAAAATCTAATATAACTAACAGAATTACTCGCCATGAAACACACTCCGTAAAATGAGTGCAAATCAGCAAACATAATATGGTCGAAAGTAAAGCATAGCAACAATATATATAAATTAAAAAGCATGTGCATCAGCAGACACACTGTGACAAAAGTTACTGCAAGCAAGAAACACAATGTGACAAATAGGAGTGCACAGCAGCAATTAGCAAGAGGAGTGCAATTGAAGATGCAGTCAAGATCAAATTAATCAGTGTGACGAATCCTTTTCAAATGCGGGTTCACCAGCAGGCAGGACTTGATTAAGCCTTTGTCTCTTTACCTTTTGTGTTTCCTAAAAGCATTACGGTTCTTGTCATTTCAGTGTACTTCATCAAATACAACAGTTTCTGTCATTTTTATTTGTTTTATTTAATATCAAAGCACCAAGGTCGCTCTGGGTTTCATAATTAACTGTTCGACAATATTTAATGTATTTATATTCACGCATTTCACACTTTGTACTAAAAAGAAGAGTACACCGTTTAGTTTTGTTGCCGTTATGTCATGGGTATGTCTTGAATCAATATCCCACTCTGCACTCTCACCTAGTGTGTTCTTGTCACATCTTCTTTAAATTCAATATCAGCCAGGAGTTATAGCTCAGAGGCCAGGTCTGAGAACTCGACATCAAAAGTGCACACCCAGAAACATTGACTGACAGAAGTGCACAGCAGCAAATGCACGGCGAGTAACAGAAGTGCACAGCAGACAACAAACAGAGCAGGCTGGTAAACAGAGCAAGCAAAAGGTGACGAGCAGAATACAGCAATTAAAAGGAGGGCGCAGTGAGGAGCACACGGACTTAGAGTGGGAGACAGCAGGACACACACTGCGGTTCATTAGGAGCACACAGTGGTAAAACACACTGACGTTAATTAGAAAACGCTTCAAGAAAGATACTGCGACTGAGGCAAACACATCATCAAGGGGAGTGCAGAGGAGCAAACACAGTAACAGAAGTGTAAAATATGAAGCACCCAGAGAGCAACACAGCACAGATAATGCAATAGTGCACAACCGAAAATATAGAGCAAAGAAACTACAATTTATAACAAGCATTGGCAATGCCGAAAGGTCTCGATTTACAAACCTATTGACTTTGCCAGTGATTTTTGCCAATAAAATGCAGCGTCAGCAATCAGAAATGCTGTTTGCCAATGCTGTGCACTATAAGAAAAAAAAGAAAACAAAATCATGTTGAAGCTGAAAACCATATCATTTTGTATGCACACACACATGTGACAACGTTTGCATGTGCATGCCTCATTAAGCATGCACACACATGGAATGACATGGCTACCATTTTATATATATATTTTTGCCATTGCGAGATAGCACACGTCACTTGGAGCATCAATTTTGTTTTTAAACTTTTCTGAAAATACAGTAGTCTGCCAGTGAATGGCAGCTGCCGGGCACTAAAATAAATAGAAAATAAGAAAAAAACGCAAAAGAAGAGCGGTGGGGGAGTAATGGAGGAGCAGGCAGCATAGGGTAGGGTAGAAGTCAATGTGATGGAACAAATGAAGAGTTTGAGTTTTGGAGAGGGAAGAAATAAATAAAAAAAATTAAAAACAATAGTTTAGAGACAGAGCAAGAAAATATAAGCACTCTCCTAGACTGCTTACAGAAAGGGAAAATTGTAGTTCCTGGAAAATGAACAGTGAAAGGACACAAGTCTTCCAATGTAAAGGGCGGTAAATGACCTATAATCTGGGGGAGGGATGAACACAAGAAGAGGAAGTAAAGCCATCCAATGAAAAGTAATGAAAAGTAAGCAAATAAAAGCTACAGAAAAACCAACCAATAGTGAGCAATGGGGAGGATCTAAGTGCACTATAAGTTTATAGTGTGCTCCCCAAGAGGTCTCATCAACAGGCAAGACCTAAACAAGCATTTGCAATGCAATAGGACTCGCATTTACGCGAGACCTATTGCATTGGAAACAGGAGTGCGGGCGGGCAAGAAGGCACGGAGGGGTGGGGCCAAGGGTGTTCCAAGAAGTTATGGACTGTGCGGGTAGGGGGGGGGATACATGTGCACAGCCGTAAGCACATTCTTACTAAAAGGAGGGTAACATGAACAAAATGATGAAAGACAATCACACTGTAAGATACACACTTTGACTAAGAGATGAGACGACAGCCACGATTCTGTGGAGAAGAGGACAGGAAAAGCACACAGTTACTACAGGAAGGTAAAGCAAAGGATACACACCGACTAAGAGACGATCACAGCAGCTGCAACTCTGTGGATAACTGGAGAGGACAACAGAAAACACAAGACTACACAGCAAGGCAGAGCTATAAATACACTCACTAACCAGAACCTGAAAAAGAAAAAAATAAGTGAACACTGGACGTGCTAAGTTAAGCCAAGTCTCTGCCACAGTTGTAGATTGACTGCATTCTTAAATAGCTGAAAAGCTGGAGCAACAGTATTTTATCACCTTCAACAGTGAAAACGGTTGTTTGTCACTGGAGCTTCAAAGGAATTTGGTGCTTTTGACTGGAAATTTAGCAGCATTTATTAACATCTTTAAAGTAACTAGAGAGCATAGAAGAAAATAGAACGATGCAAAATAACAATAAAACAGGTACAGGGCACAATAAAACAGTCAAAACAGAACATAACGCAACAACCGCAGATCAACACCGCAACAAAACTGTAGTAATTCAATAAAAAGCAGCACAAAACGGCAAAGCACATCACTACTACAATAAAATGCAACACAAGTAATATTTTTAAAAAATATTCTTATACACTACCCCATCCATAAATCTATGTTCAAGTCAAGTCAAGTCAAGTCAAAGAATTTATATAGCGCACTACATACCCAGAGGGTTTCAAGGCGCTTAGGAAGGGGAGGAGGATTACTTGTCAAATATCCACGTTTTAAGTTGCTTTCTGAATGCTAAGTGGTTCTGGGTAAGGCGAAGGTAAGCGGGGAGTGAGTTCCATGTTTTAGCAGCCAGGTATGAAAAGGATCTGCCTCCCATGGTGGTCTTGTTGATGCGAGGTACAGTAGCGAGGGCTTGGCTGGAAGAACGTAGTTGACGGGAGGGGGTGTAGAAGGACAGTCGAGAGTTGAGGCATTCTGGACCGATGTCGTAGAGTGATTTGTGTGCGTGGGTGAGCAGTCGGAAAGTGATCCTCTTATTGACGGGTAGCCAGTGGAGGTCTTTAAGGTGACCAGAGATGTGTTCGCTGCGTGGGATGTCTAATATGAGTCTGGCTGAGGCGTTTTGGATTCGTTGGAGTTTCTTCTGGAGTTTTGCGGTAGTACCTGCGTAGAGGGTGTTTCCGTAGTCCAGACGGCTCGTGACCAGAGCGTGGGTGACTGTTTTCCTTGTTTCGGAGGGGATCCAACGAAATGTTTTTCTGAGCATGCGAAGAATGTTGAAGCAGGAAGAGGATACGGCGCTGACTTGTCTGTTCATTGAGAGTGAAGGGTCCAGGATGACGCCTAGGTTCCGTGCGTGGTCTGTCGGGATGGGTGCTTTTCCGAGGGCTTCCGGCCACCAGGAGTCGTCCCATGCGGAGGGGGATGTACCTAAGATGAGGACTTCTGTTTTGTCTGAGTTCAGTTTCAGACGGCTTTGTTTCATCCATTCGGCGACTTCTTTCATTCCTTCGTGTAGGTTAGTTTTGGCGGTGCTGGGGTCATTGGTGAGAGAAAGGATCAGTTGAGTGTCATCCGCGTAAGAGATGATGTTGAGGTTGTGTTGGCGTGCGATGGCCGCGAGGGGGCTCATGTATACGTTGAAGAGGGTGGGACTGAGAGAGGATCCTTGTGGTACGCCGCAGATGACTTCAGAGGCCTCGGACTTGAATGGTGGAAGGCGGACTCTCTGGGTTCTTCCAGTGAGGAACGAGGTGATCCAATCAAGTGCTTTTCCTTGGATTCCGATGTTATTGAGGCGTTGTAGGAGGGTGCTGTGGCAGACTGTGTCGAATGCTGCAGAGAGGTCAAGGAGGATGAGGGCGACTGTGTCTCCATTGTCCAGTAGAGTACGAATGTCGTCTGTTGCTGCGATGAGGGCGGTCTCAGTGCTGTGTTTTGCTCGGAAGCCAGATTGTGAGGGGTCGAGGGATTTGTTGGCTTCGAGAAAGGCGGCAAGCTGGTTGTTGACTGCTTTCTCGATGACTTTGGCCGGGAATGGAAGCAGCGAGATGGGGCGGTAATTTTTGAGTTCGGTGGGGTCCGCTGTGGGTTTTTTCAGAAGGGCGGTGAGTTCAGCGTGTTTCCAGTCTTCCGGGAAGGTGGCGGAGATGAAGGAGCAGTTGATGACGTCTCGGAGGTGCGGTGCTATGACGGAGTCTGCTTTGTTGAAGATGTGGTGAGGACATGGGTCTGTGGGGGATCCTGAGTGTATGGAATTCATCAGGCGGATGGTGTCCTCAGTGGAGATTGGGTTCCAGTCGTTGAGGGTGTTCACGGGGGGAAGATGATCAGCAAATGGTAGGGTGGGTTGGTTTCCGGGTTGGTTGTCAAAGCTGTTGTGGATGTCTGCAATCTTGTTGTGGAAAAATGAGGCTAGGGAGTCGCAGAGGGTTTGAGAGGGGGTGATGTCGTTGGAGTTGGCCGAGGGATTGGAAAATTCCTTGATGATGTTGAAAAGTTCCTTACTGTTGTGAGCGTTGTTGTCAAGACGATCCTTGAATGCTGTTTTCTTGGCTTTTCGGATTAGTTGATGGTGAGAGCGGGTGGCGTTTTTGAAGGCGTCCTTGGTGTTGGTGGTTGGGTCTTTTTTCCAGGCCTTTTCAAGGGAACGGCAGAGTTTCTTGGACTTCTTGAGATCATCGTTGAACCATGAGGCCTTCTTGCTGCCAGGTTTGTTTTGACGTTTTTTTTTCAGTGGTGCTAAGGTGTCAGCGGTGTTGGATAACCATAGGGTGAGGTTGGTGGCGGCTTCGTTAGCGTTAGAAGAGAGTGCTGGGGTGTTTTGAAGGAGCGATGCGGAGATTTGGTCCGTGGTGATTTTGTTCCAGTTTCTTTGCAGGGTAGGTTGGAGGTGGGTGCTGGGTTTTGGTTTGTTGTAGGTGAAGTGAACGCATCTGTGGTCAGTCCAGAGGAGGTCCGTAGTGTGGCTGAAGGAGACATGGTTGCTGGATGTGAAGATGGGGTCGAGTGTGTGACCTGCGATGTGAGTGGGGGAAGTGACTAGTTGTTTAAGTCCGAGGTTGGCGAGGTTGTCCACGAGGATGGCGGTGTTGTGGTCGTAGATCTTTTCGAGATGAAAGTTGAGGTCTCCCAGAAGGATGTAGTCTTTGGAGGGGAGCGCGTGTGGAGTGATGAAGTCCGTGATGTCTTCACTGAATTTTGCGCGGGGTCCTGGTGGTCTGTAGAGGAGGGTGCCTCTGAGTGTGGTGTTGGGGTCGATGTGGATCTGGAAGTGAAGGTGTTCGGAGTTGGAGAGGTTGGCGTCAGAGCTGGTTGATATGCGGATTGATTTCTTATGGACAATAGCGATTCCTCCTCCTGTGTGGCTGGTACGGTCTTTGCGAGTGATCTTATAGTCTTCAGGGATGGCAATGGTGATGTCTGGTGCGGAGGAAGCGTTCATCCATGTTTCCGTAAGGAAGGCGATGTCCAGAGAAATGGTGTCACTGCTTTACTTACAACCAAGGCCATGAAGCAGTATCAGTCAAAATAAATGTATGATTGGCCTGGTGGTTTCTACAGACGTTTAACTGTTGTGTTGTTCTCTGATTGACAGAAAAGCACATTAGCAAAAACACTGACTCTGAGAAGTGCACACCAGCCACCTCTATGAATCACACGAGTACTAGGAAGCAAACACAATTTTCCGAACAACAGTGCACAGAAGCACACATATTGTTCTAACAGTGATGCTGTAGTAGAGAACCCCACCCATTAAGATAAGGAGCACATCAGTTGAAATTGTGTACCTAACAGAAGCACACAGCATCAAATCCACTATTACAGAGTAGGTGGAAAAGCTTACATAATTATACGTTTGTCTTTGTGATTTAATGATGTCTTTGCATGATGTAATAGGACGTATGTATATATGATACATTTGTTTTAGGCTTGGGCAGAATTTTTATTGTATTAGCAAAATTAATAAAATCCACAAATTTCACTTCATGCAAAATTCATAAAATCCATTTAAATTTTGCAGTACGCAACTGTGCGTAACTTTTTTTGTGGTCCTCACATAAAAAAGCCTTGTGAGATACCGGTGGAGACTAATTTACACGGAAGATGTCTCACCATGAGACATTGTTTGCTCGTTCCATCCTCCTGCTAGTATCTTGAAAGACTTTTTTTCCACAGGAGAAGCGTGTAAAAGTACTGCCAAGCCACATTTCAGTACAAAAAGTATAATTTCACAAATTTCTCAAGAACTTCCATGAACATTTGGAAGGACTTCTGTGAGATGCGAGTACGCCATATCTTATCTGACATATTTTATGATTAGCCAGTTATTATCAGAATATTCCAGTCCCTGGGAGGATGGGTGTGTCCCTTCATGGTATGTGGGCATGTTCTTAGGCCCTGAGTGCCTGACTGCAAGAAAATTTGGTATCCTGTCTTAATCTAGCGAGTGCACAGAGGCCCAGGCTTGTCCCTGTCAATGTGAAGTCTAGAGCGTGTCCTTTGATCTTGAGGGCTCTGCCCTTCCAAACTACCTGGCTTATTTATGATCACAAATGTAAATCCGGATGGCACATAAAGACTTTATGTAATTATGTACCAACCGGATACACATTTATGATGTTGCTAAATAATTGCAATACACATCGTATCGCAAAGTCGACTATTTTCCTTTGCCTTGCTGTCACGCTCCCATCTTCACTTAGTGAGGGTCAGGCAATAAATCAGGCACTTTAAAGAGACATGCGCTTGTGCGCATGTGCCAAGCCTCCGGGAGGCCAAAGGGTTTATTTACCTTACACCAGCCCTGTCCTTTCACGATCAGGGGTTTTCGGTGTTCACCTCACCTATGAGGCACAGAAGCCTAACTTTTTAGGGCAGCACTGATTTTCAGCGACAGCAGGTTAGCGCCTCTGCCAACTGATGGAGCAAGGTTTCACACGTAGAGCGACTTGCTTGGATTCAGCCCTCTCGAAATAACCATTAATGTATTATTAAACATGTTTTGTGTACTAATAATTGCACCACACAACGTTATTTGCATCTAGGGGACGCTTGTTTATGTGCTTTTACTAACCATAATGCGCTTGCATTAAAATGGCTGCTGCTAGGCGGGATCTCCTACTGCGCATGTGTCTGTCATACTCACGTGACATGATGTACTATCTTGCTTGCAGGGAAACGTTTGCTTCTGCGCATTACAACTAAGATGGCTGCTTTGTGTTACAGCATGCATAAAGCTTACACCGCTGCTTTGCTAAGCTGTTTTTTTTGCCTAAACACTAAACGCAATAGTTAAAATAAAATAAAGGGATTAGAGTAGAGATAAGTGATATACAGAACATTAATTTATTCTTTGTTCTAAAACTGTTGCTTTTCTACTTTGCTACTAGCTCGTGTTTGGGCCTGAGATGCATCTGTAACCCCATTTTGAAACCCACACCGGACATGCGCACCAGAATCCAGGAACACTCAAGTCATGGCATTGAATGAATGCCAAGGACAGTCTTGACTGAGATGCGCCTGGGAAACTTACTTTCTGACCTCCCGGAGAGGAAGCCAAAATTTTTAACATTGTATTTGTTAATGGAACATTCATTGTTGGGTGGAATAAAACGTACATGGGAAAATAAATTGATGGGCGGGAACGTTAATTTCAATATTCAAGAGAAATGTTTCAATTTGGTATGGTGTGATGACCTCTCCTCGTCCTTTTGTCAAATAAAAATTGGGGATCCTTACATTTGCAACATTGGGGGGTGGTACATTGCCCTGGAAAATAGTATAACTAGAGTAGGCTTAGCTAGTTGATTTGTCCGACTTGTCCGAATAGCTGACCTGTCACTGACTCAACGCACTCAATAGGTGATCTAGAGCAGAGTTGCAGGCGGAGCACTCTGTCAGAAGATTCGATAACCCAATCGGGGTTCGGGAATTGGGGTGCTGGTGAAGCACTCTGACCGAGGATTTGCTGACCCAATCGGAGTTCAACTGTTAGCTGCAGAGAGGGTCTAACGCAAGCGTTTACCCTTTAGCTGCGGGTGCTGGTTCTAGCCTGGAGTGGTCCAGTCCTGATCCAATTTGGTCCGTACCTGTCCTGATTCTGGTCTACACCTGTTCTATCCTTGCTGGCTCCTGCATTACTGGAGTTTCTGTCCTTTATCCAAGCCTGTGGCCAGGGTTGGTCTTCACTTCATTCTAGGTAAATATTAAATGTGGGTATGTTATTGTACGTTTCCTTTTTCTCTCCCCCATCCTCTATTTAAATGCTAAAATTAAATTCTATATCTGCTTTGCAAATGATTGTTCTCATTATCATTATCATAATTGAAAGAATCTTGGTTAATTCTGTATGGACTGTAACAATTGAGAATTTGCTTAGATAAAAAGTTAAACTCTTACCGAGTCTGTGATTATTGAAAGTAAGGAATAAATGAAATGTTATTATTACACCTATTATTCTAGCATCCTTTGATCCAATAGGTCTCTAGATACTGGTGACGAGGTTTGGTAAGTCAGTGGTAAAGGACCTGATAAGTAAAATTTATAAACTTGGTAGAGAGTAGAGGTAACCTGCTCAAGAATAAATGATTAATGTGTTTATGGGCCCAGGTGAGTATACGGTAAAAGTAGTGAGTTCACCCCTCCGCTCTATCACTACTAATCAATCATTGCTGTCTCCCACTCTTTCCTAAGTCATCACAGGGTGGGTGGTGTGTTATAAGCAAACAATACTGACCCCACCATGTGACGAGTTGCGAAAGGGTGGGTTTACAGTAAATGCACGGGGGCTGCCTATGTAGAGGTGGTAAACAAAGACAGGTGAGTAAGTGATTCAACAGCAGCAAAATCCTCTCGAAATAAGCAAGCTTTGTCTTTGAAATTAAGAAATTCCCTCCGAGAAACCTCACTAGATAAAAACAACAGGCCCTACAGGTGGAATGACAAGGATGTAGTGTAATGGCTAGAGCTGCGGACTTTGGAGCAGGGCAATCAGGTTCCAATCTCAGTGCTGCCTCAACATCCTGTGGTTGCGGGCAAATCACTTAATCTCCCTGTGCCTAAAACACAAAAATGTGTGTTGCCTTGTAAAATGTAACTGGTGCTCATGAATAGCGCTCCAAAACCTTTGGGTCGCTTTTACGCATTTTTGGACTCAAATGTGAGCACCTGTTATGTGAAAACATTCACGTCATTTTCAGCATCAGCATCCAGGCAGGATTTCTCAGAATGTTGACCGAAATGTAAACATGAAAACAAATTCGAAATATGAGAAATCAGAAAGAAATTTGTGCAAACACAGCGGGCAATTGATTTTACTTAAAACATTTGTACTTTCTCACAATATATGGTACAGAAAAAAAGAAAATTCAGTCAGCTTCAGTTCCCTTTTTTGTTTTAAGAACGTACTTCAAGGTGGTTGCGCACATGAAAGCAAATACCGGCGGAAAACACCAAAAGATAAATATACAAAAAATAGAGGTGGGCAAGCGACTTAAAGCTTAAGCCAGATGGCTAGCTCAACTCAAGGTCCTCTGATAAACCTACTCCCAGATTAATAGGAGCTTTCATGGTGGAAATGTGGCCTAAATGCATGAGTGAATTCCAGCCTCACTCAACAATATGTGACTCACCTTATATATGTGCCAAAAAACTGTGGGGCATATTATCAAGAACAGGCGATAAAATTATCGCCGCTGTATGGGCAGGAAACTGCCGCTAAAACGGCGATAATGGGCTTGATAATATGTCCTTGTTAATTCTCATAGCAGCCAAGGTTCTGGTGTTAACCTGGGCTGCTATGCGAATTTACAAGGACATATTATCAAGCCCATTATCGCCGCTTTAACTGCAGTTTCCTGCCGATAAAGCAGCGATAATTTTATCGCCTGCTCTTGATAATATGCCCCTATGTACGGTAGTCTTTGTGAAGCGTCAGGTTTCAGCTTTGCAAAACTGTCTAAAAAGCAGGTTCTGCCTATCACCTTGTACACCATGAATTGAAAATAAAGCATTAACCTTTGATAAAGGCATACACTTCTACGGGCTATATTGTACAATGTGAAACCTGAAATCCTGGGCTTAATACCACCTTCCCTGCTTTAAAAAATTGTGGGGTCGTAAGTGAATACTTTATTGAGGTACATTCCAAAGTATGGGAACTGTGACCCCATGTGCAACCTGGGAATGACGAGATCCTTGAGTGCAGTCATTGCTTGAATATGGTGAAAAAATTGACACAATATTCTCCAGCTATTTTGTTAACCTTTCACTTCTAGGTAAAAACATGCAAAACAAACACCTAAATAAAAAATACATGCAAATTAAAACAAATAAAACAAAAAAAGCACTCCGAATTACAGTTTTAACGTTATGGCAGCTCAGTCAGTTAATGTGATCGGTTCATATGACTCTATAATCAGCCAATCTCATAATTAAACCTAGTTTTTCCCAGTGTGGGGAATAAATAGTGGCATGCATGTATATGGTCCTATGAAATCTCAGTCCGTGGCTAAAACTGCTGTGAATCTGAAAGTCATTTTTTTTAATTGTATTATCCAAAGTATAATTTAATGATGACCTTGAAGGGGCTCTAGCTGGAAAGGAAGGGGACAGAGGGTCTTCTGGACAATTAAGCCAGGTGTGCCGTTGGCTAATAAGCAAATCTAAAGACTGCTTAGGAACCAATATGTGCATGGCTGTAATTGAAGAAGTCCTTTGAAAATTCAAGGAGTCAAAGATGTAGAGATAATGCAAGGATACTGCCAGCTGAGTTTTGAAATGTGTCCTAATAAAGGATATTTATCAAACAAAATGTGAACCAGGGACAATCTGATTGACTATTACCAAAAATATATATTTTAAAAGCACTTGTTTTATCTTAAACACCACATCTTTTTTACATATTTTCTGGCAGCCTCTTCTCCCAACAAGTTACATTATTCCTGGGTGAGTTGATTGCACCACGCTTAGACATTTCAGTTGCATCTAAAATTCTCTGCAATAGATGTTGATTGCTGATGGTGAATCAGATGTCTAGGGTGCAAACACAGTGCTGGCCAAGTCATCAAGGTCTTCAGACTGCTTCCTGCTCTCAAGCAGCTTATACTGTGGAAGGGCCTGTGAATTCACAGGACATGGACACATCATGCAATGCGTGCGTCACCAACTGGAGCCACCACAACAAAACTTACAAGTGTTACTTTTGTATTTCTGTGACAGCTCTCCATTTGCACCCTAAAGAGGTCAATTACCACCAGTCTCCCTCTTTAGATAAACATTTTGGGAGCAGCTAAAGTGCTGAAGCCCGGTCCAATCCACTCCCCACGGATCAAATGCCTTGGGTGAAATGGGCGACATGCAATTTAATGCAGAAATTGCACTAGAAAGTGCACCATTTGACACCTATTTTTATTTGTTTTCTCGAGGGAGAACTTCCCAGTATCTCCCCGACAAATTTTCAGCTCGCTCGTAATGCTAGCGCACATGCCAAAATTATTTTTAGTCTTACACCCTACCACTTTCAAACTGCGCCGGCCACCACTGCTCTTGTGCAATGTTCCAAAGATATATGAAACCCAGAACCTTGTGCCGAATTCCTGTGGGTATAACATGTGACAATATTTGTGTGAGCCATGTGTGGTAGCAATACTCTGTGTGTGAGTAGGAGTACAGAAGCTAGAGGGATCTGTTTTGGGTGCTCTTCGTTGAGAATGTCAAGTTGGAGGATGAGGGCTGATACCCTAGACAGTGGAAGTGTACTGTGTGCGTCCTGTGGTTGGAGTGTGGGGATTCAGTCACTGAAGTAAGAAAGATGGAAACAGATCTACCTTTAGAAATCCCATCAATAATTTTCTAGTAGGGGATGCTGATAGCTTCTGATACTTTGTTTGATGAAAGATGGGGGTTGAATTTTCTGTTGTTGAAAGAGAGGCAGTTTTTAAGTCCGGTATCCCCTTTTACTGTCCTTGAATATTGCTTCAGGAAGGCTGATGACACCCATTTGCAGAAACCTAACAGTTCTTTGTGTCCATGTTGTGGGTGCTCCTTGTTGGAATCTGCCCTGGTGCTACCTGCTGTGATCAGCATCACTTTTCACAAAAGCTGTATCTGGAAAGCAGTGTGAAAAGGACACTTGAGGTAGAACACTCTAAACTGGTTATAAAGTTTGAAGCAGTGGATCTACATCTCGGTCTAGAAAATATGAATGCAAGAGAGATTCAAACCACCTGACTGTTCTATTTCTCAATTCTTTAAGAAGCCCTCTGAAGAGGGCTGGTGTCTGACTGATAGCTAGCCTCCCAGAGGTGAGGGGACATCACCAGGAATCTGCACTTCTTGCTGAAGGAGTGGAGCGTCTGCCTAGTACCTAGAAGCATGCATGTCCCCTGAGAGCATGACGAGTGTGCCTGATTCAGAAGGAGGAGAGACTGTTTGAGAAGAGAAGCCAAATGTGTAAAGTGGAGAATCCCCAGAGAAAACTGCCTGAGAGAGCTCTCCATAGGTGGCCCATACTGCCAGAGTTTCCAAGGGACCCTCTCTGGGGTTCCCATAGTGACCTACATCCCATTGATGATCTGTGTACCCCAATACTTAACAAGAGCTGTGATTTGGCGTTGTCACCATTAATGACTTTAGAAGGTAGAACACTGCTGAGGGAGAGATGATTGGCCTTAGTAGGCTGAACCTGCCAGAAAAAATAACCTGCTAGCTACATTAGCCCAGAGGAGGGTTGCAAACACCTCACCATAGAATTTGTGTGCCACTGGGCAGGAAAAGACAGTCTTGTTTTAGAAGCCACCTTCATCAGCACAAATGAGGGCAGCAACCACCACGGCAACATTTTTATGATCTGGTCAGAGGCCGCGCATGTTTAAGATGCAGCCTGTACTCACACTCCCCCTTCAGGGGCGGCTCTTGGCTCATGGCGGCCCTGGGCAGGGAGCGTAGGTAGGGGGCCCCGGAAGAGGGAGTCCGGCCAGTGAAGGGGGGCGGTGGTCAGGGTGTTTGAAAGTGGAACAGAGCCGGAGGGTGCCAAATCGATGCCAGGGCCCTCCACGCAAATATGTATCCATCCTCAGAGGATTATTATATTAAGGATATATATTGGTGGGGTGGCCCCTGGGGTTTGGTGGCCCTGTGCAGGTGCACAGCTTGCACATGCCTAAGGCCGCCCCTGCCCCCTTTGACTCTGAAAACAACGAGTGAGTACTGTGAGCTCACCACTATTTTTGGGACAGAAAACAGTAATACGCTGACTTGAGTGCAAGAACTTCAGACTAATTCTGTCCACAACCACAACGGGGGGGGGGGGGGGGGTTAAGACGAAAGTGACAAGCAAGTGGTTTCTAAACTTTAGAAACAGCTGTATACCACTGTGCACCCTTGAATACTCTGCAGTGATTTAAAGTTCTAATCACTGCGGAGTATTGAAGGCACCGAGGGGTTTGTGGCCTTGATATTTTGTTAGGCAAAATGCCTTGCTCGCATCCATTATTTGACAAGAGGTTTCATTTGTGCGCTAAGAAAATAGTGCCAAATGCCCACTCTGCCCTGTTGTGAAATTCCACGGAATCTGGCAGAATTTTAATGCAATCCTGAGTGATTCCACGGAATCAAACTCCGTGAACTTCGAAACACACGCTTGTGCGTTTTTTTCAAAATCTCCCGCTATTTGCCTTTGCGTGCTTCTTTCTAAGAAAGACAGTACGCAATTGGCCCAAGGCGGGTGCATGTCCCGCCTTCTCTGTCCCCTGGCCTAGGGTGCCCGGAGTGAACAGCAGTGCGGCCGGGTGCCAGCTGCATACCTCGCATTCTGGCAGTGCGCGCGCACCGCGCTTGTTTTCCAGGTCGGTGGCGCTCGCATCTTCCCTTCAGACATGGGGGTTTCTGAGACGCAGCGAAGGCTGCTGATAATTTGCTGCACTCACGTGCTTGTGGGAAGATCTGACAGCCCACTTAAAGCCCTGGGTTTAGAGATAAATACTTAGAATTCAGGTTACAAAATCAGATTTGTCAGTCTCAGGACGGTTTGGGGTGAGAGAACCGTCTCTGCACTTTACGATGTCTCACAAAAGATACCAGATTTCTCTATGTCTCTGCTTTCATTTCTTGAACATTGTTTCTAAATATATATATATATTGTTCTCAACGAGGAGGTTTGTGAATAAGAAGCGGTCTTGAGCAATCCAGTGAGAGAAATCAGAAAACAAGTCAATGTGCCAACTGAAGAAATCAGTATGCAATATGCATCATAACTGACACAACTCATCTTTTCGTCCACTCGAGGTTGATAAAATGCGCACTATTGATTTGGTGCGTTGCAGGCTTCCTTTAAAACCACAGATGTTGTATGTGGTCCATGTACTAAAGGATTCCTGAACCACAGAGTTTGTCTTCTGCGCCCGAACACGTCCGTTCTTTCTTCCAATAGAATGTGGTCCCAAAAGCCGGAACTGTGACTTAAGAAGATCCTGCCTTTTCCACAGATGCAAACAGCAGAGCTCTCGCACACATAAGCAAGGTATTACTGAGGTAATGATGTAACAATCGATATTATTAATATATAGCCAATGAATTGACAGATGCAATTTCTTGTGTAGTTTCTAGTTTAATGAGTCCACAACCAGCTGTTTGTGGACTCATTAAACTACCCATCCTTAAGAAACTACACAAGAAATTGCATCTGTCAATTCATTGGCTATATGTTAATAATATCGATTGTTACATCATTACCTCAGTAATACCTTGCTTATGTGTGCGAGAGCTCTGCTGTTTTCATTGTTGTGAAGGTCTGTTTCAGATTTTCTGTTGAACGGTTAAGGGGTCTTTTCCGCTCGCTCTAACGCACCATACCAATACCGAGCCATCTCGACACACAAGCGTCTACACTAGACAGAGCGCCTTCCTCTCTGAGTACTCTAAAAACCCCACCAGCTGTATCTCTTTTCCACAGATGCCCCTACGGAGCATGCTGTGATTCTACTTCGTCCCTCTCACCTCCTCCTATGTACGCTAACACACTGTGAATCTGCTTAATTAGTCTCTCCACTGCTCATGCTGTGCTCTAGGTACTTTTTAAAAACAAATGTTGCCCGCATTTCTTATTTGTGTTTTATGCCCACAGTTGCCTCTCCTCTCCTCGGGCTGTGATTTATGATTTTTTATTTTAAATGTTTTGCAGCCCCACGTCATCACAGCCATCCCCCTGCCCACCCCACTGACCATGCTTGTTTAAGAAGTAGCCGCCTTTTATCGGCTGCGTTTTCCAGTGTTCTTAGCTTCCGGCACTAAGGACTAGTTATGGTGACTCAATTAACTTTCTTTTTTATTAAATCTTTTCGCTAGGGCTGGTCAGAGTGTAAAAAACAAGTCTGCTGTGGCCAGGACTGGCCTCAGCCTCTTGCACGTGAGTACTGGGCCCAGCCATGCTGAGCAGATTCTTTCTCCTCCACCGTGAATCTTGGGTTGCTGCCTCTTGGGCCACCTGGTGCTGCAGCCCCCAGGTATCATAGTTTCTCCTGCCATGCAGGTGGCGGGAGTGGCCGATGCAAGAGCACACTTTAGCTCGGTATAGACAGGACTTCTCCGCACTATACAGGGACAGTACCCCTGTCCTACAGCCCTCACTAACTTTGGCAACCGCCGAAAGTGTAGACAGACACAGTGACAGTCATTGACTTTCCCTTAAAATTCTCTGCTCAGTTCAGGCTGTGCAGCATCAGGATGTTTTCATTTAAAATTCCTGCCACAGCTAGCCCAGTCCCACAAGAATTGCTGCTAGCACAAGCAGAATTAATAATTAAAGGGCTTCCGTGGCCTCCTTGACAGGTGCTGACCTCCCCTGCTTGTGGGGGGTCGCCGGTGCTGTGCCATTCATGCTGAGAGTGGGGGCAAAGTGTCTAATATTCACAGGGCACAGCTCTGAAGGCAGTGTGCCATGCCATGCCTTCTGACCATGACTTCAAACTATAGCTGCGGATGGGTCAGCAACATCCCTGTCACTGTGCCTGCCATCCCTCTCTGGACCGGTAACTTACTCCTGTCTCCAGCACATCACAACACTGTCAGAGCAGCTGTCTGCAGTGAGCGACTCCACAGACTGCAACTTCAGCTACCTGCCTAAGGCAGTAGCCAGTATTTAACTAGCTCTGTCAGTGACTTCTTTGGTAAATCAAAGATAATGTGATGGTTAATGTTCCGAATGTATAGAGATATAAGTTTTGTCGATTGCAAGTTTTGACTCCCTAGCAGCACAGAGTGTTAATGTGCCTGCTGCAAAGAACATATATACTACATATCACAGAAACTATTTCATGTGGATAGTTCAGTGGGTAACTGCTTTTGCCACAGATATTTTTTGTTACTTGTATTTTATAAATTACAATCCTAATCTTCACACTCTACTCAATGCAACATAAATACACCCACATACCAATCAGTACCACATAATTACCAGCCACATAATTACACTCTACTCAACGCAACATAAATACACTCCACATAATACCACTCAGTGCCAAATAATTACACTTTACTCAATGCAACATAAATACACTCCATATAATACCACTCAGTGCCACATAATTATATGCAACATATTTACTCGACTCAATGCAACATAAATGCACTCAACATAATGCCACTCATACCACATAATTACACGTCACATTAATTACACTCTAATCAATATAACAAATACACTCCACATAAAACCACTCAGTACCACATAATTACACTCTATTCAATGCAACATAAATACACTCCACATAATACCACTGTGCCACATAATTACACGCCACATATTTACACTTTTCTCAAGGCAACATACACTCCACATACATGCACTCTATGCAACACACCACCAATCAACATAAATGCACTCCACACCATGACACAATTTCACTAAGCATATTTTCACTCAACACCACAGTTCCAGGCCACACAATTCAACTCCACACATTTCCAATACATACCACATAATTACACACCAAACAACATATTTCAACTCCACAACTCCATAATCCACAACGTACCTCCAATCCACACTATATAGTGGCACCACCTGAGCACCAAATGTCACTCACCACCACCATTTTGCCTCAGCGCATCACCTAAGCATCACCTACGTATTCCTAAACATCACCTGACCATCACGTCAGTCTGCCTTCGGAATCTGGCATCTGTTGATTCTCCCCTAATGTCTGTTCGTGTTCTAATTAAATTACTGTTTTCCAAACTCCACTCCTCCATGATTTATGTCCCGCTCCCCCATAACAATTTTTCCTATAGCAAACAAGCATGAGAACAGGCAGGAAGAAGTTGCCAGCAGTGCAAGTACCAAAAAACTAGTAGAAATGTTTTATGTTAAAATCTTTTTTTAATCAGGTTGTTCAGTTGTATATAATGTAGTCTTGGTTTGTATAAAGGTAATAAAAATGCTTATCACTTTTTATTATAACTTTTAACATGATGCACAGCAGCCACAATGCTCTACAACATAGCCAAAAGTTCTGGCTAAACACATAAGGCCTCAAAGGCGAGATCTATTGGCTATGCCAATGCTTGTTTTTATTTGGAGCAGACCAGGCACAGCAAAAGTAACTATGCTGTAGATACAGGCACACCGGTTGGCGCCGGTGTGCCTGTAATCAGGCACACCGGCGCCAACCTCTTTGAAAAGGGTTTGACTGCTCGTGCACTGGACACTGTGCATTCCCACCCTCAATGCTGCACCTGTTCAAAACCTTAAGGGCCCACTGCCGTGGGCATTGGAAGCTTGTGAGGTATATGAAGCCTTACCTTCCGGCAAACATTCCCGGAACCTGCTCACATAACTTTAAGTTGGCCTGAGATGCAAAATCTCAGCATAGTTAATGGAATAACCAGAAAGCTGTGTTTGCCACCAAGCAACTTGACAACTGTGACCCACTCCCACCCACTGAATGAGCAGTGCATAGCCTGTGTGAGGCCTAGCCACTAGCCAGTGATGGATGATGGGGCCCCCCTGCAAAATGTGATGGGGAGCCCAGAGTCAACCATAACTCACAGACATTTATTGACCTTGATCCAGCGACGGCTCGTGGAGGGAGTTACGTGGGGCAGGAGGGTGGGGAGGGGGAGGGGCAGGGCGGAGGTTGCTAAAAACCGGCATATGGATAATTGCAGGTAAGTAAACAATTTAATTAATAAAACGAATTTCGTAGTGCGCCTTGCATCGCAAAATGCAATGCAGTGCGAGCTACGAAATTCGTTTTATTAATTAAATTGTTTACTTACCTGCAATTATCCATATGCCGGTTTTTAGCAACCTCCACCCAGCCCCTCCCCCTCTCCCTCCCCACCCTCCTGCCCCACCGTAACTCCCTCCACGAGCCGTCGCTGCCTTGATCTGATTGGGGTACTCTGAAGGTGTGGCACCCTGGTACTCCCTGCGCTGCTCGGGCTTGCGGGCTCTTGGGCTTAACCACAGACCTCCGGATATGGATAATTCCAGCTCGCGCACCTACTGTGTCTCGCGCACCAACTGTGTCTCGCGCGACCAAGCGCCTCGCGCGTGGTCTGCGCGCCTCAGTCTGCGCGGTTCTTCCATGTGGCAGGGACGGCCGAACAATCACACTCACTAACAGTTTCGCTGCCAGCGATTTATGGCAGGCGTTTGAAGCACGCCGGCATTATCCTCCTCCAGAGAGGCCATAAAAATATGATCGCTTACGGGGCCGTAAAATGATGTACTCTAAAGAAATGGTTCCCCGGGCGGCCCTGAAATGAGATGGCGAGGCGCGTGGAATCGGCCGGCACTGGGCGACGCACGTGCTGCGACGGGACACGGCCGACCGTGGAAATGAAGACACGCTGCTGTGACGAGGAAGACTGAGCCGGAGGGCGGGGAGGGGGAAGTAAGTTCTGAAAGATGTATACGACAATGCGATATGAACAGTAAAAGAAACACGCCATCACTGTTCTACCGGAGGATCAGTGCTTGATGTCTTAAAAAACAAAAATGACATGATTGCTGGATTGCCGAATAAAAATGCAGCATAGTCTTCATGCAACGTGCCGCTTTCAACCACCACCATATACTTCTCGTCTTTGTCTGTCTCTTGCAATTATTTTTCATCCCTTTCTCAATGTATCACTGTTTTTCTTCGTTTTCTTCTTTTCTGGTAGAAGGGATAGGACAAACCATTGCCCACTGGCCTGCCTTCTCCTTGCTTGGAACATGTATTTGTCATGCGCTAGCATGGCTGGTCCTCGTCCATTGCTAATCAATTCCGTTCAATGAGTACCAGCAGGCTCAAATTCAGGCCTTTTCTGTTACTTGTATTTGCCGTGAAAACTTGGTACTGCCAAAAATGATAGTGTTTATTTTTATTCATTTATACATTCTTATAAATCGTACTTGACCTGAGGGTATCCGCGCACGGTGAATGAAACAATGAGTATGCAAACTTTTATCAAATTACATGGAGCCAGGCCTGGACAGGCTGTTGCAGGCTCGGGGCAATCACCCGGTGCGCCGCAAGGGTGGGGGCCGGTGTTGGGCCCCTGGGGGCCGTTTTTGTTACAGGGCCGTTTATGCAGCATAGCTGCAAAAGCGGCCCTGCAACAAAACCGGCCCCGGCAAAGAGCTCAGACCTCCGCCCGGTGGCCGGCCGAGCACTTTGCGGGGCCGGTTTTGGTTCAGTCCGGCCCTGCATGGAGCCAAAGCAATTTTAACAAACTTTTCTGAAACTATCAGTAGATTTGAATCTGGGGGGGCATAAAAAAGTGGCGAAGTGAGGCGTTAGCCGTCATGGCTTAACGCCTCACTTCGCCACTTCTGAAACGCAAGGCTGCACCATATTTACAAGAATATGGTGCAGCCGTGCGTTTCCCCCAGCGCTGATGCAAAGCCTAGCGCCAACACATGCACCCTTGCACCATAGTGCACTGGTGTCTGCGTGCAGGGGAAGATGTTCGGGAAGATGACCGTTCCTGCACATAAACAATCTTTAAATGTGTTCTGTCTCTTCTATGTGTGCTGCTTACTGCAGTACACATGGAAGTTACAAAATGTAATTTTTTAAAGATTGTGTATGTGCAGGAAGGGTCACCTTCCTGAACATAAACAATCCAAGGCATTTTGCTTTTTCCATGTGTGCTGCACAAGGCAGCACACATGGAAAAAGCAAAAACGAGGAGAAATAAAGCTCCTCGTTTCTCCAAGTTAACACCAGGTTTTCCCTGGTCTTAATTTTGGCGTGGCCTCTTACTTACACCACCATTGTAAATAGGGGGCAGCGTCAAAATCAATCGGTGTTGCGGTGGAACGCCCACCGCAACACCCGTTGCCCACCACTTTCATGTGAAGCATAGCGTGAAAGGGGGGCCTTATTTACAAGGCAGTGTAAAGCCACGTTAAGTAGCTTAACACTGCCTAGCAAATAAGGCAAGGCCCTATCGCCACAGGAAAGTAGAAAAAGTGACGTTCCCATGGCTATAGGGGCTTGTACATATGCCCCTGGATGTGGGAGGACCGGAAGGTGCGCAGTGCTAACATAGGAGAAACAATTGGAAACAGAGGAAAGAGTTGGAATCTTTTTTACATGTCAACAGCTTTGTATACAACTGACAGGCGCTGAGGACAAGTACAAAGGCAGGTGTACAAAAAATGCAGTGCATGATTGAGGAATTGGGAAACAGTGGGAAGTAAGATGGAGTAGGTAGGAAAGAGGTGAGAATACAGAATTGGGGTGCGTAAAGTGTCGGTGTAGTGAGAAAGTATGAGGAATAAAGCAAGAAGGTATAGAAAGGTGCTGAAAGAGTATGTATTTGATGAAGAACTGTTGTAGAGGAGAGCGAGAGAAGTAAGGTGATGGTGAAGTAGATTACACAGACAGTACGTGTGAAATAGGTCAGAGACTAAAAAGCAGGACATTATTCAATGTGAATTGTTTGAATATAGAGTGAGCAGGAATCTTTTTTATTTTTTTCAAAAGGAATTAATGAGCCAGTTTGTCTGATTTCTCAAGGAAGTGAGTTCCAAATTTAGTTGCAGTTTCCGAGAATGTGGATGCCTTTTGGGTTTTGAATTTCTTGCACTCAAAAGTGTGATGCAGGAAAAAGTTGTTGACCCTCGAATGCAAGAGGAGGGCTGCAGTGAAGCGAGCCATGGACATCGCTGTGCCGGACGGGTCATAGCACGCTGGGGTATCTTAAGTATTTTAGGGGCTGTGGTCCAAATGTATTCGACACAGCTTTGAATTTAGGATTCAATTTCCGCACCTTCACGCCCTCTTTGCACAGGCCACTGACAGGGTACAGGTGATCTTGCTCAAATTCTAAATGTGTTTACATCTAATATTCATGGATATTAACATGTGTTTTAAATATTCTAACACAGCAGCAGCTCACTAATATTACTGCAAATAATTCCTGTGACACCCTCCCATTTCTCATATGTTCGATCCTATTGTGATCTACAAGAAACTTTTTTTATGGATGTTGCATAAACCTTAAATACATTTTTCTACAAAATATCTATACTAGACTCTCATACAACACCCATAATAAAATAATTTAAAGGAAAACTGTATCTAAAACAACCTGTTTAAGAAGTGTTCACTGTCATCATGTCAAGACTATCTGTAGAACACAGAGCTGGCTCTAACAGGGGGCCTCCTGAAAGGCTGGGGCCCTGGGTCAGAGCCCACTTTGCCCATCCCATTAAAACATCTCATATCACTCATATGCAGTGAGGAGTTAGCAGCCCTCTATGCTAGGAGGGGCTGTCATGAAGTGACCTGTGATGGTCGCTGTGCCACTCTACCGGATCCCATGTGTAGTGACAGATTGGAGATCCCATATGCCCGGAAGGGCCACCATGGACAGGTTTCAGTGCAGAGTGGGCCATAGCCATTGCGCTGGTGGAGAGCTGGCAACCACGTATTCTAGAAGGGGCAGCTGTGAAGGAATCTGCTGCGCCAACCTGGTCGAATTATGTGTGCAGTAAAGATACAGTGACCCCGTATACCAGAGGGGTTCACCGGGACAAGAAAGTAGTGTGACCTGATCAGGATTGTGGCCGGAGGAGTAAAGCCACCTTGGGGACCCCTATTCACCTACACGGAGACAAAGGATCCGCCTCAGGACCTTCTAACTACTTCCCGGCCGATTGTGGGACAGATCAGACTTTACTGTAGAAAAGTGCACGCTAAAATGCATTTGCACATGCATCTTTAGCGTGCACTTTTCTACAGTATTATTTACGCGCCCACCGGACGGAGGCGCTACCTGAGAGAGCACCCAACCTGTTCAAAATATTTTTACTATTCAACATAACGTTTGAAGGAACTATTAGCTGTGTACCCTCTACTCACCTTATTAGACAGATCAGACTTTCCCTGCTAGGAAGAGCAGCGAAGAAGCTGCGGTTACATGAGGGGATATACCTTGTTGGGCCATGTCGGACTAGGATGACGGAAGCAATGATCCTTATACATAGTTTTTATGCAGGAGATGCTAGTCCTGCTGTGATTCCAAGAATCCTCATGCATAATGAATGAGGCTTAAGCTTTTCTGAGAAAACCCCATGTTATGTTATGTTATGTTATGTTATGTTATGTTATGTTAAAGTGCATTTTTATAGCGCACGGCTACTCTAAAAGAGTGTCCCGGCGCTTTCCACAGGCAACTTACAGTGTAAAATCAACATAACAAGTAAAAACAGACCCCGAAAGAAAAGGAAAAGGAAAACCACCTAAGCAGAGGGATTAAAAAGCCACGTCTTCAAATTCTTCCTAAATTGAAGCAGGTTGGGGGTGCTACGCAGTGCCAATGGAAGCGAATTCCACAACTGGGAGGCCTTGAGGCCATGTCATCTAGGCTTTACCGTAACTGGGTAAAAGGTCAGTACTGAGAACTGTTATGTAGTGTAATATCAGGGGAATGTAGGTGAAAGGTGCATTCACTACCTAAGCCTATATTGGGGTACCTGGATGAAACATAACAGAGGAACTCGAGAACCGCAAACCGCAGCCAGGCTGGGCCAAGTGCTGTGAACTCACCTGAACCAGTAGCTGCCGCTCGAGCGCCTGTGGAGGGGGCGTGCTTAGAAATTCGGGTCCTTCCATCCCTGCAGGTGTGGATAAGACTTATTTTGGACCAGTCAGCCATTGGGGAACTTGCTTGCTAGGAAGCACTTTAGTGCTGGAACACTTTGGACATTAATAGAGAGTCAGAGTGATCACTTGAGACTCTGGCTACTAGTAGAACTTACTCTGGATGTTGTCTACAATGAATGGAGAATCCACACAAGAGCAAGTAGGGATTGGGAAACAGGAAACTGCCTACAAAACACTAGAGCCACGACCTTTTTAGGGGCTGTGCTAGTGTTAGTGAATGTCGTATTTACCTTCGCTTTAGTAGCGGTAAAATAAAATACTTCATAAAAGTGAGAATTTGGCAGGACAATAATTTATTGCCGCTACTGAGTGTACTGTGAGTTGTAAACCTGTGTTCACTCCCTGGAAGGGGAAGCCTTGGACTGACAGAACCACACTATTCCTGAGAGGAAAGAGATGAATAGGTACTTTGCCCAGTTGCTCAGGATCTATAGTAGGCCAGTCCCCATGACAACAATTGTAAAAGCCTCAGCCCCCACAGCTTATCCCAGTTACATAATACAAGTGGGGGTGCGTCAGGTAATGAAGTCCAGTAGACTAAATGTTTGATCAAAAATCCTTTAATTCAATTTTTTTCACAAGATCAAATAGCCAACAGTGCTCAGCCAACGCGTTTCATTCCCTATAGGGGAACTTCATCAGGGCTTATAATTTCATCAGTGTACGTCATCAAGTTTAGTTGCTCATATGTAATGTAATCCAGTGTATTGCGCCGGAGACCGTGGACATTTTTTTGCAGGTATGATAACACCTGCATTCTAGCAACCGTAAGTCTGTATGTTAGGCAAAACTTCGGACTGAAAAACAATTTCTGGTGAATGAAGGTCAAACTACTGCAGAGAAGTAGAAGTGCTAGTGGGCGGAAGGTGGCAGTATGGTGGCAGCAAAAATGTAATGCTCTGGTCTTTTTAGTGTTGAAGGACAGAAACAGGAAGATATCAGCAATGTAGCATGCCGTTTGACATTTCATGGGATTGCGATGAGTCGAAGGGCCACAATTATATCCCCAAGCTATTGCATTCCAGGGGAAGAGGATTCTAACGTATTTGGTGGTGCAAAATCCACGGAGCGAGAAGAACAAAACACAAAGCAGACCTTGGATGATCAGCTGTCTCTCCGAGAATAATATTGTTGTGAAGCAAAGCGTGTAGGGTCATCAACCAACTCAGGTAGCCAGCAGGAGGATCAAGAGGAAAGAACTAGAGATTGGACAACTCTCCTAATATAATTGGGTCTAAGAAAGATTTCCATTTTCTTGATAGCGAACAATGTGGCTCAGGATTTGTTGTCTGTTTTTTCAGTGTGATAGGCCATAGTGAGATTAGAATCAAGCCATATACCCCGTGAAATTATCTTGGGTGACACAGGAGTAAAGAAGTCTTCAAACAAGTGTTCACAGAGCCATGCTGCGTTCATGGATTGCATATGTTCATTAATGCGCAGTATGCTGGGCATTGGGTCTGACACTGAAGACTGAGCCTGTAAAGCGTCCTTGACTTGCCTGGGTAACTTGGTTGAGAAGGGATGTGAAGATTGGGCACTATAGAGTAATTATTACATGAATGGTGGTAGTCTGCTATTTCTATCCCTTATTGTTAAGAATGTGTAGTCAGTTTTCACTTTTGGGAATTGTATGTTTATCAATTGGCCCGACTTTTGTTCAGTGGTTTGATTGGTGGGACAACTCTCACAGTCAACAATGGGCCAATGTTATACCATAGTGTTGCAGTACCTTAAATAGTCCCTGTACCATCCAGAGATCAAAATCTGGTTGTAATTGAAATCTATGGTCGTACTGTCTGGATGTCTTGGGGAGAGATTCTCAT